>NC_053028.1:673022915-673390396 GCF_003073215.2 Triticum urartu
TTCAGATTGAAGAAATTTTAGGGTCCCCCCAACCGCCCGAACATCCAAATTTCACATCTTCCTTCATATTAATCTTTGACTTCTCTCTGCATAGAAAATAGTGATTTTGCTTTACAACCAAAAATCGTAGTTCTGAAACAGGCATCGGAAAACCTCGTGGAATACTGGTGAATGCCCAAAACTCATAGTTCTCACACATTGGTTCACATTTTACAATGTTAATTATCTAAAGGAGTTGTCTACTTATTAGTTAGCAAAATTGAGTAAATCCTACTTAGACATTAAGATAAACCTACAGCCATTATTTCCAAATATTGCTTCCAATACAACTTATTTCCTAGAAATCGCAGTTACATAAATTTTGCTCTGCTACAATTTAGGGATTTCAACACTATAATTGCTTTGAGTGATATATCCTTTTAGCATACTAAGATTTATTAAAAAAAATGGGCACTTGATAATTAGCAAAACTGTTGACCCCATTGCCAGGTATGTCGTGTTGGGTGGACTAATCATTCATGCACTAGCCAGTGCAGCTATAGTATTAAGTAGTAGAACTTTAGAAGTTTCCTTTGGTAATGCGTTGTGAATAGTTAGGCCATTGGTTTGGCCTTGATTCTATCACGTGTGTTGGTGCATAAGTTCTACACACATAAAGAAAGGTTGAAACCTGCTTAATATGAAGCCATTTGCATAGTGGCCTTGGGCATTTGTTTTCTTCATGTGGGAGGTGACTAACTAACTTGTCTTTCTCTTAGTTATTTTTATTAGAAATCTAACACTACTACTAAATCGTGGGCTTACTATATTAGTACTAAATTTGTTTCAATGAGTTAAGAAAATTAATTAATTATGTTGTCTGTGTAGAATCTGGATACCACTAGATGTTGATTATTAAGTTTGTTTCCTATTTGCCTTCCAGCTAAGGTTTTCTATTATATAGTTAGTCCAAAGAAATAAACAAGGATTATATTACTCGGTCATACAGAAGAAACAATACGAAAAAAACCAAATATTCCTTTGTATTAATCTGGAATTACTTCGCAGATACAAGAAAATGATTTAGTTTTAGAGCAAAAGATCATAGCTCTACAATGGGTGAATCGGTTTCATAGATCGGGTTCGATGCCATATAGCAATGACACATTGGATCATATTTGACAATCATCAATTAATTGGTAGTGTTATCTATTTATTACTAACTATAAAATTTATTAAATATCAGTTAAATCTTCGAAACAACACCTGGCCATTATTCTCATAATATCACTTCCAGATATAACTTACCGCCAAATATCACGTAAATTTTGTTGTATTTGTGCACAAAGTACTTCCATTTTGGTCTAAGTGCCGCTTTTAGCCAACTAAGGTTTAAAATAATTCATGTGCTTGAGAATTAGAAAAAAATTCATGAAATTACCAGGTATAGTACATAAGTTTCAAGTAACTAGGAAAATAGAACATTGGGTGAACCAATTTTTTTTCTCAAATACTGGGTGAACCAATCATTCATTCACTAGTCAGTACAACTGTATTAATTAGAACAGTAGAAGTTTCCTTCGATGTGGGGATGTGAATAGTTTGGTCAAGATTCTACATAACGTGTTAGTGAATAAATTCCATGCACAAACAAACCTTAAGCTGAAACCTGCTGAACTACATTGTACCAATTAGCTTGGCCATATGGAACTTTACTTCATGGGAAGATCACTAACTATTTTATGACGCAATTAGTATTTCATACAACTCTAAGAGCATTCCTTAATAATTGTGCTTCCATATGTGAAGTAAGCTTATTCCAAGGGGTTAAGAAAACTAATTAATTGTGTCGTGTGTGTGGATACCGGTAGACGCGGATACATGGGAGGAAGATATCATCTAGGACTCTACTAGAATTATTGTGTTGTGCACTTATTATAGGGAGACTCCAAGTCCAAGACAGAAACAAAAAAGGCAAGTTCATGATATCTTTTAGGCCGGACGTAAGCATCGTCCTTCCTTCTTTGGAGTAAATTAATGAAAAGACATAGATATGTTAGCAGCAATAAAGGAGAGCATTGGGGATGTGTCCCGATGTTGATGGTAATATTAGTACTACCCTATTAACACTAATCATTGGCGAATATTTTTAGCTAGGTTAAATAGTTAGATTATTACACATTATAGCCTCATTGTCCAACGCATATGATCAAAATCGGCATAGATGCATGATCTTCCTTTACATTTTATATAGGGTAAAAAACTATTGCAAAAATTGAATCGACAACTGTGGATATGTCTAGATCATCTGAGGGATCAAATAAGACATATGCGAGTTTAATCACTATGCAAAGTTTATCAAAATATTCATGGTTCCATGCATATGTCAAAAGTTACTTGTTAATTACTTTGATTAATAATTAACAAGGTCGTGTCCTTATCCATGAGCATTTGGTTAGCAAGCTAAATCCATCACTTAGTGGAGCTTTACCAGCACCAAAATGAATGCGGATTACGTCTGCAAGCTTTAGTTAGCCTAGAGCTAGCTTGGCGTGACAGACTATGAGTGGTCGGAGGGCCCAATACATGCCCAATAAGATGGTACTACTCCGTGGGTTATCTCCAAGTAAGCAGATTAGTTACTATACTTGTTAGTGTAGTGCTACTTTAGCTTTCTTTTAACCAAAACATATATGCCCTCATAAACCACTTTTTGTTAGGGAGTATCCATCTCTCTCATTAAGTAGGGACCTTAACACACACATAGTGCATCAACTAATTAGAAAGGTGCTTTCTCTACACCATGGAAACATGATATATATGAATGCACATACAAAATTCTATGAGGATGGCTCTCTTGCTATAGCTTGGTGTGAGCTTATCCACACCAAAAGAATGATGGTCCCGACTGAGCTAGCTAAGATAGGCTATGTATTTTGTACACCGTGCATGATTGCGTGGAAGAAAAAGGGATGCATTATGTCTCCGGTGTGCAGACACAAACGCCAATGTACGTTCTCTAGCGTTATGGTGGCTGCTACAGTACAAAAAACAACATGGGTCACACACCACATGTGTTTGGGGCTTAGATCAATATCAATGCATGCCTCTTTTGTGTGGATCTCAGCTCCACATATATGGCAATGTCTTGTGTGTAGTGAGCTCTTCTAGTTTCGGAGATGACTCCCGCTGCAACCATACACACGTGCATATCCACGCTGTACACAGAAGGCTAGTATGTACATATTTTGTTATTGGAAGGCGATAATATGAATTGGCAATTAATATCGATGGCAATCACGGCAATGATTTAGAGGAATTGTGTCTCCTCCTGATACAAATGTCACCTATCCCACTTATCATCATGATGTATTCTTTTGTCGAGGTTTGGGTATCAAATAATGCAATAATACGTGGACTATGTGTTGCGTACAAACGTTGATACCATTACTAAGCAAGCATTTGCAAGTAATTTCTATTATTTGCAAGTAGTTTCTATTACTGTAAATACAAATGAATTAGTAAACTGCGTCAAAACACACTTTCAGGGATGGTGTAACAACAAATGGTAACTTTAGGAAACTACACATAAAGCATGCTTTCAAGCAAATGGGTAACAGAAGAAACCGCAAATTACACCGAGTTGCTAATCAACTGAAAAATATGATTAAGGGTCCCACCTATCATTGACTCAACATGATGGCTCGACTGGGCCAGTGTATTGTCCACATTTTCACATTTATCAAATAGTAGCGTTTGGTCAACAAAATGTAGAAATTGCAAGCTAGACATACTTTAAAGAAAAATCTAGTGCAGCAAGAAAAAACAACAATATATAAGGTCCAAATACAACATGAAGAAATTTCAAATTACACATATACTTTCTAATTGATCGGCATTCTTTGTAAAGCTCCAAATACAAAACTACAATAGGGTCCAAACTAAACAGTTTTGTAAAGTTCAAAGTTTAGTATGGCCGGTTTTATAGTCGGACTAGAGTTATAACCGTAGCAAGCACCATATCTCGGGATTTAGGAAGGAGTTACTTGCTTCTAAATTTGTGTACCAATTTTTTTTCTTGAGCATATAAATAAGTGCCATTTGTATTGAAATAGAAAACATCGAGAAGCCGCAAGTAGGACAAAGCATAGCGCAAAAAATAACTACTCCCTTCTATCCATATTACTTGTCGCTCAAATGGAGGTATCTGCATTGAAATATGTCTAGATACATCCGTTTGTCGATAAGTAATATGGATGGATTGGAGGGAGTACATATATAAAAAAAAATGGTGCACCTATTAATTAATATTGCTTAATAGTGAGTTTACTCGAGCATCAATCAGCTATAGTAGTTAATATCTGGCGCCATTAGTAAATACGTAGCCAAAACGGCAAGCATCTATCCATGATTAATTATGAACTCTGCCAATGCGTCCACGGCACCTCGATCCATTCATCAAGCGTGGCATCTCCGCTTTAGTTACTTTGCCACGGTGCACACATGATCGATCGACGGATGGATTCCAGCCCTTTTTTTTCCCTCAACAAAATGACGGTCGATTCCACTCTCACAGGACCCAATTGGCACGTACGTACCCAGTACTGGTTAATTTGGCTTTATCAGCTCGCGCAACAGCTAGCATCGATCGATGGAGGTAATCATCACGAGTGCTGGTCCGGTGGATGGGCTCGTCGCTCACATGTAACGGCCGCTGGTTGCAGGGTGGTTAAGCGTCGCGGCGATGCGGGGGCACCGTATGTTGAGTTGAGATCATTGCCCGCCTTGACTTTCCTCCCGCAGAAACATCAACTTGACCTTGACACGTGAGCTCCATCAGAGTTTCCATCCATCCAGCAAAGGTCAAGTCCATCTTCGGCTGGCTGTGATCTTATTAGTTGATCACGTTCCGTACTGACACTTTACAAGAGCCCGAAGCCAAGTTCTAAACTTACTTTAGAAAATCAATCTGAACTACTTCCGAAGTTGTGGCTGGTTTTAAAAGGTGATTTTCGCCCTGGATAACAGATTCGACCATAATCTGAATGCTAACATTTGGAGAAGGAAGTCTAGGGCATAGGTCGAAATATGGGACGCTGAAACGTGCGCAGCCGCCATATTTGCTTGGTCCATCAGCAGAAACAAGATTTTTTTAACGATATATACAAAAGAAGGATTTAGTATTTTCACCATGAGAGCTCAAGGGCCGGTAATCAAAGAGGACCACCAATTATGAGGAGAGCAACTAGTTAACGAGCGCTCCTTCGGGAGCCTTGCAACGATCATTGCCACTTGGCGCGCTCTCAGCTATTCGTCACGAGTCGCGCTCTGGACGCTCCCTCCGGATTTTGTTTTTTATTTTATTTTTCCGCATGCGTTTTCGGCTTTTAAAACGGTTTTTTTTTGTTTTTTTTCCGATGTTTTCGTTTTCCCCCGGTCTTTCTTAGCTTTTCAATCAAAAAAAAGATTGCGCAAAAAACGCATTTTCTTTTTTTTTTCTTTCGCGAGAGTCACGGTTTTCTTTCGCGAGAGGCACGGTTATGCTTTAGCGAGAATCACGGCCATGCCTTTCGGAAACGAAAAAAAATACGCGTTTTCTGTTTTTTTTTCTTTTGCGAGAGTCACAGTTTTGATTCCGCGAGAGGCACGGTTGTGCTTTCGCGAGAGTCACGGCCGTGCCTCTCGGAAACGGAAAAACAAAACGAGTTTTTTCTTTTTTTTCTTTTGTGAGAGTCGCGGTTTTGCTTCCACGAGAGGCACGGTTGTGCTTTCGCGAGAGTCACGGTCGTGCCTCTCGGAAAGGGAAAAACAGAACGCGTTTTCTGTTTTTTTTTTTGCGAGAGTCACGGTTTTGCTTCCGCGAGAGGCACGGTTGTGCTTTCGCGAGAGTCATGGCCGTGCCTCTCGGAAAGGGAAAAACAGAACGCGTTTTCTGTTTTTTTTTTGCGAGAGTCACGGTTTTGCTTTCGCGAGAGGCACGGTTGTGCTTTCGCGAGAGTCATGGCCGTGCCTCTCGGAAACGGAAAAACGCGTTCTCTGTTTTTTTTCTTTCGCAAGAGTCATGGTTTTGCTTCCGCGAGAGGTACGGTTGTGCTTTCGCAAGAGTCACGGCCGTGCCTTTAGAAAACGAAAAAAACGTGTTTTTTGTTTTTTTCACGAGAGTCACGGTTTTGCTTCCGCGAGAGGTACGGTTGTGCTTTCGCAAGAGTCACGGCCGTGCCTTTCGAAAACGAAAAAAAACGTGTTTTTTGTTTTTTTTTCGCGAGAGTCACGGTTTTGCTTCCGCGAGAGGAACGGTTGTGCTTTCGCGAGAGTCACGGCCGTGCCTCTCGGAAACGGAAAAACAAAATACGTTTTCTTTTTTTTTCTTTCGCGAGAGTCATGGTTTTGCTTCCGCGATAGGCACGGTTGTGCTTTCGCGAGAGTCACAGCTGTGCCTCTCAGAAAGGGAAAAAACGCGTTCTCTATTTTTTTTCGTAAGAGTCATGGTTTTGTTTCCGCGAGAGGCACGGTTGTGCTTTCGCGAGAGTCACGGCCGTGCCTTTCGGAAACGAAAAAAACACGTTTTCTGTTTTTTTCGCGAGAGTCACGGTTTTGCTTTCGCTAGAGGCACGGTTGTGCTTTCGCGAGAGTCACGGCCGTGCCTCTCGGAAACGGAAAGAAAAACAAGTTTTTTGTTTTTTTTTCTTTCGTGAGAGTCATGATTTTGCTTCCGCGATAGGCACGGTTGTCCTTTCGCGAGAGTCACGGGCGTGCCTCTTTCGAAAAGGGAAAAAACCCGTGCTCCCGGTTGGATTTTTTCGTCTGGTTTTTTTCATGAAAAAAAATGTTCGTCAAAACCTATCAACATGGGATCTACTTTTTGAAGATCTCGACGCGAGGAATCAAACGATGAAAACGGTTCGAGTTTGGACGCACGGTTTAAAAAATAAAACATTTTGAATAAACGGATCTACAAAAAAGGAAAATCTCAGGCTGCGCCAAGTGGCGCGCTGCATGTGTGCCACTTGTCACAACCAGGGAAGGTGGAGTGTTCTTTGCAACGAGTACTTCTTCATTAGTGATTTCGAATTATGAGCCTCCTGAATCATAGGCAGCCCAGCTGGGCCAGAAAGACCGACATTGTGTCGGGCTTGGGCTTAGCTTTTGTGCACTAAAGTCGGAAAAGGCCTCAAAAATGTGGAAATCAATATTTTATTCAAAATTAGGTATAATAATGGATTTATATATCCTGAGAATGACTAAACTAAAAAATAACAACGTTTGCTTTTTCCGGACCAGGTCAGCTCAGGCTTGGACTTGTCAAGCCCGTCTCGGACCCAACTTATCAGGTCGAATTCTAACTTTTGTCACAGGAAAAAATAACTTTTGCACGAAGAAGCAATAAGATTTATGCCTCGATGTGTTGGTATAGAAAAGAGAGCCATGCCGCCAAGCGCTAGGCACAGTTGGAAGAGTGTCGTAAAACCAAGCCCCGCGCTCTCACCAACTCGAGACTCGGCCTTAATTGTGTCGAGAAGGCTAGCATTGTTGGGTTGCGTGTTGTAGAAATAACAACGTTAATCCGTAACATAATCACCGAAGAAGCGCCCTTTTCTTGCAAAGGTGCAAGCAGAGTAGATGGTTTGTTGTCAGCGATCCAATGAGTCATCCACAACAACGGGGTTTGGACTTTGGATGGTCGATCAGGTCTATGGGAGCACCCCGGGGCAGAAAATACTTAGGGTCTAGGAGGAGTACGGATCCAAGCTACCTTAGCTCTGAACTATTCGGTGTGGATAGACGAGGGTGGCAACCAATCAACAGATGTGCATCATTCTACTGGAGGCATAGTTTCAAATGAGAGGCAGGGCATGTCCGGTGAAGTGGATCACACACCAGTCCGGTGAAAATAAAAATTGCTCATACACATACATGACACAAAATCAACTCTCATTTTTTTTGTTTCTTAACGGAATAACGGCGGATGAGATCACACTCAGTCTCCACTTGTCCACTCCCTTGGCTAGCTTAACCTGCCCCGGATTAGTCCACGTCCCATGATGGAACGAACATATGCAATACAAGACGTCTCGATGTGAGGTGGATTCCACGGCCTGGCCGGCCACCTCTCTATGTGAGTGTTTGTTACATGGCTGACCTCCATTCGATCAGACATCGAGTCTATAGCCTAGCTAACAAATATCACGATGGTGTGAGAAACAAAATATCCTAGCTTACTGCTTACGGCAGTTCTTTTCCTTTCCTTTTCTTTAGGACAGTAAAGGCCAGTTTTTATACATGTTCGGCTCAAAACAGAAAAATCTTGAGAACATGGAATCAACCGTATTTGAATATCTTGTTTATGTCGAAATTGTATCATTGCATTCATTACGAAATTGTATCTTATTTTGCTATGTTCTAGTAGTCAATAGAAAAATATCAGTGCAAATTTATGGGGAACTTACATCGTTTTGCTGACACAGGCACGGTAAATGCGAAACACGACCTTTTTTTTTTGAAAAATGCGAAACACGACCTTGACCATCGACTCAAGTAACGTTCCTGTTTCTTGGAAGAACAACCGTTTCGAAACATGCTTGGACTGTGCAGCCATGGCGGCAGCAGCGTCTGAAGCAAAGCGGAGGAAGCTGCAAGCCTGCAACCTGCCTGCAGAATTAGCGCGCACTTGTACCAGACGACGCTTATGTGCTTGGATACAAACTCTGCAGCTTCTACGGTGAGGTCGCTTTCTTCCACGGCTTGGTCTAGAATCTAGATAGGATAGGATAGCTCCCCTGAAATGATCTTCATCGATGATTATTAATCTTTTTAAAGGGCAGTTCTTTATGCCCTCTATCCAGCTTATTTTTAATTTTTTTTAAAAAAAATCTCTTAACTAGTAGGCTTCTAAAATAAAATTTTAGGTTAGACTTCTAGAATAACCTAGATAGAGGACATCTCATTTTACAACCAAAATAAGTCACAAAGAAACTGGCCCTAAATCTCCAAAGAGTGATATTGTGGAGACAGGGAGAAACAGAGGAGTCGAGGCTGTGTTAGAGGGGTCTTACTTTTGACGGAGAAAACCAATTGAAAGTACAAAACATAGTACAGTACTATCGTGCTCTTTCATGCTTTCCTTAATGGCCCAGAGAAGTGACTAGGGCCAACAATACTTTCTGTTAACTGTCCTTATCAAAAACGACAACTTTCACCGGACCCTAGGTAACACACTAGCTATGTCCACAAATTCCACTCTGCATGAAGAAAAGAGGAAAAAAGAGAATGCATGCCTCTCTGTTGACAGCAAAAATGCTAGACATAAGCTGAGTTACAGGGCTCTTATGGAGACGTTTTTTTAACACTAACATCTTCCCCCCGATTTTCATGGGGTGGGCCCACTTCCCCCAACCGAGCCCAATCAGAAGCGTCCATGTTTAATCAATCCGTAAAGAGACCTTTTACGATGCATCAGATCAATATTGACCGTTCCGTACATGTAGCATTGTTGCTGTTGACAGTGTGATTTCGTAGTCATGGAAAGCATATCACCGTCGAGGGCTCCAGGTCGTGCTGCAGCAGTAAACCCAACATGTCTCGCCCAGTCGTGCCCAAGAGAGGCCCCCATCGAACACAATTCTTGTTCTCGGTGTACTGAATCCACGTCCTGTCGCCGTCCCAGACTGTCTCCGGAATAATTCCCAGCCAGTGCATCACGCCGCGCTCTCCTCGGTTGCTATACAGTCATCCTGGATGACAACATCTCAAGCACACACGGCCACGCATGCGCTGCGACGGCGACGTGTCGTGTTAGTTGTTATGAAGCACGGCCACGCATCCGCCGCGGACGGCGACGTGTCGGCGTCAGGGCGTCGATGGCAGACTGGCCAAAAACAATCCGCGGCGGCCGGCGGCTGAATTTTATCAGTTATCACTCTAGGATCTTGGGGCTGCAGGTTCTGTTTGTGCTACCGGGTTTACCTGGATGCAGGAATGAAAATCTCCCAATAGTGCCCAGGTGTTCCGAGACTGTAGCAGATGCAAATCAAAAGGGCAGATGCACTGCCTGTTGTTCCGGTGAGCTTCCCGGCGAGTTCTTGATCATGATGAATAAGCGAGCATCTGATGCTTCAGAGGCTACCAGCCAGGTCAGCACCCTGAAGAAATATCCATCAGTTTCTTGTTTTGGGGGTAAAATATGACATTATCCGGAATAGGCGGGGGTTGAGATGCATGGATGTTCTCGAATCGGGTGGCGGCAGCACATGTTGCAGAAGGGCTGCTTGGCTAATCATTCAGAGCACAAGATCCATCAATTGGCGTGTTAATATGCCATCATCACCAACTTGTGCCCCCCTTTTGGTACCTGCAAATGGTGGCACCATGGTGCAACTGAACCTCGCCGCGCCACCGCTGATCTATACCAGCTCTTTCCCACGACCGGTTGCCGTCGAGATGACGAACCGAGCCGCTAGAGACAGCGACCGTGCCGTCGCCCACAAGCTTGTTCAGCGATAATCCGGTGCAACAGCCCTAGTAGCTCAAGCAGCCCTTGTGCTCAACTGCTCTGCAGTCTGCACCAGCACTTCCCATGGCATTTGCCCCTTTCACTGCTGCTAGTGACACCAGCACTCGCACGGAGCAGGAATAAGCAGCGCCAAAAAGCAGGGCCAAATCTTTATGCAGCACCTCCAGGATCATCTGCTCAGGTAGAAAAACTTGATGCTGCCTGTAACTAGATTAAGTTAACAGATGATGCTTCATGCAGCAGGAGCATGTACGAGAAGCAAAGTGTTAGTGCAGGTCCCCAACAGGAAAGCAAAGTGTTCTATTTAGGTGATGGCACTTTAATCCAACATAATGATCTGGAAAAGCATCATCCGGCGTTTCTTATACTTGTGGGAGATCTTTGCCTGATACTTCGACGCTCCGACTCAGAATTTACTGCAGGCCGGAATCTGAGATGCCGGAATCTCCGGTGTTTTCTCTTAGTGACAAATCTCTAAAGATACTGTAGTTATTATCACAAAATTCTTTCTTTTGAAGTTGGGCCCGGTGACTAGATGTCAACCGGTATGAAAATTTCATACAAATATAGCATGATGCAAACAATGTGGCGACACGATTTCTAGAATAAGAACTTAAGCAACTTATAATGATATCAGTTAAATCAAAGTCATTGCATAAAAGACCATGACCATCTTGTCCACAACATTCACTAATATAAGAAACAGAGCATTGCAAACATACAACTGTTAATTTGTGTAAGTACTTTGACTATTTACACCAACATAAGAAGAAGCATTTGACGACAAGACGAGGACAATTGGATGGGGGCGGGGGGAGGGGGATTTCACGAAGATAAGGAGTGTTTGACGACAAGACAATGACAACTGAAAGTGGGGGGATGCATAAATCTTTGAGATGATATTGCTAGAATAAGATCCACATGCCAAAGATGACAACTTTAATCCACAAATATCTGGGAAATACATACCTTGGCGCCCCACATCATCACAAAATTGAAGCTACTAGCAGTAATAGATGGTTAGTTGCTAAAGGATAAGAACCTCCATTAGAATTATATATACATGAGTGACACAATATTAGTCCATGTCTCATACAATTAATGACGATGTTAAAGTTTGAGTAAGCTATGTGATCTTGCTGATGGGTCTAGGACTCCAGGTTGGCCCTGCTCTCTAAAAAAACAACTTTGTTTTCCCATTAGTATTGGTGGAGCTACAACAAGGCCAAATGGGCTGTGGCTTGTCCAGTCCATGTGCAAAACAAATGAAGAGTATAGATAAACTTGGCCTTTTGAGAGAGAGAAAATGTGTTCCCTTCGGCTCAGCTCACATTAGCCCGCAAAACCAACTTTGGGTAGCTCCGACATTGCCCAGTAGTAAAATAAGTAGTTGGGAACATAGGACACACTTTTTTGCATTTTTTATGTGTCGAGGAATTAATATTTACAAAAAAAACACTTATATGATTGCACAATACTTTTCTATCCTAAAAGTTACCTTCCTACTTGAAAGCAATTGGTTTGTTTTTTTTCCCTCAAAATGGAGTATAAACTTCTGGACTCTGCATCACTATGATGCATACAATTACTAAGCAAAGTACAAGACAAAGATAACCATGGCTGAATCATTACAAGATATGAGAGACAACTAAGACTAAGTCAATGTCTTTCACAGCGACGCCTTCAACAAGGGATAAATGTTCTAACGCCATCATTGTCGTGATTCGGGCATAGACGGTTTGGGCAAGAATTTCATCATGGTTGTCGAGGCTAGCCAACAAAGACCAGCAAACAGCAAGTAGAAAACGCCTTCATGAAGGCAACAACGTAAGTTCGGCATTGTTAAGCCTGACAAACAAAGTCTATGATAAGAGTTTTAACTCTGAACATGAATCGATGTTCCAATCAACATCTTGATGACGACGGATCATTCGATAGTAGCATCCATACTCCACTCAAGGACCTAGTACATCGGCGAGATCTTCTCACTTTAGATCACCACCACGGCCGTTACGGGACGGCCTTGTCTTGGCATGGAATTGGCCACTATCACTCCACACCGGCGTTAGTCATACTGTAACATCCACACCACACTGTCCGAGCCACTACCTTGAAGTTAGATGCCGATGGGGAATATCTAATGCACCACAAACCTCCTCGTGTGATGGTCGTTGCCCTTGCATCAGACAAAAAATCCATTTATGCCGCCAGCCACCGGCGAGCACCCACGATACCGCAGACGAACACCGCCGTCATGCTTGCAGATTTTTTTCGATAAAGAACATTTTGCTCAATTGATATATCGAGATGATACAACCGCGGTGAAGGAATGCCCGGCCTCTGCATAGCACGATGCAAACAGCAAACACGTCCAACACCTCAGAAAAAAAAAATCGTGTTACACCAATAAATGGCCATCGGACCTTTGGGCATGGCACGATGCCTGCAGATACGCGATTGGGCCTCTTGGTCATCTTGTCACGGTCGTCGGAAGGCCACTTCCCCGCCAATAATGGCCAGTGAATGCCACTGCGGACGGCATGACTAGCCCTTACACGATCCGACCATTGCCGTGAGTGCCGCCTCATCAAGGGGCCACCGTCGCCACCTCCGGCGGGCCAGTTTCGTCTTTTTCCTCCTTGTTGTCGGCGCCACCGTCGGCGCTCGTGCCGGTGAGGAGCGCGGAGAGCAGCCGGCTGCAGTCCTCATCCTTGCGGTCGAGCCGGTCGGCGCGGTCCTGAAACTTGCCGGCCTGGGCCTGGGAGCCAGTGACCCACGCTAGGCCTCCGGGTAGGACTTCATGTTGCAGCCGTGGAATTTGATGGAGTTCGCAGCGAGGCCGCGCACAATCAGATGAAATAGCTGAGTTAGTTGTCATCTCATTGTCCTCAGGCTTCATTGCAAGCTTTCTTGCCGCCCCGTCGTGCTGCTGCTCTCATGGTCATGGTGGTGGCCGCTGCTCCCGCTCGCCGCGTCGGCGGGGTCGCCTCCGAGCTGCGAGCTCACCTCGCAGCCCTGCTCGTCCATCTTCTTCTCCTTTTCGTCGACGGCGCTCGCGCTTGCTGCCGCCGCCGCTGCGAGCTCTACCTCGACTGCCCGGCTAGTGGCCGGCTTGGCGAGGAACGTGGGCCGGTCGTCGCCGGCCATGATGACCACGACGTGCTCCTGGAAATCCAGGGCCGGCTTGGACGCGCCGGACGCCGAGGCCTTCTCCCCGTCGCCCCCCGACTCCTGGCCGTCCCGGTCGCCGTCGAGGTACCCGGAGAGCTTCCAGTAGGAGCACGCCAGGATGAGCAGCGCCAAGGCGATGAGCCCCAGCATCGCCGCCAGGCCGCCGAACAGGTACGGCACAGGCGACTGCCATGGCGAGTGCGGCGCCGTCCCGTTGATCAGCCCGTGCGCCGGCGCCACCATCGGCGCCCCCGCGCGGTGGCTCATGGCGACGAACTCGGCTCCGGGCCTCATGGTTTGTGTTGGTGTCCGCGGGCACGGCGTCTGCGTAGCAGAGCAGAGGAGTTGCACCTGATGAGTTTGCTGCTCTGTTATCTCTGTTTTTCTCCTGTGTGTGCTTGTTGTTGTCTTAGGGATGGTGTGGAGGGGTGAGAGGGAAATGGGCTGTATTTATAGGGGAAGAGGCCGGGGAGAAATATATTTGTGATGCCAAGGAATATCAAATGAACAATGAGGAAATTCTTGTTTGGAGGTATGTACTCTGTTTCTAGATACCACACCTTTTTTAGGCGAAACCGCGCGAAATCCCCTATGCAACTTTTATAGCTAAGAAAATTTGTACAATCAGGGCTTTGGATAGGCCAAAAAGCTAAAAAAGATAGAGGACATGGGTGATGAGTTACCATTGATTAAGGCGTTATTTAAATTGGGGGATATATTGCCTCTAGATTGTGTGCGCAACCATGGCGTGTTCCGCTTCTAAAGATCCTCGTACTCCATACCACTCCCTTTGTTTAGAATTGCGAGGTGCACCAATTTCATCCCAAATTTTCATGTCATAGACCGTGTCAATTTCCAAACAACATGTTATTTTACACCAAGGAAGGTACGGTCGGAGGGAGAACTTCCTGCTTTACACCGGTTTATAGTGAAAGGTGGTTAATTAATATCCTCAATTCATGTGGTTCTGGCTCTCCTTTCTATGATCGACTACAACGATTTTAATCCATAGTGCAGCGATGTTGATGACCAATTAGCTTTAAGTCTCCTAGGTAATGGTTGAAATGAACGCAGTTATGGGGGTTATTTCAGCACACCACATTGGTTCTGGCCCACTCGCCGTTCTTTCGCAACAAAAAGTGAGAAATTGTTCACTCCCTTTTCACGATGTGGAGGGAGTAGTGAATTTAAGACCATCCTTCACAGCAAGGATTATTGAGTGTGTTTCACATTTACCTCCCTTCTTAAGTTTTGCATAAACTAGTTGGTGCAAAGAGTCAAGCAAAATTTCTATTGAATATATGTAAGAGAAAATATCAAAATCTTCATTCATATTGATTTGAGGGTTCTCCCCGGATAAAAGATAAGGATTCTGCTTTAGGGACGAGATTGTAGTTCTAAAATGTGCACAAGAACGGCTTCATAGAATAAGGGTCAATGCCATATGTCGGTGCCGCGTTGGTCCATATTTTTACAACATTCATTAACTAATGGAGTTGTCTATTATTAGTTTGCAAAAGTTGAGTAAATTTCAATTAGACCTTCGGATCAACTTATTGCCATTTTTTCTAATATTGCTTCAAATACAACTTATTGGCTAGAAATCGCGGCTACATACATTTTTCTCTGGTAGATATGAGGGCTTTCAATACATTAATTTTTTATTGAGTGATATATGCTTTTAGCTTACTATGATTAATGAAAAATTAGCCACTTGACATCCATCGCTTCTCTCTTTAGATCAACGAGATGGGGCATGTCCAGATTAGCATTTGCAAGAAAAGAAGGCACAAACGGACAATCGGTTTCGAAAATAATAGGCTTGTAGAGAGTAATACCTTTGTAGATACTGGCATGGCATGCACGCGGCTTAGCTTCTTACACACTATAACAAACATAACGGAATTCTTTGCAACAACCCCCACACTAGTGGAACCACACACCTGGCAAAGCTAGCGTCGACATTATTCTTAATACAATTAGGTGCAGGAGGCTGCCACACCACTATATTTCTCTTTTGAGTTGTTATGATTAATTGGCAGACTAAAGGGGTAGCGCATGAGTCAACAAAAATAAGTTTTGGTTATTGCTCTAATGGTGCTCTTGTAAGTAGCATCCCGCTCTGTGTAACGTATGTTGTAATGAATGATTGTGAGAACATTATCATTTAATTAATATATGGAGTGATATTTTCAAAAAAGGGGGGGAATAGGCACTTGGGAATTATAGAAAATGCTAATTACATTACCACATGTGTTGTGTTGGGTGGACCAATCATTCATGCACTAGCCACTGCAACTATAGTAGTAAGTAGTAGAACTTTATAAGTTTCCTTTGGGACCGGGTTGTGAATAGTTTGCGCATGGGTTTTGCCTTGATTGTATGTACCAAGTTTGTCGGTGCATAAATTCCACGCACATAGTTGAAGCTTAAGCTAAAACCTGCTTATTATGTGCCCATTTGCTTGGTTATGTAATAGTGCCCTTGGACATTTTGTTTTTCTTGAGATGATTAAATAACTTATCTTGCTCTTAGTTTTTATACCAAAATCTAACATGATTCCTAAATTTTGGGGTTGCTATATTTGTAATATATCTTCTTTATTTAGGGATCTAATAAAATTTACTAATTGTGTTATGTGTGTCGAATGTGGATACCAATATATGTGGATTATTAAATGTGTTTTCCATTTGCCTTTGGGCTAAGGTTTTTGTATTAGCTAGTTGGTGCAAAGAAATCAACAAGGATTATATTGCTCGATCATAACACAGAAGTGATACAAAAAATCTAATCTTCCTTGGTATGAATCCAGAAGTAATTCGCAGATACAACGAAATAACTACGCTTTAGATCCTAAAATGAACAAAATGGTTTCTGGGGAACTAAGATTGATGCCATATGACTACGATGCAATGGTTCATATTTGACCGTCCATTAATTGGTAGGGTTGTCCACTTATTAGTTACCTAAAAATTGATCAAATATCAGTCATATCTTCCTTTTTATTTTTTATTTTTTGGGTAATATTAGTCATATCTTTGAATCGATACCTGGCCATTTGTTATCTTAATATCGGTCCATACATAGCATAACGCCTAGAAATCACATAAATTATGTTTCTGCACTTGTTGTTTCAATACATAATTTTTGGTCTAAGTCATGCTTTTGGCGAACTAAGATTTATAAAAAAAATAGGTACTTGAGAATTAGTAAAAATTTAATTAAATTACTAGGTATATTGTGTAGGTCCAAGTAACTTGAAAGATAGAACATTGGGTGGGCCAATCATTCATGCAATGGCCACTACAACTACAAAATTCATAAGAAATGTAGAAGTTTCCTATGGTGTGGGGTTGTGAATAGTTTGGCCTCGATTCTACCAAATGTTTTAGTGAATAAATTCCATGCAGAAACAAAACTTAAGCTAGAACCTGCTTAATTATGCGGTACCCATTTGCTTGATTGGTGAATAGTTTTGCCTTGCGTCTTTTTTCTTGGTGGGGAGATCTTATGATGTAATTAGTATTTTATACAACTATAAGAAGATTCCTTAATTTTGGTCCCACCATATTTGTAGTAGCTTTGTTCAAAGGGCATAAGAAAATTATTTGATTGTGTCATGTGTGTGGATACCGGTAGGCGCAGATACATGGGAGGAAGACATCATCTGGAACTCTATAGAATTATTGTGGTGTGCACTTATTATAGGGAGACTCCAAGTCCAAACCAGAAACAAAAGGCAAGTGTATGATATGGTTTAGGCAGGGCGTAAGCATCATCCTTCTTTATTTGGAGAAAATTAATGAAAAGATGGAGATGTGTTAGTAGCAATAAAGGGGAGCACTGGGGATGCACCCCATGTTGATGGTAATATTATCCTATTAACCATAATTATTAGCGAATATTTCTAGCTGGGCTAAATAGTTAGATTATTATGCATGTAGCCTCATTACCTAATGCATATGAATTGTCCGGCACATTTGTAGGATCTTCCTTTTTAGCTTTAGACACAGTAAAACTATATTGCACGCAGCAATCAGATCAAGATAGGTGGATTTATGTCTCGAGCATCGGCACAAAGTTTACTTGGAAATCGACATGTGGCACAAGTTGTTAACTACTACAATTAATTAACAAGCCATGTCCTTATCCCTAAGCATCTGGTTAGCTAGCAAAGTACATTGCTTAGTGGAGCTTTACTAGCACCAAATTAATGTGGATTAGGTCTGCAAGCTTTAGTTAGCCTGGAGCTAGCTTACGTGACAAACTATGATTGGCCGGAGGGCCCAACACATGGCCAATACTCCAATAGAATGATACTGCTTTGTAGATTATATACAAGTAAGTAGATTGATTACTTTGCTTACTGTAGTGCTCCTTTAAGCTTGTTTCTTTAATCAAAACATATATTCCCTCATAAACCACCTTTTGTTAGGGAGTATCCATCTTTGTCATTATGGGACATTAACATACACATAGTGCATCAACTAATCAGAAAGGTGCTTTTCTTGCCTCATAAAAACAAGATACTACGCTCCTTGAAAGTTCTACAAAAAATGGTTTTTTTGCTCTTGCTCGGTGTGAGCTTATCCGCACCAAAAGAATGATGGTCGCAAACGAGCAAAATAAGATAGTGGTGTGTATTTTGTATAACGTACATAATTGTGCGTGGGGGGAAAGGGGGTGCAATATGTCTCAAGCGTGCGCACGCATGCAAACCCCAATGTACGTTCTCTAGGGTGCCATGGTAGCAGATCCAACAAAGAAATGTGCCTCTTGTATGGAAGTCAGCTCGACATTACAATGTATTGTGTGCAGTGAGCTCTTCCAGAACGGCTCCGGCTGCAGCTGGACACATAGATTCGTGCATGCCATGATCGATGCATACGGAAGACTGGTGTCTATATATTTTCTTGCTAGAACTAAGGATATGTATGGATTGGCAACAAATTTTGATGCCGATCACGGCAATAATTCAGAAGAATTGTGTCTCCTCCTAATCCTAATGTCACATATCCCACTTATCATCATGATGTATTGTTTGTGTCTATTACATGCATACATGACATGACCTGAGCTAACCACTTAGAGAAAACTAATAAACCTCTATCAAGGTATAAAAGGCCTGTTAGATTTGTCAAACTTCGTCCAAGGTTTGGCTATCATTATTCGGTAATATTTTGAAAATAATTGCTTTGACTATGATTACATATCTATGAGTAAATTGCGTCGCAATGCACCTTCAAGAGATGGCGTAAAAACAAACTACAACTTTACACGGAATTTTACCAAATATCTTTGGATGTTCTAATTGGTAGCATTCCATGACCTTTTCACATTCTTTGAAGGGACTTTTACATTTGTGTCCCTAACTCAAACCCACTACTTATATTTATCCATAATTTTGATGTGCGCTCAAGTTTGCCCCTCTTCCCTTAGTTCCCCTTATAGAAATGCTCTTTTGTGCCGTTATCGTCTGATCAAAGGGCTTTGACCGTCTATTAGACGTTTTCTGGACATTGTTGCCCCTGCCTCCATATCTCACTAACATGCGGGACCCACTCTAAAAGAACTAAAGGGAAAATCTCTTTCTCTCACTCACTTACATGTGGGGCACAACCGAAATAAAAAAATAAAAAAATTTCTCTCTCAAAACCTCTCTCTTCCTGACATGTGGGCCATGAGACCCACTGTCAGGGTCAATGCGTAGCTGGCCATGAGCGGGTGCGTGCACCGGCGGCTCACCGTAGGGAGCTAGAAGACCACGGGAAGAGGGCGAGGCACACAGTGTAGCTACGTGAGGCACACGAGATACGCTGGGCATGGCTAGGGTAGGCGGGCACGCACACGGCCTATCCAGTCATGGTCGGTCATGGCGGCTGGCTTCGGGCAGGGGGCATCGAGCACAGAATCGGGCGGGGGAAGATGTGAGTAGGGCTGCATGCTTTCCATGATGACGGCAAGGAGGTCAGGTAGGTCAACGGTGGCTCCGGGCTGCCGAATTATGAGTGGAAGAGCGACGACCATGGCAGAGGTCGAGGTCCCGGGCATTGTGTACAGGCGGCCCCACGTATGATTCATCGCGTTGGGCTGAGGAGAGGCGCCCTACGGAGCTCATGGACATGCTTGGGCTGATCGATCTGGCCTCCGGCCACGGTGGCTGGCAACGGCGTCCTCAGCAGAGCTCTAAGGCGCTCTCAGGCAAACTTCGAGCAATGCGCTACAAGGCACGAGGAGGCTTGGTGAGTGGGCCGAATTAACCTAGGGGTCATGTAGACCGCGACACGCTTGCGTGGATCATTGGAGAGGCATGGGAGCATCAACTCCGATGATAGCTGTGGGCAACGGCGTTATGCCGGAATGGTGTCTTCCCCGTCCATGGCGTCACCGTACACCACTATCCGCCTCGACCTCGACGCCCTCCACCAGACCACCTGAGCCTTCCCCCCACTCCTCACACACAAACGTGCCACCCATCGGCCGGTGTTGACCCGGACAGTTGGTCCCATGGCCCACGTGTCAGGAAGAGAGAGAGAGGGGTTGTGTGAGAGAAAAAATATTTTATATTTTATTTTGGTTGGGTCCACTTGTAAGTGAGAGAAAGTGTGTGTGGGAGAGTTTTTCGTTTTTAACTCTCGAGTAGGTCCCATGTGTAAGAGAGAGAGAGAGAGTTCTTTTCTGTTTTTACTATGGGGTAGGTCCCACGTGTAAGTGACATGTGCATAGAAGGGCAAATATGTCCAGAAAACGTCTAATAGATGGTCAAAGCCATAGAGGGCCTTTACATTAGAGAAAATTCCTTATTTAACACTATCTTAAATTCCGTTTCCTTATTTGACACTGAAAAAAAAATTCTTCCCTATCTAACAACGAATTTAAATTTTATGCCTTTTATAACACTTTCGTCCATTTTGAGTCGAAATGATACTTGAAAAGACCCTTTTGCCCTTATGTGGTATTTGTGTGTGGAGGACAGTAACACACACGCAGCATCAGTGTGAAGGCAGTAACGCACACAGCAACACACACGCATGCGGGCACACACAGCAGCACACACGCACACAACACGCTCACAGGCATCAGCACACACAAGCGTAGCACACACACGCGCGGTAGCAGCAGCAGCAGCACAACACACACAACAGCACGAACGCACACAACACACAGCATAGGCGGAGGACTCCGTTGGGCGAGGTCGTGCGCCCGTCCTACCTTGATTTAGCGCAAAAGCTTTTATACCGGTACACACATGCATCTAGTTGTATACATGGCTGGGATTGAAAAGAAGAACTAGAGTTTGGTCATACGGGCCTAGTTTCAACCCCCCAAAAAACCAAGCATTGAGGCATCCACCGATCCACCAGCGCACGACCTAACTTATGTCCTCTGCATGCACGCATCAGGTGCTCCAAGCCTCCAACATCGTGCCGCCGGTCCCAGCCGTCGTGCTACAGCTAGTGCCATCATTGACGACCGCGCCATTCCCTGCCAGGTTTTCTCGTTGCTTGCTAATTTTATTAAATGATGCCATGAGAAGATATTAGAGCCCGTGTTTTGCTCTAGGTTTTAGCTGAAGTATAGCTCCGTCCCACCTTAATCTTTTTTGTTCTCCGCCACTGGCACACATGCACGCAACATGGCACACACGTACATACACATGCACTAGCAAACACACATGCAGCAGCACACGCGCACACACGCATACGCACACGCGCGCGCGCACACACACAGCAGTAGCACACGGGTACATGTACACGCACGCTTGCAACATCACACACACGCCCACACAAACATACCACATGAGGGCAAAAAAGTCTTTTCATGTGTCATTTCAGCTTGAAATGGACAAAAGTGTTATAAAAGGCATAAAATTTAAACGCGTTGTTAGATAGGGAAGAAATTATTTGTCGACGTCAAATAGGGCATAAAATTTAGACACGGTGTTAAATAAGGAATTCTCTCTTTACATTAGGGGAACTAGCGGCAGAGGGGCAAATTTAAGCACACTTCGGAATTATGGGTAAATTTGCGTAATGGGTTCGATTTAGGGACACAAATGTAAAAATCCCTTCTTTGAAAAGCTCAAATTGCAAAACCACGTCCTAAACTGGAACAACTGTGCTATACGTACGACAATTCACGTACGAATTCTGCCCGGAGGAGCAGATCAAACCGTATGTCAGTTGGACTCTCAGTCCAGCGACGACTGGATGTTGCGTCGTACCAAATCGGAAAAGCCATAGTCGTATGTGTAGTAGTTTCGAAACTGGAATAGGCTTCGGGCTAAATGGTTTTGGGATGTCCAAGGCTTAATATTGTCCAGTGATTGTACATGTTGTTAGGAGGTCTACGGAACCGGATGTAATTTTTCTTCTAGTGTTCTCTGTACTATTTTAGTAGTTGATGAATACCTAGATCGGAAGTTTTCTTGCGAAAAAAAATGGCGAGTACCTATCTCTAATGGAGTAAACATGATTAATTATAAGCTCTACCAGTGGGTCCACGGCACCTCAATCCATTCATCAAGTGTGGCATATCCCTCCTCGTCCCCTTTCCATGGTGCATGATCGATCGATATGGACTCTTGCCTCAAAAAAATGACGATCCATTCCACTCTCGCAGGACCCAACTGGTACATACGTACGTACGCAGTACAGGTTAATTTTGCTTTATAAGCTAGCGCAACAGCTAGCATCGATGGATGGAAGGAACGAGCTCACGAGCTTGCTTTAGTTTGTGAGCGCATGCATGCTGGGCTCACTCACTCACATGTTACGGACGCTAATTGGGTGATTGAGCACCGTACGTGTCGCACTCGGTTCCAGTTGGCGTTGACATCATTGCCGGCATTGACTTTCCCGCTCAGAAATATCAACGTGACCTTGACGAATGACATGTGAGTTCGGATCCAACCACCCAAAGGCCAAGTCCATCTTGGCCCGGCTGTGAACTTATTAGTCGATCACGTTCCGTACCGACACTTTACAGGAGCGGCCCCAAGCTAAATCATAAACTTATTTCACGAATAATAAAATCCTAAACTGTTGAAAACCAATTACTTGTGAATTTCAATTTGGCTGAATTTTAATGTGGTTTATGCCTCCTAGAGTATTTTCAAGCATAGTCAAGCAAGTTAGGCGGGAACAAAATGTTATTAGCCACTTTTTAGCAAACTATGGTACCATAAAGGATTGCACTGCGGTGTCGCTTCGGCCAGGACCGGATGAGGTGCCTGACCTATGTAATGCAGACTTGGCCGCTGCTTGATGAATGAATTCTCTTTTTCCTCACAAAAGGAAAAAGAGCACCACCGGTTCGGAGACCCCCCCCCTCCCCCCCCCCCCCCCCCCCCCCCCCCCCCATGATGCTATCTTTACTTGCCGAGTTAGCACTATTTTACCATCCGTCCTTAACAAACTATAGCCAAATACAATTGTCAAAAGATAGCGTCCCGAACGCCCGAAGGAAGACCAGCATGCCAATGAGGACTTGGCAGCACCGAAGGCTAATTAGGCCACACGCACACATACATGATTAATGTATAACACATCTAAACTAAGATTCCAGGATAAACTAGAGTTAGAAAGTCCACCCGTCAAGCCAAGCAGGAAGTACCAAGTGATAAATGCTGGAAAATAGGCTCAAAGCTGATTTGATGTTGCCAGAACACAACATTAAAGCAAAACATTTGAGCAGCTTGAAATAATGGATTGGCACACACCTATGATATGATGAGTGTGAGGCAAAGAGCATTCTTATTACTGTAAACTCATGTTTCCACAAACTAGCATTGGTTGAGAGAGCCATAGATGTAGTTCTTTTATAGTAGTATTTTTGTAAATATTATATTTTTTGTTGGTTCCCTATTAATGAAAAACTACCATAGAACTATTATTCTATGGTCTGCGGTTCAGAATAAAATCATGTGGCCGCAGAGTTCTTATGCAACTGGTGCACCAACCATTGAATTCCATGCTAAATTTTCTCAAAATTTTAAAACAACTGAATAGACAGATGTTAACACTTGGTACTTTTAATATGCCACAAATATCCAATCATTTCAACTTACAACGGGTGTCAATTAAGTCCAACCCGTCTCACGTAAAACCCTGATAAGAAAATAGGACTCCATATACTACTAGTAATTGCGGCAACCATTTATTTTGGGAAGGTCTACGGGATGTTGTCCAACCTGAATATTTTTCCATTCCGCGGCTTAGAAACAAGGAAATTATACAGAAGGGAATGGGAAGAAAATCGACACGAGGGTCGACACAGAGAAGCTCTTAGCAACACACATCGTTTACAACGTGAAGAACAACCAACCAGAGTAAGGGGCAGGTAGAGTGGAGATTACAACGAGGGGACAAAGCTTTGCACCTGACGACCATTTATCGTAGCCATGCCTGAGCATGTGCAGCCTGGCTCGATGGCCCGGGCGAAATCCCGACATCTGGGCCAGGCTCGGGCTCAACTTTTCCAATTCCACATGAAAGATCGGATGTCGGATCAGGCTTCGTCCAGGCAGGCCTGATCTAATCCTAGCTTTGCCACATAGAACATTCCTTGTGTCTCAAAAAAAACATAAAACTTTTCTTTTTGAAGATGCAATAAGATTTACGCCTCGATGCGTTGGTAGGAAAAAGAGTTATCTACAATCCCTAGGATATGCCACACCCAAATTCGCAACACCATACCCACTAAGTGTTAGGCACCGCTGGAAGAACCGCTCCTGCTCTAACCCACAGCGGGCACCAATCCTAATCGTGTCAGGAAGGCTAGCGACATCGGGTTGCACGTTTGTTGAAGGTAATCGTGTTACGCTCATCTTCGAGGTCTACCACGCCATGAGCATGATCGTCCACAGGTGCCGCATTTCACGGAGGTGGGGGTGGATCGGATGGCCTGCTGTCACCAATCCAAAGAGTCATCTCAGGGCTGAACGGTCGATCCGATCCACGAGTTCACCTCGTGCCAAATACCTTAGGCTCTAGGAGGAGTACGGATCCAATCTATCCTGGCTTTCAAATGTTCGATGTGGATAGACGAGGGTGGCAATCAATCCATAGGTGTGCATCTCATCAATCTCCTGGAGGCACAGTTCCAAATGAGAGATGGTGTCCGGTAAAGTTGATCACACACCTGGCCGGCCGGATGATGGCCGGCCAACGGTGACGCTGCCGAAATATTTAAAAAATATATATAAGAAAAGAATATGTTGGTTCTTTTATTAATGTATGTATCATCGGCTATAAGGGAAAGTGGTCACGATGGTGAGCTGTCTATTGGAAGTTTGTGTCCAGTCTTGCGTACATGGATATGTGAGATGATAAAAAGTTTTCCGGAAGTACATACACCTGTTACACTACCATACGTAGCCATGTCCGTGCTGTTACATTGCTAGTCCCCAATCCCCATCCCTTATCCGTTCTCAGTTTTGTGGATAACTTTCTTCACCGACGTACGTAAAGTCTGCTGTAGGTCTCCATCGCTGTAATTTTGCGCACTGTGCCTCTGTATGACTTTCTGTTTACTTGTTGGAACTGGATAGGTTAGCTTTTGGTGTCACTGGATTTTCACACCATAGTAGGTGTCTCGATTGCGAGCGCTTACAGTGGGTTTTTTTAGTGATGTGTTGCGCCTGCTTCTCCCTTTCCCATCCCCTGAACTCTCGGATCGGTTGTATTTTGGTTATGCTTTAGTGGAAAAGGGTTTAGCCCGGTTAAAAAAAACATATGTACGTAAATATATTTCTTGGTGAGCTGAGCGTAGCTCGGATGGTTAGGTCGCATTTTCCTGAATTTAGGCCTTTCAGCAATGTTTGTTTAGTGGGAGGAAAGATTTATGTTAACTAAGAAGGTGTTTGTGACAACTTTGCCAGTAATCTCAAAGAAATATCAGAACTAACCATTGATCGTGATTGAGAACTACCGGATGCGCCACACGCACGCCATGCATTTCACTGGGGGTAAATGCACAGTCTCCCCTCCTCCCTCATTTCCTTATCTCTTTGTGCATCACTATGGCTCGCAACCCCTATTTTCCTCTTCTCCCTTCCGCTTTCAGCCATTGCATACTCTCCAACCACCGCGAATCCAGGCTCCCATCACCCCAAGACGACATGATCATCGACGATGCTGCGTAAGGTGTGCCGACGCTGCGAAGGGAAGTGGCACTGGTGCGGAGTCAATCGACGGTTGCTGTGATAACAAAGCTGATCCATCTCAAGCGGTTAGCGAAAAGAAGAAGGATGGAGGCCGTTAGGTGGGGAGAAAAAACAGAAAAGGGAGGGGCTCGGTTAGCTCACGGGAACGGGTACGGTGGCGTCACGTAGCAGCTGGCGGCCACCTCAACCTCAACGGAACAACGGCGGGTTAGGTCACACGCACGCTCCACTAGACACTAGACACCAGTGAGTCCACCCCGCTTGGCTAGCTGCCTCTCCGATTAATCCACCTTCCATCATGCGGCGAATATGTAATACCACAGGGCGTGACCGACGTGAGGTGGATTCCACGGCCGGCCGGCCGGCCACCTCTCTCTACACGGCTGACCCCCGTCCCATCGGACGTCTTAAGTCTAGTCCTGCTAACAAATATCCCCGCTGGTGTTCAGAAAATATCTTCTTCTTCTTTGCGAGAGAGTGTTCAGAAAATATCTTAGCTTAGTTATTTGCGGCATCTAATAGTTAACTTGAATAGAAAAAAAATATCGGCAAATGAAAATGAACATGAATAGATTTGTTGACACCGCGGTACGGCAATTTCAGAATACGACCTTGACCATGAACCCAAGCACTAACTTTTTTTTTGTCATACGTAGAACTGGAGTAACCCTAAGAGCCGTCGTTTTGGGTGAAGGCACGGCATTTCTGTTTCTTGTTGCAGCTGTTTCTGGACATGCTTCTACGGAGGAAGTGAAGTAAACTGAAGAGCAGCAGCATTTCTGAACCAAGGCGGAGGAAGCTGCAGGATTAGCAGCAGCTTCTACGGAGAGATTGCTTCGTCGTTAGACTAGGACCGATCAAAAAGTTCCTCTTGGAAGGTCGTGAGAGGGAGAAACCAATTAAAGATATGCAAAACATAATTTTGCGTGATTTTGTGACTAGGACCAACACTTTCTTCTGTTTTTTTTTTTTGAGAACCAACACTTTCTTCTGTTTTCTTTTTTTTGAGAATCAACAATTTCTTCTGTTAACCGTCCTTATCGAAAACGACAACTATTACCGGACCGTAGGCAATACACTATGGACTGTGGTCACCAGGCCCACAAAATCCACTCTGCGAGGAGAGAAAGTTCAAAGAGTGAGATTCCATGGAGTGGTGGAGAGCCAGGAGAGAGCATATCACTGTCGAGAGAGAGAGAGCGTGCCGACTCGAGCACGCATAGAGAGCTCCAGGTAGTGCTGCAGCAGTAAACCCAACATGTCTGCCCCAGTTGTGCTGTGGCCAAGAATCCTACAACATGACCGAGAGAGACCCCCATCGAACACCATTCTCCATCGGTGTATGTTCTGAATCCGCGTCCCGTCGCCGTCCCAGCGTGTCTCCGGAACAATACCCAGCGAGTGCATCTCGCCGCACTGTCTTCGGTTGCTCCACAGTCATCCTGGATGAGGATGACAACATCGATCTCAAGCACACACACACGGCCACCAATCCGTCTCGACGACGACCGTGTCATCCTACTTGTTCTAAGAGCACGGCCACGCATCCGCCGTGAGGATGACGTGTGTCGGCGTCGACGGTCGACTGGCGCGATGCCAATTGTGCATGTCCCGGCGGCTGAACTTTATCGCTCTACTAGGGGCCAACAGATTCTGTGCCGCTGGGTTTGCCGGGATGCAGGAATGAGAACCTCCCCGCAGTAACAGTGCTCAGGTGTTCCCAGACTGTAGCAGATGCAAAGTGAAAGGGGGTGGGGACCTGGTTCCGGTGACTTCCCGGCGAGTTCTCCCTGATCATGATGAATGAGTGACCGAGCATCCGATGCCTCGGAGGATACCACCCAGCCAGCCAGCAGCCTGAAGAAATATCCATTCAGGTTTCAGCTTCTTGATTTGGGGTAAAACAAAACATTATCCAGAATAGGCTACTTTGCTCATCAGGCAGAGGGCACCACGATCCATCCACTGGCGCATTAATATGCCATCATCATCAACTTGTGCCCCCCTTTTGGTACCTGAAGAAGATGGTGGCGCCATAATGCAACTGAACCTCGCCCGTCGCCGGCCGGTAGGAATGGCTGTGCTCATCTGTACCAGCTCTTTCCCACGACCGGTCACCATCGAGATGACGAACCGGGCATCAAGCACAACGCGTGACAGCGACCGCGCCGTCGCCCACAGGCCTGTTCGGTGGTAGTACGGTGCATCGGCCCCTCCAACTCACGGCAGCCCTTGTGCTCAACTGCTCTGCAGTCTGCACCAGCACTTCCCAGGAAAAACCCCTTTCTCAAAACCTGAAGAAAGGGGAGGAGCATTATCCATGGCATTTGTCAGGTCCCCTTCAGCGAGCGCCTTTAACTGCTGCTAGTGACACCAGCACTCGCGGGGAGCAGGAATAAGCAGGGCCAAATCTTTATGCAGCAGCTCCAGGATCACCTGCCAGAAGAGAAAAAAATTGATTCTGTAATTAGACTAAGTTAACAGAGGATGCTTCATGTAAGAGGAGAAGTAAAGCAAGATTTGATGCAAATCGGCTGTCACCAACAGGAAGGGGAATAAGTAACACTGGACTTAGTGCAGGTCAGCATCAGGAAAGCAAAGTGTTTTATTAGGTGATTGCTGCTTTGATCCAGCACAATGATCTGGGGAAAGATCATGCCGCGTTTCTTATCCTTGTGGGGGATGATGATCTTTGCCTAATACTACTTCTAAATTGCTTTATGTAGTGCTCCAACTCAGAATTTACTGCCGGCTTCCGAGATACAGGAATCTCTGGATGTTCTTTCTTAGTGACAAATCTCTAAAGATACTGCAGTTATTATTACTAAATCCTTACTTTTGCAGTCAGGCCCATGACTAGATGTCAACCGGTACGAAACTTTCGCACATATATAGCATGATCCGAAGAATGTGGTGACACGATCTCTAGAATAAGAACTTACCAAACTTATAATGATATCAACCAAATCAAAGTCACTGCATAAAAGGTCATGGCCATGTTATCCACAGCATTCACTAAGATACGAAACAGAGCATTACAGACATACAACGGTTTGTGCAAGTACTTTGTGACTATTTTCACCAAGATATTATCAGAATAAGTTCCACGTCTAAAGGACGACAGCTTTAATCCACAAATATCTCGGCAATACATACATTGGTGCCACACATCATCACAAAACTGAAGCTACTGGCAGTAATAGACAGTTAGTTGCTAAAGGATAAGATATATACAGGGGTGACACAATATCAGTTCATGTCTCATACAATCAATGAGGAACTAAAGTTTGAGTAAGCTATGTGATCTTACTAATCGGGCTAGGTTGGCCCCGCTCCCTAAAAAAGAGCTCTCTGTCTGTCTCCCAACAGTAAGGAAGACACACTAACACTATATCTATTGCATTTCTGATCCGTCGAGGGAATAACATTTACAGGAAAACACTGATATGACTTCACAAAACTTTCCTAAGCTAAAAATTACCTTCCTACACTTTACAACAATTGGTTAGTTACTGAGACAACAAATAGCGCTGCAGGCACTCTTTTGTTTTTTGGAAGTTCATTGGCTTAGATATGTAGGAATCCATGCCTGCAGCAAGGCACTCATCAGCACTCTCCGCGAATGAATTTGCTGTCATCTGCAATGCATCATGATATTCGGGGTTATTATACAGTATCCAAAAATAATCGACTTAATGTAATGGTCCATAATCCCTACTATCTATTGTTATATGGGGATTAACCGAGCCACAAAGAAATCCCATGCATTGACATTTAAAGCCAAATGGAAGAGTATGTGAAGCCTCATGGCCAGAAACACACTGAAAAGGCTCGAAAAAAACATCCACTGTTAATCAGTAAAGTGGAAATGTTGTTCTCACAATGTGTCGATGCGTTCTTTCAAAGTCTAGGCAAGTCTATGATATTGCTATGAAAAGATTCAAAAGAGCTCCTTCGGTAGCGCTGAGGTGCTAGTATTTCCCACATTAATTGGAGAGGAAAAAGAAAAGGACCAAAATGGTATATACTAATCACCCATACATTTGAGCTGTTATTGCATAAGGAACACATTTCCAATTATAGCACTGTAGTTGTACAGAAAATACAACTTATTCTTAAATATTAGATACAGGTAATGTGATTGCGCGTAGTTTGGGCACTTGTCTTACAAAGCAAGGCAGAGATAACATGAACATTTGAAATATTAGATGCAGGGGCATATTTTACTTTTTACTCTAAATATGAGCACTCAAAGCATTGAAATTTCTATTTTGCATATGAATATTTTTCTCCACTACGCACCCAACTGCATGTCATTTTGCACATGAATGTATGATCACAAAAACAGACAATCATGAAGCAACATGGGAACAAAGGTGAGACACAGATACTATTAAACATGAATTTGGAATTGTTTAAGTAAGCTTACCGCAATTATAGGTACTCTCTTCCCTTTCTTGTCTTGCACACAATCAGATGAAATAGCTGAGTTGGCTATCATCTCATTGTCTTCAGGCTTTACAGAAGCGTCCCAACAGCCAGTATTTTCAAAGTGACGGATCAATTTAGTGGCTTGTAGGCCATCCATTACTGGCATGTGAACATCCTGTCAAGAAAGTGTCATTACCATTGTCAACAGAAGAGCAGAAGAAACGCTACTGTATGATATAAATTTCACTTGGTTTCATAAGGCTGCCCTGACACCAGTAATGATATCACAAGATGAGGCACCATCTTTATAACTTATATTATATTTATCAAATAGTATAAAGGTAATTTGCTACGCTATCAAACAATATCAATACCGGACCATGGTGACTAATGATATAGGAAGCAAGGAGGTCAACTAATCATTGTAGACAACAAGAGATAATCCATGAAGCTTGGAACACACTAGAACAAGCCAAGCAATGAGCCAACTCAATCAATTATTGGAGTAGCCCTTGCCTATTTTTAAGTTCAGAATAATATATATCCATCACCTAACAGATTAAGCTTTTTGCTCCATTTTTTTGTGCTTGAAGTGGTGTGTTCATGAAAAGGATGCGCCTATTGGCTTGAATTTTTTGAATTTTTTTTGTAAACTTGGCATCCTTTAAGTGTCACTTTTGTAACTTAAATATTTTCAGGTGAGGCAATCGAGAATGAAGTGATGGCTACATATGGATGAATGGATGAGGTAAACATGAGAAACCAAACTAATGCTAGCACGTAGCATAGACAATTGAGAATTTTGTTTGTCATACCATCAGGATAATATCATATTGGTGGCGCTGTACTGCACGGATTGCTTCCAGTCCGTTATTTACTATGTCTATTCCATGACCCAGCGGCACCAGCATTGATTTTGCCACCATTATATTGACTTTGTTATCTTCGACGAGGAGGATCTTTGCCTTGCTGCTACTTGGAGAACACTTGGATTTCTTGTTAAGTGATTTTTCTTCAAGAGCTTTGCATGCTTTCCTTCCCTCCTGAATGCCAGCCCCTGAAACTGATGTTGTCTCGGCTCGGGAACTGGAAACCCGTTCAGCTTGACTATTCAGTTCAAAGACCATTGAACAATCATTTTTTTCTTCATCTATGCTGCTAACATTTGGACCATTTGATTGACTAGCAGCAGGGGCACACTTTCCAGAATTATCTTTCGTCGATATGAAACCATTGGAGAATGGTTTATGATCCTCTATTACATTAGTAGAATCATAGCCCATAAGATTGCTGCCAAAGAACTTGGTGTTGTTCATTATTGGAACTCCAGAAGACAGGAGAGAAGGGCGCACTTTCGGCTTGAAAACGAAAGATCCTTCTATATCATTGATAGTGAGATTATTACGAGTACTGGCCTCATCATCAGGATCATCACTGTTCTCCTCTTTTGCAGGAATTTTGCAAGGTATCATGAATGTGAATGTTGATCCTTCATCCTCATAGCTAACCACAGTTAGAGTACCACCCATCAACTCCACCTAAATCATTGTGAAAAATCAATAGAATAGTTACATGATTTATTCCTTATCTAAGAAAAGTTACACAACTTATTAAGTTACTGTGAACCTGCTTTAGTTAAAACTAACATTAAAGTATTTCTTCTTGTGATTCCAGGTATTAGTGGTTAGTTCATGCATAACTACTGGTATATTAATTTTGTCTTATAGATGAATCAATAACCGGAACTGAAAAAAGAGCGTACCAACTGCTTGCAGATCGCAAGGCCCAACCCTGTTCCACCATATTTTCTTGCATGGTCCGTACTGGCTTGCATATACCTCTTGAACAAACACGGCAGTGCCTTCTCTGCAGGTGATCATAGATTGAAAGAATCATGAGAAAAGGAGACAAAACAAACCCCAGAGATTATATGTTTCCCCTTGAAATGGGATATGGGGGAAAAGGAGATATATGGGGAAAAACCTGGTATTCCGATCCCAGTATCATGTACATCGCACTGAAGCCAAACAACTTCTCCCTCATGGTACTCCCTAAAATTTTCATTTGATACAACACCATTCTGACAAACATCTTCACGACTGGAGCAACGCGAAGCATCTTTATCACAGTTTCTTGGAGAGGCAGCAGAATTTTCTGCTGCAGTAGTAACTGAGCTTGCAGGATGGGCTCTCACATGAAGTTGCCCATTTTCTATTTCACATACTGCTTGCTGCTTATCTACAAGACGAAGTTTTATCCCAACCGTCCCATCATGTGTAAACTTCACTGCATTGCTGTCATGGTTCCAAATAAGATATATATCAGACATATATTTTGCATTACATCCAAGCGCATGTTTGTTTTATTTAACTTTTATCCAATCTCTTTAAAGGCTGGTATGCTTTAGGAATATAGGAAATGGAAGCTCACCTGATTAAATTGGTCAGAATTTGCCTAATCCTTAGCACATCACCAATGACCTATAACAACATTGAAAAAATATAACTGAGACGAATGAAATCATTTTAAGTAAGCGAAATCCCAAAATTGACAAAGATCTCTACTGCTCTGCAACTACTTAAACTTATAAATAGGTACTTCATTTTCTTCCATAAGGTGACTGAAGTCAATTTGCAGATACATGAATGTGTAAAGCCAAATTCAGTCTTCACCCTTAACAAATCAGAGTTTGACTCTGGGTCCGGCACAGGTTGACGCGTTAACGCTTTAGACAAGAAAACATGGGAGAAAAGGTAGTTATTACTCAATACCTCCAATGGAACATCATCTCCTATAAACCCTTCAAGGGTCAATTCCTTCTTCAGAGATGCAGCGGCAGTTTGGAGTACGTGTTTAACTACTTCCCTTGGTCTAAATGTCGTAGCCTCTAGTTTCATAGCTCCTGAAGTAATGAAGGCAGAAACAACCTACTTCAGATTTCGAGTGTCTTAGGCACAAAGAGAAATATGTTAACAACTATAACACGAAATGAAATGCACCAACGGTTTTGGATAATTGTTTGGAGCAAATCTCAAAAACTATCTTCACTCAGGAGATGTCATTCTGAACTTATTTACTACAAGTAATACAGTGGGAATTGAAATGCACTTAATGCATCCAGCAACTCCTAGAAACCACTTGAAAAGAAGAAGATAAATGGTTCATCTTCCTTAAATAACATTCATTTTAAATACCTGACTCCACTTTGGAAAGATCGAGGATGTCATTGATCAATTGCAATACAAGATCTCCAGAAGATAACATAACTTCTAGCAACTGATATTGCTCTTTATCCAGTTTAGTAGCTGCAAGAATTTCAGCCATGCTAAGAACCCCTGAAAGGGGAGATCTGATCTCATGGGACATGGTGGCTAGCATTTGTTTTGCTCTCATAGTTTCCTCTGCAACGTTATGCAAGTGGAAGCATTCAGTGTACAATTCTGACTTACAGCTCAATAATTATATTAGAGTAAATTAGACTGCTACAAGATGCAAACCAGTAATGTGCAGAGATCTGCTAAGTTCTGTTTCCTTGGCTTTTTGGATAGCTTCTCTCACCCTTATATCCGCCATTTTCTCCCTTGTTTTGACCTAAAGTGCAAATAATCAGAAGGGCGGAACAAAATATAGAACAGCATGTGGTGTACTAAATGCAATTTAATTAAGGACGCATTTAATGTGAAAACTACTCTCAAAGAATAGTTTATGCAATCCTCACAAGAAGGTACCAATGCACAATATCGTTTTCGCATGCAATTTCAAAACTGAAATCATGAGCCTAGCCATGAAATATAACATGCCAACCACTGGTAAGAAATGCCAATTACTCCCTCCATTTTTATATAAAAGGCCACAAACACGGATTACAGGTACCAATGTAAAATTTAATGCATATTTTACAAGTCAGATTTTCTTCTTGTTTACTGGGATCATTAATACTCCGCATGCATGCAAAGAAACTGAGTGGAGAAGTAGCTAACTTTCATTATGACTGCATGCATGCAAGTATTAAACAAGTTCTTAGTACGAGAAAATATCATTGATTTTGCCTCGATTACTGTTGGTGGCCTTGTATAGATGCAAAATGTATATTCCATAGTGGCCTTGTATATAAAAATGGAGGGAGTATCTACAATGCTACAAGAAGCGACTGGTTCCTACAGAGTTAGAAATAGGCGCAGTGCCACTGGATGAAAGATAAATTTTAGTATGCAGTTCTAGGCTTCTAGCTACAATTGTATGCATCCTTCACAGACCAAGAAGAAGGGTGACTTTTACTGTGCACACCAGAGCCAAGGGAAACGGATAATATTTTTTATTCTCAAGATTCAGAATGAAATGGAATTGAAGAGGCCTATATGAGAGAAGTAAATTCAACAAATCACCTGGTCTGTTATGTCCATTGCAACATAATTCACACCAATTGTTTCCCCAGATTTGCTGAATACTGGTTCAATGTATGTCACAAAAGTCTTTGCTCCAAACAATGGAGTGTTAAATACAAACTCTCTCTTAGTTGGTATACCCTTGGCCATAACCTCCCTCTTGACGTTATTCATCTCATCTATACCCTCACCTGACAATATCTCATGGTCGGTTTTACCAATAACATCCTGAAAAATAAATTGTAATTAACCAAAGTCAAAATTTATAGAGTGAGAGCAGTGAACAGTATATGAAGCAGAAAAGTCGGCGACGAAGGCATGGTGAAGGTATCAGCAAAAATTAAATTACCTCATCAGCAAGTGTTGGGAAGTGATTAAATATGAAACGGTACCGCAAGTCAGCATCCTGTAAACAAGAAAGAGAATACATATCATTTACCAATACCCTATCATCGAAGTTCATGTTCAGTGCTCCATCATGTTCCTTCTTTGAACAGCATCTTGTGTACATAGCAAGTTGTAACTGGTGTAAACTTAGATAAAGCATACCTGGTGAGCAATTACAATAGGAGCACTTTGGAGAACCAAATGCAAGAAGTAATCAGCCCGTTTTAACATTCCAGAGAATTCCTCCACCGGTGTATGTGACTGAAGATTCTTTATATCTTCCTCCAACTTTTCCTCCAATGCACGCTCCCTTTCCAGGCTTGCCTCAAGCGCTTCTTCTAACCGCATCGCTCGCTCTTTCCAATAGGAAATAGTGTTGTATTCTGCATCTATTTTAAGCTCTTGATTACGAGAATGGTCATCAGTCTTTTTGCTCGGACGCTTCCATTCATTCTTGTAAACTTCATCCAGTATTGGTACTTGCCTCTTCGCAGCATAATAATTTTCATCCTGAAATCGCTGCTCCTCCAAGATTTGTTGCTTCTTTTCTTCAATCTCTTTTCTCTGTTGGGAGAGACGGCCAAGCTCTTCGCTCAAAAGCAGAGCATTACTAGCCCGCTTATATTCCCAATGCTTTACAAAGTATTGCATTTGAGAAGCGCCTTTCTCAGAGCTTGCAATTTCCTTTAGCCGGTGGAGATCCGCACGAGCAGGCTGCTCATGAAACTCAACATCATTGAGTGCATCGTGGTCCTTTCCAAGTTTCTCCATTTTGAACAGCTTCTGGTCTACATCCCCTACATTAGGCCACATTGGTGGTGCTACCTCATCATCAGACTCGCACTGGTACTCGTCGCCCATCTTTCTTTTATATCAAGCACTTCTGCTATCTGGTGAAATCTCACTCAAACTTTAGTCATTGTGCACCCATCATGTGCTGTTGCCGGCTGTTGCTTACACACACTAATTTCTACTTCAAATTTCAACGTTCCCAGTGCTCTGAGAACAGCAAGTCGTAGCGTAACTAACTCTTGTGTCCACCAACCTGCAGACAGAGAGAGAGGATCAGCAGCTACTTCTTTTTTCTGCATAAAACATCCAGTTTGCAACCTGGTGCCAAATGAAAAAAGATAATCTCATCACAACAGCTGCCCAAATTTAGATAGTTTCTATAATGGCAATAGTTGACAAATTGAATTGCACAGTACTATGAATGTGCTGGAGAAACAAGTTTGAAGTGAGAGCAAAATATGATCAACAGGTAACGCATATCCAAGTCAAATTCGGTAGAGAAAATGCCTAAAGGGATTCCGCTTTCAGGGCAACCAAGTAAACGCTCATGGCTGTGGCAACAAAAGCAGACATGCAGCTCTCCTTTTCACGAAGCTCCATACATACATTCCGTAAAGATGTCACCTCCCCTTTCTTCGAGGCAGCAGGGGAGCATTTTCGGATCATGGGATGGCAGTGAAAAAGGCACATAACTGAATCTAAGATTCTACAAGACTCCAGAAACCACAGGACCAAACACAATGCTGATGAAAATATGACAGATGCAAATCTGAACTACAGCGTCCAATTGAACTGACCTCTCCAAAGGATCATAGGCCAAGTCACTACAAATCGAATGAAGCATATGCCTCATAAAGTCAAACAGCTCAGCACTAGAGAGAGGCACAGCTGAAAACAATCACCAAACCAACAGCGTGCGTCAGAAACCTGATCCCAGTAGGATCCGACCTTGCTCTGCTCCGCCGGCCCATGCCCACAAACCGCTCGGCAGAATGCCAAGGAAAGCTCACAGCGCCGCAGCACTCTAGATCAAATCCCCAGCATAGATAACCACCCGATCAAACGGAAAAACATGCCAAGTGGGCAAGCACCACCAGAAGCCCAGCAGCTCTACGAAATCGCAACACGCCCGCTAGGCGTTCGACGGAATGCCTGACCGGCACCAGCGATCGGGAGGCCTCCCGACTCACCTGAGACAACGGGCGCGAGCTCCGAAGACGACGCCTTGGGCTCCCTCCTCCTCCTCCTCCTCCTTCCCGAACGCGCACGGCCGCCGGGACAGGGACAGGGACAGGAGCAGAGAGGACGCGCGAGATTGAGTTGGAACTTGGCAGTGGGGGGTCAATGCAGGAAGGCGACGCGGAGCAGAGGGGGGTGGGGAGGTGTGGGCGGTGGAGTTCGCGGAGGATCTAATGGCAGCGAGCGAGGCGAGGACGGGGAGGGGGAGGGGGGGCGCGGCCATGTGCCGGGAAATAGTATAAAAATGGGGCGGAGGCGTCCGCGGGAGGGCGGGTGCGGGGGAGGAATCGCGGCCACGGGCCATGTGGGGGGGGGGGAGGGAGAAAAGAAAGGGAGGGTCGCGCAACTGGCGACGGCCTCCGCGGGGGCGGATGGGTTTCTTTTTCCCCCCCTCCCCGGCCGATCCGGTCGCCGCCCGTCCCGCCCCGGCGGTGGCGGAAGCGACGACGACGAGGTTGGGGGGGGGGGGGGGGGGGGTTAAAAAATGGCGGCGGGGGTGGGGGTGGGGGCGGAGGGAGGAGCGGAGTTTTTTAAACCGGGGAGGACGTGTGCGACTGTGGGATGGGGCCCACCTGTCAGCCGCGGGCATTCTCCGCTCCGGTTCCTAGAAACGAACTCAACAGTAGTTCGTGTGGGACCAGCTTGGCAGATGCTGACTTTTTATCTCTTGTACGGTTGTACCCCTGGCAGTTGCTGACTTGGTGCCACACTACATGGTTTTGTGAACTTGGGGTGTTCATTTGGACTTGCTCAAGTTTTTTTTTTTGAGCAAAAGAGGGTTTCTCCTCCGATTTTCATTAGAGAAACCAAGCTCTTAGAGAGCAGACAACAAGAGCTGGAACAGCTTTTTACTTCTAATTCCTGATAAGCATGCATCATCACATCTGTAGCCTTAGCACGCCAAAACGCCACCCCGCGAAGGCCTGTATACCTCACTTGCCACATGTTCGATGAGTTTTGCTCCCAGCATCAACGTTTTTTCCTCTGGATCTTTTTTCTGCAAAACAGCCCAGTCAGTGATCCAATTACACGTTCTTTTGATGATCCCAATCGGGTCATTTATATGTTTCCTGCCAAAAATATCATCATTTCCACAGCTCCAGATCGCCCATAGCAGGGCCGAAGTGCCAGTCAATACCATTTTTTTTGTCATTTTTATTAAATTTCTTAAGCCAACTTCCAAATCAATCATTCAAATCCCTCAGGATCTGTTTTAAATCAAAAGCACACCCAACCACACTCCAAATGAGCCTAGCAATAGAGCAAGGAAAGAAGAGGTGATCAATGTTCTCCTCTTTTCCACATAACACACACTTCTTGTCCCCCTTCCAACCCCTCTTTAGCAAATTATCTCTAGTTAGAATACTTCTTTTATTCAAAAGTCACAGGAAAAACTTAATTTTCGCAGGTACTTTCACTTTCCACAGGAATTTTTGTGGGAAGCCCACATCTGTTTTAATGAGATGTAGGTAAAGAGATTTTACAGATAATTTCCTATTCACAGATAGCATCCACATAGGTTTGTCCCTTCCTCCATGCATCAAGATTTCCTCACATCTCTTTTTTAGACTATCCCAAAGTTTTCCAGAATCCCCAAAAAGGGTTCTTCTGAAAGAAATCGTCCCCCATCCTCTGTCCACTACCTCCCTGACATAAATGTTTCTATCATTACTAATGGAATAAAGAGAAGGGTAGGCCTCCTTCAAGGGTTTGTCATCGACCCACCAGTCTTCCCAAAATCTGGTATTTCTACCATCATCAAGCTTTTTTTATATGGGGATAAACAAATTTCCTGATTTTAAGAAGACTAGACCAGAATTGTGAGTCTCCATTTTTATGTTTAATCCCAGATAGACATTTATCTTTGATATATTTGGATCTAATTATATCTTGCCAAAGTCTGTCTTCACCTTCTAGTTTCCATATCCACTTGGCAAGTAAAGCAATATTGAAGATTTCAAGATTGGTAACTCCCAAACCCCCTTGTTGTTTTGGGAGACAACATGTTTTCCATTTGACTAAGTGACAACATGTTTTCCATTTGACTAAGTGATATTTCTTTTTATCTTCTTCAGCTTGCCACACCAGCCTAGCTCTTTAGAAATCCATTTTTTCCTAACCCCGACAGGGAGTAGGTAGAATGACATCATGTATATGGGTATGTTTGTAAGGCAAGATTGCACCAGTGTAACTCTAACAGCCATATTGAGAAATTTGCCCCGCCAACAAGCACACCTTTTTTCAATTTTTCGGTCACATTTTTCCACATGCTATTCCTAATTCTTTTATTATACACAGGCAGGCGAAGGTATTTCAGAGGCATTTCACCAAGGGCACAAGTGAAAATCTCTTGATACAGATCACCTTTGTTTTTTGCTTCCCCAAAGAGATATATGTCACTTTTGTGAAAGTTTATTGTCAATCCAGACATTTGCTCAAAAGCAGTCAGTATAAATTTGAGATTTCTAGTTGATTTCTCATCATCCTGTAACAGGAATATAGTGTCATCGGCATATTGCAGCATATTCACCTCGTTATCATGAACATCAGTGAGGACCCCTTTTATATATATACCCTTCAATCCTAGCCTTATCCATAATTATGGCTACGGTATCTACTGCTAGATCAAATAGTAGAGGAGAAAGAGAGTCCCCCTGCCTAAGTCCTTTGAAAGTTTTGAAGAAATGTCCCACACTGTCATTAACTTTCACCCCACCTGACCCCCTCTCATGGTGTGCATCACCCAATCACACCATTTGTCAGGGAAGTTTTTCAGTCTCAACATTTTGTGGACAAAAGGCCATTTAATCTTATCGTATGCTTTTTCAAAGTCAACCTTGAATAGCATAGCATTTTGCTTTTTGAGTGTGGATAGAATTTAAGGCTTCATGAAAGATAAAGACTTGCTCAAGTGTTGTTGCTTTTGGCATTTTGACACTTTCTCTAATGTGACACTGCCGGAGCTTGGTGGCGACGGCGAGCCTCCAATCAACACGAAGCGGAGATAGACACCGAGCCGAGACCGATGACCTCACTAAAGAAGTTAGGGGTTGGTGGATGGATCGTCGGCACCCCGAGCACACTTCTGCTTCTTGGGCTCAGAGCGAAGAGCAGATGGAGGTAATGGATCGGCATGCTTGATAGTCCGCTATGACTCTGAGTTGGGCAATGAGACCATGGTGGCGAAGTCGACTGGCCAACATGGGAAGATGATAGCGACCAGCTGGTGTAGAAGGAGGAGTCGATGAGGATCAAGACCAAAGGAACGACATCAAAGCCCTAGGGTTATGAGACAAGGGGGAGGCGGATCTAATGATGTGAGCCATCAGAGACGAAAAGAATAATGATGGAGGTGACAACGACTTGAGTATTTCTATCGACAAGTCTGGCCCTTTTGAGGAACTCGAGACATGTATGCCCCCTTGGTCGAAACTGAATCAAACCCTGCTCAGAAGACCTTCGGTTAGGACGGGAGTTCAACATCAAGGATGGAGTCCAAATGTACAATAAGAGTGTCACACTCTTTTACGCGCGAACTTGCGGGATCCGATTCAATAGTTTTCAGGGGAGGGTCGTATGTCATTGAATTCTCTCAAAAGGGCTAGATTTTGCAAAAAAAAAAATCATGGCTAGGATGGGAGCCGAGTATGGCGCACATGTTATTAGGTCCGAAAGAGAAATGTGCTTATGATGAATTTTCAAGGTTGTCAAGGATTCCAACCCAAATGTCTAACTATGTGCACCGCCCAAGGTAGAGGATGGTGTGAGTTTATAAAATTATATGCATTCCAAAAATTAGGGCTCATTTGGTTGTTGGGGATGGCAAACCCAAGGCAAGAGAACCCCAAGGGGGGATTTCTATTCTCACATGGATTCTCTGAACCACCACGGGTAAAATCTCCGTTCGTGTTTGGACACCAGCCAGAAGGGGGAGGATGAGGAGAAGGAGGGGGCTTACATTGATAGAAGGAGGAGGAACACGAACACAAAGGAGGGCAGAGGAGCATGCAGTTGTAGAGCATAGGGGGCGATGCCAAAGGAAGTGGAACCACTGTTCCCAGTCGCCGGATAGAGAAGCTCGAGAGGCGTTGAACCGAAGTGTCTTCGTCTCTTTGTCGTGAAAGCGAGCGAACGAGGGTTTTCCTACCTGACCTGTCGATATGTGGAACTCTCTCCCGATGAAAGGCCGTGGAAAGGGTTGGGTTCCCTCGCCCACATGGGTGTCCAAGTGGCACGTGGATTTTTTGGGGCTGCTCCGGCCCGTGGTTTCTTGGGCCAGGGAATAAGCGGGGATTCTCCCGGGATTCCGGGCTACCAAAGCCCTTGGAGCATCTATAGCTGGACTTTGGCAAATCCGGCCCCCTATGCACCCACAGGCGTGTCCACGGACAGCGTCAGACGATCCCTCATTTAACCTGCCACACAACCGAACACCTCAAATGTGCATCCTCACATCCATGCAATCAATGCACGTCAATCATACGACACAAATTCATCACAATTCAACAGTTCGAAACAAAATACAACAATGCAAAAGAAATCAAAGTTCAACAGTCCGAATATGCCAAGAAGAAATCAAAGTCTGAGCATGACGGATCACTCGATGGACGCCATCAATGTCGTCTGCTCCGCGGGCATCCTCGCGTCCTGCTCTGCCTGCATCCTTATTGCATGCTCCGCATGCATCCTTGCCTCATGTTCCGGTGCTGCCATAGCCGCGCCCTCGCCACTTTGTACTTTGCGTTTGTTGATCTCCTTCTTCATCCCCGCCACCTGCTTCTTTGCATGCTCATCCAAGAGGCTCACGTCCGCCAACATATGGGGGTCCAAGGTTGTCGCCAACCAAGGTTTAACCAACAAGATATCCCCGAAAGTTGTGAATGCCGGACATCTAGCCTTGGGCGCCTTTCCCTTCTTTTTCTTCTTCGGATTGGGGTTTGATGTGCAACCAACTTCAAATGTAGGACAAGTTGGATCCCCCAACTCATACTCCGTTTGGGTTAGTTCACGGTTATCATTGATCATGTCCGACATGATAAATTTCTACAATTATCATTGTTTCAAATGAACTAAAGGGAAACATTGGTCATCACATATGCAAGGTTTATCAGAAGAGGAGCAAAATAAACATACCGAGTCCTACCAGTGGCGGAGCGCTCCGGTGGGCGAGGTATGGCACCTGCCATACCTTGATTATTGGCAAAAAAAATTTTTATACATATGTATCTTTCACTCGGCCCAGTTCTGCCTCGACCACAGCCAGGCCCAGGCAGAGCCAGCGGTGGCCTCGAGCGCCCTCTGCCCACAAGTCCACGACCCCACATCCCACCCACCTAAAAAAAGAAGACGAACGACCAGGGCACGCTCCTTCCCTGCCCGAGACCCAAACCTAGCTAGCGCCTAGCACGGCGGCGGCGGCGGCTTACCTGGCGGGCGCGAGGTCGCAAGGACCAGGGCACCAGGCGGGCGCGGGCGACAGAAGGCTGGGGGCTTGGAGCCTTGGAGGGCGGCGGCTCCAGCGGCGCAGCAAGCGACGGCAGCAGCAAGCGGCGGCTTCACCAGCAGCTCCGGCGGCCACTCCAGTGGCGCGGCGGCTTCAACGGCGGCTACAGCAGGCGACGACCACAGTCGGGGTTTGGGATTCAGGTGAGACAAACTGACCAAACTCTGAACTTTGATGGGCAGTAGCGTTTTTTCTTCTGTCAAAGTGTCAATTCTTCATGGACAGAAAGGCAGTGACTAATAAGATGCCCAACCGGCTCAGTTTTGTCTAGATTGCTAGAAGATGGAAGGAAAGGGAAAGGGACTAGTAAATCCAAAGAAAAGAGGAAGAGGTAATTTCTCATTTTTTTGAAAATTTTGTAGCAATTTTGAACAGCCTTAAATTCAACCATATTTTAGTGATATATTAATCTTCTCATTGCAGATTTGAAAAAGTATTTTGAAGTGCTTGGTAGTGGCAGCAACTCACAAACAAATCCAAGCACCCGTGAAAGTGTCAATATTTCAGCAAATGTCAATCATCAAGATCAAGTGACTTCCATGGAAGAAGAGCATGAAAATTTGATGCCAACCGAACAAGTGGAAGAACAAACTGCAGATTCGGTCGAAGCTATAGTAGAAGAGAATGTTGAAGTTCACGGGGTTGAAGGTATAACTATTTTTAGTGAAGATTACATAAATGGTGATCCAGGCCTTCGCATTCCACTTGATAGTTTTGCCCCCAACATTAGAGATGATGTTAGATTTGCTTATATCCAAATAGGTGACCAACTAGTTGCACTTTCCCCCCAAATAGGGATGGAAGATGCTTCCGGCCACAATGGTATAAGGATTTTGAGTGGTTGGAATATAGTGTGGATAAGCGTAAGGCATATTGCTTCTATTGTTATCTTTTTAAGCATGACCGAATGGATGATAAATTTGGGCATGATGTTTTCTCCAAATTGGGTTTTGACTGTTGGAAAAATGCGGTTGCAGCATTCCGTAAACATGTTGGTGGGCCATGTAGCATCCACAATATTTCAAAAACAGCATGTGATGATTTTAAAAATCAAAGGGCAAGTGTGAAAAGTAAAGTTACAACTTACAGCAAAGGTTCACTAGTCAAGTATGAAACTCGTGTGGATACATCTTTGGCCATTGTAAGTTATCTAGCATTGCAAGGTGAACCATTTCGTGGACACGATGAATCCAGTTCTTCTTTGAACAAGGGGAATTTTTTGGAGCTACTTGATTGGGTGAAAGAAAGAATTCAGAAGTGAAGGTTGCATTTGATGAGCTATGCCCTAAGAATGCCCAAAATGACTTCCGGAAAAATTCAAAAAATCCTTATTTCCCATTGTGCAAATGCGGTCACCAAAGCAATCAAAGAAGAGATGGGTGATTGTCTTTACTCCGTCCTTATTGATGAGTGCCGTGATATATCGGTGAAAGAACAAATGGCCGTGGTTATTAGGTACGTGTTTAAGCTTTTGAAGTGTCTATGTGCCTTTTGATCATTTTATTCTATGTGGAGTGGTCAACTAATTATATGACATTTTGTAGGTACTTGAGCAAACAAGGAGAGACTATTGAACGATTTTTAGGTATTAAGCATGTCCCGGACACAACATCTGCTTCTTTAAAGAAGGCATTGTTGGAGGTTTTTGCTAAAGACGGTCTAGTTGTTGCACGACTACGAGGGCAAGGGTATGATGGGGCATCTAATATGAGAGGAGAATTCAATGGCCTTCAGAAGTTAATTCGAGATGAGAACCCATATGCTTTCTATATCCATTGCTTTGCCCACCAACTGCAGTTGGTAGTTGTTGCTGTTTCGAGATGCTGCAAGGGTGTTGAGGATTTTTTTGAATATGTGACCATGATATCTAATCTCAGTACGTCATCTTGCAAGAGGAAGGATAAATTGCTTGACAAGCAAAAACAAGTTCTTTTGGATAAGATTAGGGGAGGTAAGATGCCCACAGGAAAAGGGAAAAATCAAGAAACATCCTTGGTCAGACCTGGAGATACAAGATGGGGCTCTCATTACACAACCTTATCTCGCATTGAATCAATGTGGGATGCAGTCATAGAAGTTTTGGGCATTGTTGAGGATGATGTGCGTGTTCCATGTAGAGCAGGAGGTTTGGTTCATCAAATGGAGACTTTTAGCTTTGTGTTCATCCTGAAGATGATGCTAAAGATCCTTCGTATGACAAATGATTTGTCTCTACTATTGCAAAAGAAGGATTAAAATGTTGTTCAGGTATGTGATCGATCATGTTATATGTATCTACTCTGCTTGATATATTTTGTTCATGTAAACATACATGCATCTAAAATTGTAATTATCTCATTTCAGGCAATGTCATTGGTTACGGATGTGAGAACACGTTTGATCAGCTGGAGAAATGATGGTTGGGAGCCACTCTTGGAAGATGTCAAAGCCTTTTGCACCAAAAACGACATTCCAATACCAAATATGGATGACATGTTTACAAAGTGGGGAAAATCACGAAAAGGTGGACGAAACAATATCAGAGCTGATCATTTTTTTCGTGCGGACACCTTCTATGCTGCCATAGACTCCATCACCATAGAGTTTGATCATCGTTTTAATGAGGTATCTTCAGAGCTGCTCCAGAACTTCTCTTGTCTTGACCTAAGAAACTCCTTTTCTAGGTTCAATGTGAATAAGCTTGCTAGACTCACAGAATTTATTATGAGGAATTTCTCAGATTATAACGTGAACATATAGTTGATAACCTCGAGCTATTCATTATCCATATGAGAAGAATTGAAGAATTTAGAGCTTGTCATGATATTGCAAGCCTAGCTAAAAAGATGGTTGAACTTGAAAGGCATGTCATGTTTCCTGCTGTTTATCGCCTCATTGAGTTGGCATTGCTACTACCGGTAGCGACGGCAACAGTTGAAAGAGCCTTCTCATCAATGAAAAATCATCAAGACTGAGTTGCGCAGCAAGATGTCTGATGGCTGGCTTAATGACTTGATGGTGTGTTACATTGAGCGAGCGATCTTCAAAAGTATTGATCTTGATAAAATTAAGGAAGATTTTCAGAAGGAAGGTAGGGCACTGCCATTGCCTGGGTCTTCTACACGCCATTAAAAGCTTCATTATCGGTATGTTTTAGGTTGTTTTCCTATTGAGACATGTCTACATTTCCATTGTATTTGGTTATTCGTTCGTAGTGTGTAACTGTGTATTGTTAGTGTATTGACTCTTTGATTCGCATCAAAAAAATCTTAATAAGACTTCGCCACACCTTAATTTTTTTCCGTGGTCCGCCTCTGAGTCCTACTGTGTCATTTTGACGAACAGAACGTGGTCAACTGTGGCGCCGTGGGTGTCTGGGCCCGTCCGTGATCGAACGAGCGGCGGCGAGTCACAGACGTCCCCCGAAGCATTTGCATTGTCGGGAACTCTCCAGAATGTGCCCCATCCGGCTGTCTCCTCTGTCCCAACCGGGTCAGAGGCTGGATGGACGGGGTTCGGGACAACTGCTCGTCAAGGTCCACATCCACTCCCTATGACGCCACTTCCCTCTTCTGATGTCTTTGTCGCCGGTCTCTTCGGGTGACATTCTCTGAATTGCAGGACGGAGCCAAGGACGGGACACCCACGGACGACGCAGACACAACCTCCGTGGCGGCGGTGGGACACGGGCTGGACGACATCTAGGGCGGCGGATGGGGGACGGCGGTAAGGATGGGGGAGCAAGGGTGGCCGACAGCGAGGGCTCGGACGCGGGAATTTGTGGAGGGAGGCAGGAGGAGGGGGGTGGGTTTGGTGGACTGGTGAAATTTGTGGTGGGGTCGAGCTGTCGGGTCCGATGTGGCGAACGTGTCCGGTCACGTCGGGCCACCCTCGTATAAAAAAAGGGCAGCCCGCTGCATGTAGTTCCCACTTGCGCAGGATTCGAGGAAGGGCCCGACCACCGTTCTAGATTTTGATTGGATATGAGGGGTGCCGGTTAGCCCGATAGTTTGAGACCCGTTTAAGACATTCGTCTGGGTTGTATTTTTATTAACCGTCATTTTCGGGCAGACCAGTGTCTGTGCGCCGTTTGAGAGTTGTTTGAGATGCCCGGTTGTGGATACTCTTAGCGAGCCGCCATACGCGGTGTAAAATAGCGAGGAATTGACATGGAACCATGCTAAGGGGGAAATGTGAACGTAGCTTTCTACAGATTCACTTTAGTCTAAGGAGAAAATCTACGCTGAGATGAAAATCGGTTGTAGTACAACCGAATCGATGCAGAGAAAATAAAAGAAGTCGATCGCTGCTGCTGACACGGAGTACTACTACTGAAACTTAATTAATCTGTTGGATTGTCTTTGCAGGCTGCGTCGACGCCCAATCAGGCGACGGTTGCGTTCCCAACTCAACGCACGTAGGAGCAGGTTCATTGCACCGGTTGGATCTCACGCCCTCCTCTTGATTAGCACGTGCAGAGTGGATTAATTAAGGGCATGATCACATGCTGAGTGGAGATGCTAAGGCTGGTCATAATGGACAAGAACATAAGCTAGTAACTTACACACTTCCCTAAACTATATTACTACTTTCATAGTGGATAGGAATATCTATATAGTGTCATGCAACAATGTATTTATTAGGTTATAGACTCATTGTTTCTTGGAGTGTGTGATGTTCCGGTAACTTAGCTAGTTACCACAAGCATCTCTCTCTTCATTAAATATGTACCACATAAGTAAAGTTGTATTGGAGTGTGTGATGTTACTCCTAAGTTCTTTCCCATTATGACCAGCCTAATGCGGCCATCATAACTGGTGCTGGCATCGTGCCAGCACTGCCACCCACTGGCGGATGTGTTTATGTATGCAACTTTTCGGGCAATCTATGGGCAAACTGCCCGTGGATTGATGGCCCATACCGCGTGTTAGGGCCGGAGATAGAGGATTAGCACTGGTGCTGTTGCTGCACTTCTGAATTCTGATGTACTGTAGTTCAACCCACCCAGGAATCTCGGCCGAGAAAGTATGAGCTCCACCAGCAGGGCAACGCAAGACAAGGCCTGCAAACCTTCGTGGTGGTCTGGCCAAATTAGATCTATGACTGAACTAATTTATCTAATTTATCTTGAAGGGGTATCAGTGTACGCAGAGGATCTAGTAGTTGAGCTCTCTGCAGGGAATCATGGAGACTGTCTACTTTTCATCTTGGGAGGAAGTGGTTTTGTGTAATCATGTCACCCTTTGTGCCAACCTCTGATTAGATCCTAACCAACTAATTACAGTGCCATCATTGACTTTGGGGTTGGTTGGGGAGAATTAAATGCAGCAGCATCTTCAGATGGTTTTTTTAGACATCTTCAGAGGCACTACTACTGTGCATGGTACATCAGAACCTGGATAGTTTCAGTTTGGGAGATGCAAATAGCACCAACCTAGTGTCTAGGTCAGATGTGAGCTCATCCAACTGAACTAGGTAGGTCAAGGAAAAACATCTCACAGAAATATTGCAAATGTCTGTATAATTTTCCTTTTTTTGCGAGTGGCAATTTTTATGCGATCTTAAGTTTTTTCCTTCTGCTGTTAAATCACAAAAATGCACATTTTTTTTTCATGAAACTCGACAGCTATGTGTAGTACATGATGTTCTGAAAGTATGATTTTTTCGCTAATCATGATAATGGTATGATTTTTTCGCTAATCATGATAAATGTATATTGTAAGAAGGGCACATGCGTGAGCCCGAGGCTTACATTATCCGCCAGCACTCACCAGACACCAAGCTGCCCATGTCCCAGTAAGTTGTGAGGTGTATAATGTCTAAATTAAGCAGTTGTTCCACTTGCAAAGTAGAACCATCATATAAGCAGCAGCTGTTCTCATAGTGGTCTACTCTACCTCTTACGCATATAATTTAGGCAGCCTGCGCAATAATAGTTTCATACAAGAGGAGGCAAAGCAACCACAATCTAACGTGCTGCCAGCTTGATCCCTGCAGCACCACCACAGCCGTTGATCATATAAAATTAGGACATGCGGCAACTTACACCCAACATGCTGGGTCTAGCGTTGCATTGCCCTTGAATATGACTATTCAATTTAGCTAGCTTTATTAAGCACAAATGTATCATCTAATTGGCTGACAGTTCTTCTGCAAAAGTGTACAACAGCTGGGTTAGGTTGCATTTTGGGATTTGTATATAGTTTTACATTTGTAATCAACGGCCAGAGCAGCTGTAATCTAGTGCATCCAACAGCTAGATTTGAATTGCCACAGAATAAGTAGGACAAGTAGACTGAGCCCTATGAGGGAACCCAATGAATATGGTTTTATTTTAGTTGTCTACTAGTACTACTTTGCGTTGGACCACTAACTACTGTGTGGAGATGTAAAGAGTTGCTTTCGGGGAAAAGAAATATATTGCCAAACAAAACAAAGCTAGCATGTGAGTATTGCACTCTAACTGGATACATGTATAATTTAATTTCTAATTGCTTGTACACTAGACAATTTGCACAGAATAATTGTCTTCCTACTGGCAAATAGTCCTTAATATACCTCCAATTGGGCCATGTTTAGGAATATTTAGAGCAACTACTAGGAGATTTTTGGGCATATACTGAACTTAATAGTATGTTGGGGGAATTAGGTTTTGCTCCAGTCAGAATAGTTAGTTGGATTTTAATTCTACTATCAATTCAACTCTATCCAAGAAATGGGTTTGCAGAAGCTTGATGTTGAGGTACGCCATTTTTGGAATTGGAAATGCCATTTGCAAGCTCCAAAAAATCCATTGAAAATCTACAAAAACTAATAGATTTTCTCTATGTATATGTAAATTTCAACAAATAGTAAGATAATTTATGGGCAACATATGTCCCCAAAACGATAAGAAAGAAGCCCATGTTGGTCTATGTATTTGTCCACAAACAATAAATATACTGATGGAAATTCTTACACACACACTACACATCTATATGTATATGTACAAAAAAAATCACAATTTTGGGGGTACACAATTTTTTTTAAGAGCGACCTGGAGCCCTAGCTCCGATTACTTTTCCCAGGTGTTGGTACAAAAGTTTCGTTGATCCTAGTGTTTAAAATTTTAATGCAAGGATTCACTTCATAGTATTTGTGTGAAGATAAACAATGCAAATTACAACCAACAAGTCATTTGTCTATTAAAACAAAAAATTTGACTCTGTATGAAATACTTGAATGTGCACAATACATCAAAAAATTTTTTTGAAAAGGGGGGATTTCCCGGCCTCTGCATCAGAACGATGCATACGGCCACATTTATTAAAAATAGTAAATAAGGTTTAATAAGGTCTTAAAGTCTGCAGACAAAAAGAGCGGCAAGCTCACACAGAGCCTCCATGCCAAAACAGAAAGTCTAACAAGCCACAACCGGCTGGCAAATTAACAGATAGGTAAACTAATCGCCTATCCTATTACATGACCGCCATCCAAACCGGTTGAAGATATCCCGCGCTACCATCTCCCACCGGACAGATCCAGTAACCAAGCGCTCCCTGGCCTCCGTCGGAGTGAGTAAGGACCACATACGGATCAACGCAGTAGCCCGGAATAAAACCTGCAAAAAATGAATAGTTGTTGTTCTGTTAAAAGCCAAACCATTTCTGCAGTTCCAAATTGCCCATAACAACGCACAAACTCCTACACGAATGTGTCTAGCTGTTTCGGAGTCTATCCCAGCAAGCCACGTCCCGAATAACGTGTTGATCGAATTCGGGGGAGTAATGTTAAATGCAATTTGCACAGAGCGCCACAAGCCTCGTGCCAACGGGCAGTCAAAGAAGAGGTGCTTAATGGTCTCCTCCCGATCACAGAAACTACACCTAGTAGAACCTGTCCAGTTACGCTTAACTAGATTGTCCTTTGTTAAAATTACTTGTTTATGTACAAACCACATAAACACTTTAATCTTTAAGGGGACCTTGACTTTCCAAACCTCTTTGGAACTAGGAATCACACTTGAGTTAATGATATCAATATACATCGATTTAACTGTGAACTCCCCAGATCTAGTAAGCTTCCACCACAACTGATCGGGCTGAGGATTTAACTGAACCCCCATCAATCTCTGAACCAAGTGAAGCCATGCTTCCCATCGGTCCCCCACAAGCACCCTCCTAAACTGAATGTTGAGCGGAATGGACTGCAGAACCGTGGCAACAAGAGCCTCACGGCGCTGAACAATACGATAAAGGGACGGATACTGGGTCGCCAAAGGCTCATGGCCAAGCCACGTATCCTCCCAAAATCGAGTGTCATTACCATTCCCGACAATACGTCTAGTTCTGTTAAAGAAGGTAGCTTTGATTCTCATGAGCCCCTTCCAGAACAGCGAATCATTTGGTCTCATAGTGACCTGGGACAGGGTCTTGGACTGTAAATATTTACTGCGTAAGATCTGTGCCCATGTTGCCTCCGTCTCAAGTGCCAACTTATACAGCCACTTACTGAGCAAACATCTATTCTTGACTTCTAGATTTTCAATACCAAGCCCCCCCTGGTCCTTTGGTCGACAGATAATATCCCATTTGGCCAGTCGGTATTTTCTCTTAAGTTCATCACTCTGCCAAAAGAATCGGGATCGATAGAAGTCCAGCCGTTTCCTAACCCCAACTGGAACCTCAAAGAAGGATAAGAGGAACATAGGTAAACTCGTGAGCACCGAGTTAATAAGGATCAACCGTCCTCCATACGACATGAGTTTTCCTTTCCAGCAACTCAGTTTCTTCTCAAACCGATCCTCTATGCACTTCCACTCGCTGTTTGTTAGCTTACGATGGTGAATGGGAATACCTAGATACGTAAAAGGTAGAGCCCCAACTTCACAACCAAACAATTGTCTATATGCCTCTTGTTCATCTTTGGCTCTACCAAAGCAGAACAACTCGCTTTTATGGAAATTAATCTTAAGCCCCGTCAATTGTTCAAATAAGCATAACACTAACTTCATGTTTCTCGCTTTGGCCAAATCGTGTTCCATAAAGATGATAGTATCATCAGCGTACTGCAGGATGGACACACCACCATCTACCAAATGAGGCACCAAGCCACCCACCTGACCGGCCTCTTTTGCCCTTCCTATCAGGATCGCCAACATGTCCACCACAATATTGAATAATATTGGAGACATAGGATCGCCTTGTCTCAATCCCTTATGCGTTTGGAAATAATGACCTATATCATCATTCACTTTGATTCCAACACTCCCTTTTTGCGTGAATGCTTCCACCTGGCGTCGCCAAGCTTCATCAAAGCCCTTCATGCATAAGGCCTGTTGAAGGAACGGCCATTTGACTTTATCATATGCCTTCTCAAAATCCACTTTGAAAATAACCCCATCAAGTTTTTTCGTGTGGATCTCATGGAGCGTTTCATGAAGGACCACAACCCCTTCCAGGATGTTCCTGTCCGGCATGAAAGCCGTTTGAGTAGGCTGTACCACGGCGTGCGCAATCTGTGTTAGCCTATTCGTCCCAACCTTGGTAAAAATTTTGAAACTGACATTCAGAAGACATATAGGCCGAAATTGCTCGATTCTCACGGCCTCTGTTTTCTTAGGAAGCAGGGTTATTGTTCCAAAATTAAGCTGGAAAAGCTGCAAATGTCCCGAGAACAAATAATGGAACATCGGCAACAGGTCCCCTTTAATAATATGCCAGCATTTCTTATAAAACTCAGCCGGGAAACCATCCGGACCGGGTGCCTTATTATTTTTCATCTGGGAAACGGCCTCGAAAACCTCCTTTTCTGAAAAAGGGTCGGTTAATATATCGTTCTCCACCGCAGTGAGTTGAGGTACATCTTCGATTCTAGACTCATCCAGAGACACATAGTTCTCCTCTGGTGGTCCGAACAATCGTTTGTAGTATTCGGTAATGTAAAGCTTCAAATTGTCCTGCCCGATAATCGTACCCTCATCTTGTTCTAGCTGGAAGATTCTCTTCTTCCTATGTTTGCCATTTGCAATCATATGGAAGAATTGAGTGTTCGCGCCCCCCTCGACCACTCTTCGAACCTTGGCCCGCAGAGCCCACTTTAGCTCTTCTTCCCGAAGTAGTTCTTTCAACCTCTTCTCAGCGTCAAGCTTAGTATGAAGCTCGGTGGCTGGCAACACCGTGGTTTCTGCTTTTACATCTAAGGACTGAATGAGGGCAAGGAGCCGTTCCTTTTCAACCCTATATATCCCACTTAAATGTTTAGCCCATCCACGTAGGAAACTTCTCAGATGCCTAATCTTATTCTGCCAGCGCTCAAGCGCATTCCTACCGCCTGCTTCCTTAGCCCACTCTCTGGCTACGAGATCCAGGAAGCCTTCTCTTTCAAACCACGCAAGCTCGAATGAGAACAAATTCTTGTTGCCCGAGTAGGTAGCCCTACCAGAGTCAAGAAAAAGAGGCGTGTGATCAGAAATCCCGCGAGAGAGAGCCTGAACAGTTACTAAGGGAAACTTCTGTTCCCATGCGACACTTGCGAGTACCCTATCCAGCTTCTCAAACGTTGGCTTTGGCATGGCGTTGGCCCAAGTAAACTTCCTACCTGAAAGCTCAATCTCTCTCAGATCCAAGCTTTCAATGATAGTGTTGAACATAAACGACCATCTCCCGTCAAAATTATCATTGTTCTTCTTGCCACGCCTCCTAATAATGTTGAAATCACCCCCAACGAGAATGGGGAGCTGCTCAGAACCACAAACTCTAACTAGGTCGGCCAGGAAGTCCGGTTTGAATTCTGCCTGCGCGGCGCCATACACCGCCACCAGAGCCCAGTCAAAACCATCGACCTTGGATCGCACCCTGAATTTTACAGCAAAATCTCCCATGACCACACTTCGAACTTCGAGAGACTCGCATCGAACACCAAGTAAGATCCCTCCCGATCTCCCTCGCGGCGGCAGACAATGCCAGTCAAACTCAATACCCCCCGATAGAGTGTTAAGAAAGTGTGGTGAGAAATTTGCTCTACCAGTTTCCGACAACGCAATAAAATCCAATCGATGCTCGACGGATGCATCTGCGAGAAATCGTCTTTTAGCCAAGTCCTTAAGACCTCTGATATTCCAAAAGATTCCTCTCATATCTCGTCGTGGAATTTTTTAGCGGTGCGGATCCTAGCACTCCTACGCACAGCAGATGTTGGGTAAATCTTGCGCTTCCATGTGCGCTTAGGGCCGGTCCTCGCATCTACCCGGTCCTCACTCCCCGCTACAGGGGGACCAACAACATCCATCTCTACACTCTCATTCTCCTCCTCCTACTCCGGGAGGGGAGGTGCGAGATTGGTACAAAAATCATCGAGCACCCAAACTCCCAAGGCATCAATCTCGGAATCATTCATGGGTTTGACGGCAGCTAAGTTTCGAATCATATCTAAAGCCCTCTCGGCTTCTAGATCTAGCAAATCATTGATGGAGTTAGAAATTTCACCCTCATTATTACCTAGTGAAATCCCTAGTTGGTTCGCATTATCAACAATCTCATCATTCGAAAAATGCAATATGGAATTAGAAGTATTGACCGACATACCAGTAGTGACCTGGATGTCACGAAGCTTGGCCGCCCTCACGACGCACCGTTGCTGCATGTCGTCCACCTCCGGACGGCCCTGAAGACGGCAGCTCACCCGTCGGCCCTCGGATGCCTGGTCCGGAATCCCGCCGAACTGTATAACCTCCTCCCGAGTGAAGTTGCCCGGGGATTGACCGCCTGTCACCCCCCGAACAAGCAGCTGTTCCCCACGGTTGTGGGAGGGCGCCGAGTGAGCTGATGGGGAACCAAAGGCCACCTGCCCCCGCTCCCCATCCACCCCAGACCTTCGGTCAAGAGTAATCGCCGGCGCCAACGGTGGGGCGGTCCCCCTGGGCGCGGAAGGTGAGGGTGAAGAGGGTCCCGAGGCCACCCGCCCCAAGCTCCCTCCATAGGCCGGTCCGGCCACCTGCAGAATCAGCCCAACGACCGGTGAAGAGGGCGCCGAGGCCACCCGCCCTGACCCCCCTCCCGAAGGTATCTCCACCCTCACGGTCTCACCGACCTGAGCGAGAGGAGAAGGGGGCGCCGAGACCACCTGCCTCGACCCCCCTGCACAGCTCGGAACCACCACCTGAAGTTCCGCTGTCTGAACACAATCCGGCGAAATCTCTATCTCCGGAATCTCCTTCGCGCTAGACTCCTCCACGCCCGGGCCCTCAAAGTCCAAAGCGGGTAGAGAGTGCTCAAAATCATCAAAAGACTCCACTCGCTCGCTCCAAAGCCTGGGAGGTGCAGTAGCAGGCTCAATAGATCCAAACCTCAGAGTGGTCGACGGCACTGAAGCAGAAGGCGCCGTCCCATTTACGGTCGTCTGAGCAACAGACCCCGGTCCCTTGGACAACTCTCATCCAGGATCAGCGGCCGGAGTCTCCTTAGCTCCTGCACTCTCATCATCCTCGTGCATATCAACATCAGTGGCAGTAGGTGCCTCAGCAAACAAGTTGTCATCCTCAAACTCAATCTTAAGGTTGTAAACCTGGCCTCGATAAGCCCACTTGACCACATCAGGCACAAACTCAATGTCCAAAATACTGACCAGTAAGCGAGCAACCCCATGAGCTCTAGTAAAGGCCATATCCACACGGTCAGGCTTTCCCACCATGATGCCCAAACTCGCAACTACCCTAGCATCCTGCATAGGTTTGGAAGGAGCTCCCGAAAACCGTAACCAAGCCTGGGTAAGAGGTGTACCTTGAGGTTCAATCAACTTCCACTCATGGAACTCAAGAATGCCCTCGGTACCTGGCACTTTGCACATCCCGAAACTCAAGAGCCTCTGTAAATCCTCCACTGTCGGGAACTCAACCCTGAACAAGTTCGCCTCTAGACTGACAAGCTCCCAGTGGAAATCCCCTGGGGCCAACTCCCGGAGCCGCTGCACAATCTGGGTCTCAGATACTTCTCCTTTAGTTACTTTAACAATCCCAGTTGTCACACACTGAACCTCATCAGTAACCTCCCTCTCGGTCGGAGACTCAAAGAATGTGAGCTCAGCACAGTACACTCCATACATCATAAGGTTCGGTACCTGCTCCCTCATAAGCGGACAAACCCCCGACTGATGGGCTGGCTTGCCACACGTATCGCATAAAACAACCACACACTCAGCAATGAAATGGCCCTTATCTCCACAACGGTAACATAACATCCTTTCTTTCTTGCGCGCATACTTGGCCGCTCTGTCTTCTACGGACATAGACCCAATATCTCCATTAGCAGGGACCACCACGTCAGCCAGTGCCGTCACCACCTCCATAGCCTGGCAAGACAACTCAGGTTCCACATTAACCTCGCCAACAGGTGTCTGGTCCACAGTAACAGGATGCTGTCGTGGACGGTAGCGGCCACCACGGCCACCTTGGCCGCCGCGGTTACCACGGAAACCACCGCGGTTACGATGAGCCGGTCCAGACGCCCCTTCGACGAAACCGCCCGTTGGTCCCAGGAAGGGCCTCTCAGCCGAGCCATCGCTCTGCCCGGCATACCCCCATCCACCACCCGTAGACGAGGATCCTCGGTGTTGTCCCTCTCCATACGCATTATACCCATCATCACCCCACTGTCCACGAGGCATCGATTGAACATCTCCACTAGCAGAAACCTGCAGCGCCTGTGCCTGCTGCAAAACCGCCCCTGTCGAGTTGTGCGCCTGCTTCGCCACGAAGTGCGGCGGTCTAGCCCCGGCCTGAATCGCCAACGGTCGCTGGCCATTAGAGGCCGGAGGGGGCGGCCTTGGGGTCAGCACACCGCGGCCCGCGACAGCCACAGGGTTCGGCACCGGCGGCCGAGGTCCACCCCGACCCGTAGCAGACTGTGGCAACACCGGCGTGGTTGGCCGTGCACGGGCAGCACCAAACCCGCGGCCAGCAGAGCCAGCCCCACGCGCGGCACCAACTAGAGGCGGTCTTGGGCCGTCTACGTCCAGCGTCGCACGGCCGGTTCCAGCGCCCGGAAGCGATGGCGCACCGCCCCGGCCAGCCCCGAGCGGCCCACCCGCGCCGCCGCGACCTGTCCCCGCAGGCATACCACCACCGCCGCGGCCACCTCCGGCCGGCAACGTTGGCCCTCCACGACTGTCAGCGCCCGGAGCGGCAGGCATGGCAGGGGGGACTCCTCGACCGGCCATGCCACGGAGAGGGGGGATGCGCCTGGCACGCCCCGCGCCACGATCAGAGAAACTCGGTCGACGCCCAGCACCGCAAACCCTAGGTCTTTCCGATCGAATCCACACAAGAGAAACGTCGATGCATGGGGGTGTAGACATATGTGCCTGGTCACACCGGGCCTCATACCCGACGACCATAGGCCCAGCAACGGTCGGGCCCGGTTCACTCAGAACCGGCCCACCCCCATGCAAACCGAAATCGCGGCCCAAGAGCGCGTTCAAACGCGCCTCCCGCATGCCTGCGATCCCGACCGGCCGCCCCGCCGGCGACTGCGCCGTGGCCATCGCCGATCTCCGGGATGCAGCACCAGAATGACTCGATCTCTTCTTCCTCTCAACTTTTATCCACGAATCCAGCCGAATCAAGTCAAAAACGGTGAGGTTTGGAAGGCTAACCTTCGGAAGGGGTCCTTTCCATGGACGGACAGCCATCGCCGCCGTTCTCCGATGTACGACGCGACGCACCATCTCCTTTCTATCGTCCGCGTGTAGCCCAACCCTCGCCGGATTGTCCACCGGCAGGATCCTGTCCACCGTAGAGGCAACCTCATCCTCATCATAGCCTGAATGAAATAACTCACATAATAGATCAGATGGCGTCGGCGTTGGCGGAGAGGACGCCGGCTCATCCCCATCCTCGTCCGCCTCGTCGTCTTCCGATCCGGCCAGCGCCCAGAACCGGCCACCAACCCGTTGATGAGCCACCGGCCCCAAGGACCGAGTTCCGGTGATCGCCGCACCGCATCCCGCGGGGTATCCCGCCTTGTCGCCATCCATCCCTCTCGGTTTTCCATGAAGCCTCGTATCCGTCAGGTCAATCAACTCCGGTCTCTTCGGACGAAGATCCACCTGCACATAATCACCAACCAGCACGTTAAATCCATCAATCTTGAAACGATGCCCTACCTCGATCGAGTCGCCGTCCGGCCAGAAGTCGCCGGCAAGGATGTCATTCTCCAAATTGAAGAGAACCAGCCAACGCGAATGAGGAGTAAAACGGACGCGGCCTTCAATCCAGATCCCAGGAACCGTCTCGGCGCAGAAATGAACACGCCATTGCGTGAATTTCCCCTGGCCCCGCCCGATCTCAGCTCGCGATCCCGCCTCCGTCGCCTTTTCGCCCGACGCGAGGTCGGCCGGTGATGGCGGGGCGTCCGCCGGGACGCCGCCCGGCTCCGCCTCGAGATCCCTCATCCCGGCTCTGACTTTAGGATACCAAATGGTGTCCATCCCTCATCCCGCACAATACATCAATCAAGAACATCGGACAACTTATGCCAACCTTGACCTATTGGAGGTGTCATTAACAGCTGAACTGCGTGGGGGTGGGGTGGGGGGGGACACGTATAGATCATGTGAGCAACTCGATGTCTGTTCACTTGAAAAACCCTTGCTCTTTAAACAAAGTCAACTCGACAAGAGAAAAATGGGGGCAACTATATGGGTCACATGAGGCCACGTATCCCCTACCAAAGACAACATAGTAAATTATACAAAGTCTAAGAAAAAATAAAAAACTGGCTAAGGACATCATTACTTAAATCTAAACAGCTAGCTAACAGTACTTGTATTTAATTGTTTCAGCTAAAAACAAGCAACACTGAGGCTGACATGTGCAGCTAAATATATAATACAGGTCAGCTAGTACTTAATTGTGCTGTTAATTAAGCTATCGTGAGCACTTAATAGACTCGGTAACTAAAGCTTGGCATCTTAGAACGTGCAAGGTGGTTGCCCATGCTTGGCTTCTCCATGCGCGGCTCTTGAGCTAGCTAGCCAAGTGGATCAGGCAGAGGGGGGAATAATAGTATTTCCTTCAGCTCCCGTGCAATTGGAGATTTATTTTTTTGCTAGTGGTGCGATTGGAGACTTGTTTTATGGAGCATGTGCGTACAACAAGTGACTAAATACAAATGCAACGCACCAGCTACAAATAGCAATGATGAACATCAACTGATTCATCATCAAGCTTTCTTAATCATTTTAAGCGAAAATTGTGATATTCGTGTAAACAGCCGTTGCAATGAGCCTGTCATAATCATGATTTGCACTACTTCAGATTGTATCGAATTGCACAGAACACCATGTTTGTAATTAGTATGTCTTGTTTGATTCCTAATTTCAAAATTTCCAGGTTTCTAATTCGGGGATGTTCATCATTAAGTACTTGGATTCATTGAAGAGGTAAAGAATGCAATAAAGATAATTTAAACCCATTTAATCCTCTAAAAATTGGTTCATCATGTTTTCATCAAATCAAGATCGTGCAAGGCAGAACTTGGGCATCATTATTTGGCGTAGCTTAGCTAGCAAAGAATTAATTAACTAGGACTTTCCCTTTCCCATATATAAGTTATAGTTATGGGGAATTACTATTTTCAATATACATTTACAACTCAGCCAATTTGGTCAAGGAAAGTTGGAACTTGGAGGCATGGCTGGGAAAGTTGAACACTCTGTTGCAGGCACGATATTGTTAGTCTGTGCGTGTGTGCACGCGTGCGCGCGCGTGTGTTTTAAACTCCATCTTTTTTATGTAACACTAAATGATTTGAATTGGATGCACTTAGTCCAACCGCCACCTCTCCATAAAGCCTAGACAACTCGCCTTGCTCGACCCGCTTCCCGCTGGCGTGGCCAAGCGTTCCCTCCTCCTTCACTAGCAGCTCCGGTGACGAGAGGCCGTTCCCTCCTCCTTCACTAGCCGCTCCGACGATGTGAGGTGGTTATGGCAACACCAAATCTGCGTTGCAAAGTTGTAGTTAGGTCTCTTAGTGTTAGAGTTTTGGTCTCCGATAACAGTGTTGTGGTGGCGATGGAGACGCCGCATAGATCAAGAATAAGATTTCCTCGATCCCTGATCTACCTTGTTAGTGCCGGCGCAGAGAAGGACAAGGGATCATCTGGTTGTTATTTTTTCTGGAGTGGTAGATTTGGTTGTGTCTTCGTGTTATAAAGGTGGTCTTCGAAGGTGTCTTCCAACAGAGTGATTGGTAGCGCTTCATGTCTTGGTCCTTTGACCTCTTCTCCAACCAACGACGTTCGGCCAACTTAGGCGTCCCTAGGGAGCTTGGGAGGTTAGGTCTCTTCGGTTCTGTCTAGTAGATCTTTGGTGGTCGTCCAAACCTCTTTGTCGGCTTCTCCAGGGCGGCGATCCCAGTCCACTGTCGCCGACATCTTCTAGTTCAGACTGGTGCTTCTGGGCCACTGCATTAACAATGCTTCCCTGGCTCTCATGATGTTTCCGAGGTCGAGAGGCGGTATCGAGCTTCACTCATATAACACTATTAGCAGGTGCAAAAGGAAGATGACATTGATTCCCCAAAGACACGTGCGTACTTTTTAAATACTACTATAAGGATGTAACGGTTATGGCCTTTGTCCTTTTCGCAAAGAAAATGATTTCAACGGTAAACTAAAATTTTACAGAAATGCTAAATATCTGATGTCGGTTTTTTAAGCATGACAGATCGTCTTTTGTGGCAAATTACGTGTGTCCCGAGTCCGGGCATAAACATGGCAAATCCTGCCAAAAAAAAAGGATTTGCCATGCTTGCGGAAGGAAATTGTCAGGCTCATGCGACATGTAAATTTTCCATGTTTAAAAATTTGACATCAGATTTATAGTGCAGTCCAAATTTTATAGGGGGGCATAGTACTCTCTCCGTTCCTAAATACTTGTCTTTCTAGACATTTCAAATGACTACTACATACGGATGTATGTAGACATATTTTAGAGTGTAGATTCACTCATTTTGCTCCATATGTAGTCACTTGTTGAAATGCCTAAAAAGACAAGTATTTAGAAACGGAGGGAGTACATTTCTAGCTTTCCGAAAGATGTATATAATTTAACAAAAGTAATGTATATAATTTACCTGGCCAAAAGAAGCTATAGCTTTGTACTACGTGACGCCCAAAGAGCAGAGGGAAATAATGCACGGATTAGTCTAGCTTATCGTAACAACCTGGCTTAGTCTTAAACAATTCAGGTAGCGCAATCATCTGCAAGCAAACGTACAGCTGCGTGCCTACACACCACCACATCAGCGCAGCGCTGTACGCATACATTGCACACGGTTGAATTTACGATACACGCTAGTCCGCGATGCACGAAACGGAAGAACTAAACAATGGAACCATCAAACAGATGGCATTAGAAACTTCTTGTTTTCATTTGAGTAGGATCAAAGGTGCTGTTTTGGGGCTGCCACTTGTTGTTTCCCGGCTAACCGAGTGCAGTAACCAGGATGACTAATCACGGGGATCACGTGCTAGTGGTACAAGCAACGGGACAGCGCGACAAGTCGACAGCGGCGTGGCCGGCCGGCGCGGCGACAGCCGGAGATGGGCTCTGTCTGCCTCAGGCTGTTGGATCCGCGTATGCACGGATGCAGATAGTAGACAGAGGCAGGATAGATCGATCGATCATCGATGCAGCCGCATGCCCAGTTGATGATCAAGGTGAGGTTTAAGTAAGCTCTCGTGGACGGAGCCCATTGGCTAACCGGCCGGTTGAGCCGCGTGCATGCGCGCCTCGGGCGGCGTCGCCGGTGCGGTGGCGCTGCTTCCGAGCCAAACCACCGTGTGGACTTGCCGCAGATAAATAGTCGCCGCTCCGGCCGGCGCGGCCGGCCGGACCACACGTTCCCGTCGTCGTCATGCATGCCCGTTGCACCTGCAGATTCGTTACCGGTCATTGTTGATGGAGCCGGTGATTAGTTTACCGTGTGTGTGTGTGTGCCGGCCCGTCTCTACGTCTCCATTTTTCCTTCTGAATCATGTGGGTGCATTGGAGGTTAAAAAAGAAAAAGATGCTATTCGGCCCTTACAGAGTCGTTCCCTGGGCAAGTCTATGTCTCGCCTGCAGCGAGCCTGAAGCTGAGCTAGGAGCCAGTAGTGGCCGGCCCAGTAGCCATGTGGTTTCGTCACGCTGTGTCATGTACCTTTTTTTTTTCAATTTTCTACATATTTTTAAAATAGTAAATACATATATGATGAAAACATAGTTTATTTATTTTGTACAGCATTCATCGCATATTTAATAACTGTGCATGGTGTAGAACAATGTTTGTTAAATCGTAGAAAATGTTTGTACCATTACAAAATGTATGTGAAATTTCAAAATTGTTCATGTGTTTCAAAAACTACACGTGACATTTTCTAAAATTGTTATACAATCTAAAAATTGTTTATGTAATTCATAAAAATGTTATATACAATTCAAAAACGTCCCAATTATAAAATATTCACGTGTTCCAACAATGTGTTTGTGCCAATTATGAAAAAAAATTATACCATGTGAAAAAAAATGTTCACATAGTTTCGAAAAAATGTTTCGTATTATTCAGAAATTATTTTAAAAATGTTTAACACATATTCCAAAACAATGTTAAAAATATGTATTTGAGAAAATTTTAATCATGTATTAAAAAACAACTAAAGTTTTATATGTATACAAAAAGTGTATAATGTGTATGAAAAAAGTAGAAAACAAACAATATATTACATAGAATGTTAACCATGTTTTTTAAAAATATGAATGTTTCTGGTGTAAAAAAGAAGTAAACATTTAAAAAAATCAAACCTGCAAAAATCGAGGAAAGAAAAGCAAAAACCTGAAAATAGGAAAAAAAGAAAGAGGAAAAGGAAAAAAACAGAGGAACCCAAAGAAACCAATATAAAATAGTGAACAGATCAGATAGAAAAACGACAGGAAAAAAACTCGCGTGCAGCTACAATATTTGGTAGGCCCAGTAGAGCCGCACTTTAGGCGAAACCTATTACGACTTGCAGTTGGCAAGAGATACCTTTGCAGCAAGCAGCACCCCCATTTGACCTGGGTTTCAGCCTATTTATTTTTCTTCTTCTCGTTTGCGTTCCCATTGTTTTTACAACTTGGGGCACACCCCCCATTTGACCTGGGGCCCGACCTATTTAATTCTTCTTCTTGTTGTTTGCACCATGAGTTAAGGTGAATCTATATGACACTCATTGCATCAAAGTGTCCAGATAGTTCCTCACCAGTTTTGAGAACCTTCTAGAAGGATTGGAAGCGAATGAGTAAACTGGCCAGCCTATTCTAGCTAGAGCACGAGTGACAAACAATACTAGTTTTGGGAACCTTCCAGATAATTCCTCACCAGTTTTGGGAACCTTCTAGAAGGTTCATGACCGGCTTCCATTCTTTTCTGTTGTTTTCCTTCATGTTGTCACATGTTTTTTTGTTTTATTTTTCTATTCTTTTCTTCTTTTTTTCTTAAAAAATTTACAAATTTCGCAAAATGTTCATGATTTTTCAAAAATATCCACAAAAACTATTCCTTCTTAAAAAATGCTTGCATTTAAAACTTGTTCATGATTTCAAAAAAGATTGAAAAATTTAAATGATTGTGTTTTAAAAAAATAAGTTTCTAAAAATGCTCACGAATGCTAAAAATGTTTGCGATTGGAACAGTTGTAATTTCAAAATGTATTCACGTTTTTTAAGAAATGTTATAGAATTTTGAAAATATAGTATTCATGTTTTCGTAAATTTGTATAGGGTTACCAAAAACTATTTGGAATCTCAAGACGTAGCATTTTGAAAAAATTGTACTTATTAAAAAATGTTCAGTTTTTTTAAAAAATATTCTCCATTTTTCCGAACATATTCACTTTGGAAACATGAACCTTCCTGTGTCTTTCAGGGTCCTCCGTGATTTTCTCGTTTTTACAAAACTTTTTTGGTTTTCTTCGATACAATTATGTTCGCTCTCCGAAACACTTTTGATATTTCCGAAACTTTTCCGGAGCATTTCTCTTGAGTTCCTAACACCTCCTAGTACTCAACAAATTGATGATCCTTAAGCATGTGACCCCGCAGTTCGACAATGTGCAGACATGACCCGGAACACCTTTCGTTCAATAACCAATAGATCTGAACACCCACATCGATTCCTGCATGTACACAAATATAGTTATTGAGCAAGCCTTTGTTTGCGTACACAATTTCCTTTACTTCACGATACTTAACAAAACCCGAAGCGTGACTTTTGTCGGTATCCTTTTGAAGCAACAACTTAATCACAATACCAAGTTATCTTTATTATCAATTTTGTTCTCTTTTATCTTCTTCATATTCTAGTATCCCGTGATCATATCACGCTGTGTCTAGCCAGCCGATGTTGGATACCATATACCGAGAGGGCCGGGGAGTATCTCTCCAGCGTCGGAGGAGCAAATTCATTCTTGAACTATCAAGTCCCTAGACATACTTCTCCGATGCCCCAAAAGATGTTGTTATAATCACCCTATTGAAGGAAATATGCCCTAGAGGCAATAATAAAGTTATTATTTATTTCCTTATATCATGATAAATGTTTATTATTCATGCTAGAATTGTATTAACCGGAAACTTAGTACATGTGTGAATACATAGACAAACTGGGTGTCACTAATATGCCTCTACTTGACTAGCTCGTTAATCAAACATGGTTAAATTTTCTAGCCATGGACAAGAGTTGTCATTTGATGAATGGGATCACGACCCATCCGTTAGCTTAGCACGGTGATCATTTAGTTTGTTACTATTGCTTTCTTCATAACTTATACATGTTCCTATGACTATGAGATTATGCAACTCCCGAATACCGGAGGAACACTTAGTGTGCTATCAAACGTCACAACATAACTGGGTGACTATAAAGATGCTCTACAGGTCTCTCCGATGGTGTTTGTTGAGTTGGCATACATTGAGATTAGGATTTGTCACTCCGTGTATTGGAGAGGTATCTCTAGGCCCTCTCGGTAATGCACATCACTATAAGCCTTGCAAGCAATGTGACTAATGAGTTAGTTATAGGATGTTGCATTATAGAACGAGTAAAGAGAATTCCCGGTAACGAGATTGAACTAGGTATTGAGATACCGACGATCGAATCTCGGGCAAGTAACATACCGATGACAAAGGGAACAACGTATGTTGTTATGCGGTTTGACCGACAAAGATCTTCGTAGAATATGTAGGAACCAATATGAGCATCTAGGTCCCGCTACTGGTTATTGACCGGATATGAGTCTCAGTCATGTCTACATAGTTCTCGAACCCGTAGGGTCCGCACGCTTAACGTTCAATGACGATCGGTATTATGAGTTTATGTGTTTTGATGTACCGAAGGTTGTTTGGAGTCCCGGATGAGATCACAGACATGACGAGGAGTCCCGAAATGGTCGATACATAAAGATGGATATATTGGAAGGTTATATTCGAACACCGAAAAGGTTCCGGGGTCATCGGATAAAAACCGGAGTACCGGGGAGTTACCGGAACCCCTCGAGGGGTCAATGGGCCTTCATGGGCCTTAGTGGAAATAGAGGGCAGCAAGGGAGCTGTGGGGCGCGCCCCCTAGGCCCAAACCGAATTGGTTTAGTGCTTGGGGGCCGGCCCCCTCTTTCCTTCTCCCCTCCTCATCTTTCCTCCCCCTCCTAGTTGGACTAGGAAAGGGGGAACCTACTCCTAGTAGGAGTAGGATTCCCCCCTTAGGGCGCACCCTATGAGGCCGCCGGCCCCCTCCCCTTGCTCCTTTATATATGAGGGCAGGGGGCACCCCATGGACACACAAGTTGACAATTGTCTTAGCCGTGTGCGGTGCCCCCTCCACCATAATCCACCTCGGTGACATCGTAGCGGTGCTTAGGTGAAGCCCTGTTCTGGTAGCTTCATCATCACCGTCATCACGCCTTCGTGCTGACAAACTCTCCCTCGACACTCAGCTGGATCAAGAGTTCGTGGGACATCACCGAGCTGAACGTGTACAGATCGCGGAGGTGCCGTACCTTCGGTGCTAGGATCGGTCGGATCGTGAATACTTTCGACTACATCAACCACGTTGTCATAACGCTTCTGCTTATGGTATACGAGGGTACGTGGACAACACTCTTCCCCTCTCATTGCTATGCATCACCATGATAGATCTTGCGTGTGCGTAGGATTTTTTTTGAAATTACTGCGTTACCCAACAGTGGTATCAGAGCCAGATTTATGCGTAGATGTTATATGCACGAGTAGAACACAAAGAAGTTGTGAGCGTGGGTATATACATATTGCTTTCCGTCACTAGTTGATTCTTGATTCAGCGGTATTGTTGGATGAAGCGGCTCAGACCGACATTACGCGTACGCTTACGCGAGACTGGTTCTACCGACGTGCTTCGCACATAGGTGACTAGTGGGTGTCTGTTTCTCCAACTTTAGTTGAATCGGATTCAATGAACAGGGTTCTTTCTAAAGATCAAAAAGCAATCACTATACCGCGTTGTGGTTTTTGATGTGTAGGTAAGAACGATTTTTGCTAAGCCCGTAGCAGCCACGTAAAACTTGCAACAACAAAGTAGATGGCGTCTAACTTGTTTTTGCAGGGCATGTTCTGATGTGATATGGTCAAGACATGATGAGATATAAATTATTGTATGATATGATCATGTTTTGTTAAAGTTATCAGCAACTGGCAGAAGCCTTATGATTGTCTCTTTATTGCATAAGATGCAAGCGCCATATAATTGCTTTACTTTGTCGCTATGCGATAGCAATAGTTGCAAAAGCAATAGTTGGCGAGAGGACCATGTGACGACACGTTGATAGAGATCAAGATGATGGAGATCATGGTGTCATGTCGGTGACGATGGAGATCATGACAGTACTTTGGAGATGGAGATCAAAGGCACACAATGATGATGGCCATATCATGTCCCATATTTTGATTGCATGTGATGTTTATCTTTTATGCATCCTATTTTGCTTAGTACGACGGTAGCATTATAAGATGAACCCTCACTAAATTTCAAGGTACAAGTGTTCTCCCTGAGTATGCACCGTTGCGACAGTTTGTCGTGGCGAGACACCATGTGATGATCGGGTGTGATAAGCTCTACGTTCACATACAATGGGTGCAAGCCAGTTTTGCACACGCAGAATACTCAGGTTAAACTTGACGAGCCTAGCATATGCAGATATGGCCTCGGAACACTGAGACCGAAAGGTCGAGCGTGAATCATATAGTAGATATGATCAACATAGTGATGTTCACCATTGAAAACTACTCCATCTCACATGATGAACGGACATGGTTTAGTTGATATGGATCACGTGACCACTTAGATGATTAGAGGGATGTCTATCTAAGTGGGAGTTCTTAAGTAATATGATTAATTGAACTTTAATTTATCATGAACTTAGTCCTAGTAGTATTTGCATAACTATGTTGTAGATCAATAGCTCGTGATGTAGCTCCCCGTTTATTTTTGATATGTTCCTAGAGAAAAACTATGTTGAAAGATGATAGTAGCAATGATGCGGACTGGGTCAGTGATCTGAGAATTATCCTCATTGATGCACAGAAGAATTATGTCCTTGATGCACCGCTAGGTGACGGACCTATTGCAGGAGCAGATACAGACGTTATCAACGTTTGGCAAGCTCGGTATGATGACTACTTGATAGTTTAGTGCACCATGCTTTACGGCTTAGAACCGGGACTTCAAAAATGTTTTGAACGACACGGAGCATATAAGATGTTCCAAGAGCTGAAATTTGTATTTCAGACTCATGCTCAAGTCGAGAGGTATGAGACCTCTGACAAGTACTTTGCCTACAAGATGGAGGAGAATAGCTCAACCAATGAGCATGTGCTCAGAATGTCTGAGTACTACAATCGCTTGAATCAAGTGGGAGTTAATCTTCTACATAAGATAGTGATTGACAGAGTTCTCTAGTCACTATCACCAAGTTACTGAAACTTCGTGATGAACTATAATATGCAAGGGATGATGAAAATGATTCCCCGAGCATTTCACGATGCTGAAATCGGTGAAGGTAGAAATCAAGAAAAGCATCAAGTGTTGATGGTTGACAAGATCACTAGTTTCAATTAAAAGGGCAAGGGAAAGAAAGGGAACTTCAAGAAGAATGGCAAGCAAGTTGCCACTCCCACGAAGAAGCCCAAAGCTAGACCCAAGCCTGGAACTGAGTGCTTCTACTGCAAAGGAAATGGTCACCGGAAGTGGAACTGCGCTAGATACTTGGCGGATAAGAAGGATGGCAAAGTGAACAAAAGTATATTTGATATACATGTTATTGATGTGTACTTTACTAATGTTATAGCAACCCCTTAGTATTTGATACTGGTTCAGTTGCTAAGAGTAGTAACTCGAAACGGGAGTTGCAAAATAAACAGAGACTAGTTAAGGACGAGGTGATGATGTGAGTTGGAGGTGATTCCAAGGTTGATAAGATCACCATCGCACACTCCCTTTACCTTCGGGATTAGTGTTAAACCTAAAATAAATGTTATTTGGTGTTTTCTTTGAGCATAAATATGATTGGATCATGTTTATTGCAATATGGTTATTCATTTAAGTCAAAGAATAATTATTGTTCTATTTACATGAATAAAACCTTCTATGGTCATACACTCAATATAAATGGTTTACTGAATCTCGATCATAATGATACACATATTCATAATATTGATGCCAAAAGATGCAAAGTTGATAATGATAGTGCAACATTTTTTGTGGCACTACCGTTTAGGTCATATTGATGTAAAGCGTATGAAGAAACTCCATGCCGATGGGCTTTTGGAATCACTTGATGCTTGCAAACCATGCCTCATGGGCAAAGATGACTAAAACTCCGTTCTCCGGAACAATGGAACGAGCAACAGACTTGTTGGAAATAATACATACGGATGTATGTGGTCCGATGAGTGTTGAGACTCGCGACAGATATCGTTATTTTCTGACCTTCACAGATGATTTGAGAAAATATGGGTATATCTACTTGATGAAACATAAGTCTAAAACATTTGAAAAGTTCAAAGAATTTCAGAGTGAAGTGGAAAATAATCGTAACAAGAAAATAAAATTTCTGCGATCTGATCATGGAGGAGAATATTTGAGTTACGAGTTTGGTCTTCATTTGAATCAATGCAGAATAGTTTCACAACTTACGCCACCTGGAACACCACAGCGTAATGGTGTGTCCGAACGTCATAACCGTACTTTATTAGATATGTTGCGATCTATGATGTCTCTTACCGATTTATCACTATCGTTTTGGGGTTATGCATTAGAGACAGCTACATTCACATTAAATAGGGCACCATCGAAATTTGTTGAGACGACACCTTATGAACTGTGGTTTGGCAAGAAACCCAAGTTGTCGTTTGTTAAAATTTGGGGCTACGATGCTTATGTGAAAAAACTTCAACCTGATAAGCTCGAACCCAAATCGGATAATGTGTCTTCATAGGATACCCAAAAGAGACTGTTGGTGTGATACCCGGATAATTAAGCTACAATAAACCTTTGCTAATGATGCCACGTCACCTCGGTTGCTGTTGATAAAATCACTCTAGTTCAAAATGATTCAAATTCAAATTTAAAATATAGGCAAACAACAAAAGTTTTCAAACCATGAAACGAAAATGTTCAAGGTGGGTCAGATAAATCATGTGTAAATGCGATGGAGAAACCAAACCTTGATAAAAATTGTTTAAGGGCTCTAAACTAATTAAAACCGTAGTGAAAACAATTGAACAAATACCTTTTGGATTTTTTTAAAAAATATTAAAAATATTTTATTGTGGGTTAAGAATTGATGTGACAACAGTTTGCTTATAAATACTAAATTAGGTACTAGTGGTGATTTTTGTAAAACTAAAAATTAAAAAAAACTGGAAATAAAACAGAAAAGAAAATAAGAAAAAGAATCAAAACAAAAACAGAACTAACACACAAAAAAAGAGAGGAAAGAACCCCCCCGGGCTCCGGCCCAGCAGCCCCCGACCCAACTGGGCCAAGTCCCGGCCAGGCCAGCCCACCCCCCATGGCTCCTTAACCCGACTCCCCTCCCAGTCAACCCTAGCACCACTCCCACTCCTCCCCGCTGCCCCCACGATCTGGATCGGGCTCGACCCCGATCCCGTCGCCCCCATCCCATGATCCCCACTCTCCCTCTCGTTCCCCACTCTCTCCCCTCGTTCTGAATCGGGGGTGCTTCCTCCTCGACCCCGGCGCCCGCGTCGACCGCCACCGCCGACCCCACCGCTGATCCCCGACAACGGCGCCCCGCGACCCACCTCGCCGGAGAACCCCCTCGCCCGACGACTCGTCCTCCTCCTCGGACCCCTCCCACTCGGCTGGTTCTGGATCGGGGAGGGGCTCAATCCCGCGCCACCCATCGCCGCCGTGCTCGGCCACAACGTCGGCGCCGCTCCACCGCCCCTCCCTCGCCGGACCGTCCTCGTCTTCCTCCTCAACGGCCGTCAACGAACCTCGCCGCCCTCGCTTCCCTCCATCGCCGGTGAGGCCCTCGGCCTCCTCTTCCCCTCTCCCCCTGTCGAACACCGTCCGCCTCGCCCGACGTCGTGCCTGCCGCTCCAGGCCGCACTCGCCCTCCACCACTACAGCCTGCACGCGCTGCACCCGCGCCGTGGCCAACCCTCTGCTGCTGCTCTACCCCACCGCGCTGCCGCCCTCTTCCCCACCCGTCGACCTCCCCGTGCTCTGCGGCCTGCACTGGCACCTCGCTCGCGCTCGCCACAACCATCACCACAGCGACCGCGTCCTCCTCCACACGCGCACGACGCCGCCCGCCTGCGCCGCATCCGCCACGGCCGTCGCTACCAGGCGCTGCTCGCCTCCGCCCTCGCTCGCCGGCCTCTCCGGCGCGGCCAGTACCTCCCCTGGCCACACCATGGCCATAGATGGCCCCCTGTGTGTGTGCCATAGCCAGGGCGTGGCCTTGTGCCACTGACCACAGGGGCCCACCCCCTGTTTAGAACGAATTTTAATAACAAATAAAATTAATCAATTAATTAATTAGCAAATCAATAAATTAACTTAATTAACTCTGTTTAAATTAGCCTAACTACCTAATTTAGTTAATTAAAACTGGTAGTTTAGTTAGGTCTATGACAGAACGACCCCACATGTAAGTTTGACCCAGTTAACAGCCCTGTTGACTGCTGACATCATGCTGATGTCATGATGATGTCATAACCCTGTTTTCTATTAAAATTAATTCTGTTTTTCCGAAATGATTTAAAAACTTTAATAATTCATAGAAAATAAATCGTAAGTCGGATGAAAATAATTTGTACATGAAAGTTGCTCAGAACGACGAGACGAATTTGGATACGCAACCCGTTCTTCCGCCACACCTCCCTAACCTATCGAACTCGTAACTTTCCCCCCTCCGGCTCCTCTGTCTGAAAACGTGAAACACCGGGGATAATTTCCCGGATGTTCCCCCCTTCACCGGTACCACCTCGTACCGCGTTAGGGCACACCTAGCATCACGCTTTGTCATGTCATGCATCGTCATGCATTTGTTTGCATTATATTTATTGTTTCTTCCGCCTCTTTTCTCGCTAGACATCGAGACCGACGCCGCTGCTACCCAGTACGACTACGGTGTTGACGACCCCTCTCTCTTGCCAGAGCAACCAGGCAAGCCCCCCCTTTGATCACCAGATATCGCCTACTCTTCTCCCTACTGCTTGCATTAGAGTAGTGTAACATGTTACTGCTTTCCGTGAAATCCTATTCTGATGCATAGCCTGTCCTTGCTACTACTGTTGTTACCATTACCTGCTATCCTACTGCTTAGTATAGGATGCTAGTGTTCCATCAGTGGCTCTACACTCTTGTCCGTCTGCCATGCTATACTACTGGGCCGTGATCACTTCGGGAGGTGGTCACGGGCATATGCTATATACTTATACTGTTACATTACTTATGATACTGTTCGGAGATGGGGGCTGAAGGGGCAGGTGGCTCCATCCAGGTAGTGGTGGGCCTGGGTTCCCGACGGCCCCCGACTGTTACTTTGAGGCGGAGCGACAGGGCAGGTTGAGACCACCTAGGAGAGAGGTGGGCCTGGCCCTGGTCGGTGTTCGCAGATACTTAACACGTTTAACGAGATCTTGGTATTTGATCTGAGTCTGGCTACTGGCCTATACGCACTAACCATCTACGCAGGGACAGTTATGGGCACTCGACGTCGTGGTATCAGCCGAAGCCTTCGTTACGTCAGCGACTGAGTGGCGCGCGCCGGATTGGACCGTAAGCCTGCTCTTGTATTAAGGGGGCTAGTTCTGCTTCCGGCCGCGTTCGCAACGTGCAGGTGTGCAAAGGGCGATGGGCCCAGACCCCTGCGCCATAGGATTTAGACCGGCGTGCTGACCTCTTTGTTGTGCCTAGGTAGGGCTGCGACGTGTTGATCTTCCGAGGCCGGGCATGACCCAGAAAAGTGTGTCCGGCCAAATGGGATCGAGCGTGTTGGGTTATGTGGTGCACCCCTGCAGGGAAGTTAATCTATTCGAATAGCCGTGATCTTCGGTAACAGGACGACTTGGAGTTGTACCTTGACCTTATGACAACTAGAACCGGATACTTAATAAAACACACCCTTCCAAGTGCCAGATACAACCGGTGATCGCTCTCTCACAGGGCGACGAGGGGAGGATCATCGGTTAGGGTTATGCTATGTGATGATACTTGGAGGACTTCAGTCTACTCTCTTCTACATGCTGCAAGACGGAGGCTGCCAGAAGCGTAGTCTTCGAAAGGACTAGCTATCCCCCCTTATCCCGGATTTCTGTAGTTCAGTCCACATATAATAGCCTTATTCCAGTTGATACCAATGCATACATATGTAGTATAGCTCCTTGCTTGCGAGTACTTTGGATGAGTACTCACGGTTGCTTTCTCCCTCTTTTCCACCTATCCCTTCTACCTGGTTGTCGCAACCAGATGTTGGAGCCCAGGAGCCAGACGCCACCTTCGACGACGACTCCTACTACACCGGAGGTGCCTACTACTACGTGCTGCCCGCTGACGACGACCAGGAGTAGTTTAGGAGGATCCCAGGCAGGAGGCCTGCGCCTCTTTCGATCTGTATCCCTGTTTGTGCTAGCCTTCTTAAGGCAACTTGTTTATCTTATGTCTACTCAGATATTGTTGCTTCCGCTGACTTGTCTATGATCGAGCTCTTGTATTCGAGCCTTCGAGGCCCCTGGCTTGTAATATGATGCTTGTATGACTTATTTTAATTGTAGAGTTGTGTTGTGATATCTTCCCGTGAGTCCTTGATCTTGATCGTACACATTTGCGTGCATGATTAGTGTACGGTCAAATCGGGGACGTCACAAGTTGGTATCAGAGCCGACTGCCTGTAGGAATCCCTCTTCCACACTCCTTGGCCGAAGTCGAGTCTAGTCATTGAAAAACTTATACTAACATGGCTGTGTGCCTTACGGGCCCACGTCGCCATTGGGTGGTATTAGGATCTTTTACTCCTTGTCTATACTCTGGGACTCTGATCTCTCTTCTATTCGGGTTAAGTGAAATTTGCTAAATCTAACATTAGGATCTCGTTATCACTTTCACCCGGAGAGCCCCTTATTACTGATGATCGTGTGCTGCACGCGGAGACCCTGAAGATACTCTCCGCTGTTAACCCGAGAACTTGTGTTCATCGCGTTTGCAATTCCCTTCCACCATCAACCCTTATGGATAACTACTTGCAGTTGTTATTCTTACATTCATCCCCAGTTGGTCTGGTTATTACAAGATACCCCGAATTACTCGTCGATGTTTCGATAATCCTTTAAGCTTACTGCCTTGCAGTTATTTGTCACCTGAATACCCCTATGGAAAATTCTCACACTTATCGAGTATCCGCTCATCCCCTAGTTGTTCATGTGTTTCACAATGGTCTTCGAAATACTATTCGATCTTCCGAAAATCCCGAGCAGCCTATTGCTCTTGAAATTCTCGCTTTCTTAAATTGTGGTTAATCCGATAAGTTTCGTAATCTTATTGGCCTCCCTTGTCTTTATCATTTTAAGTCCGTTGCCGCATTTTATGAAATCTAGCAAATGGATATCAAAACTGCATTCCTTAATGGATTTATTAAAGAAGAGTTGTATATTATGCAACCAGAAGGTTTTGTCATTCCTAAAGGTGCTAGCAAAGTGTGCAAACTCCAGCGATCCATCTATGGACTGGTGCAAGCATCTCGGAGTTGGAATATATGCTTTGATGAGTTGATCAAAGCATATAGTTTTATACAAACTTTTTAGAGAAGCCTGTATTTACAAGAAAGTGAGTGGGAGCTCTGTAGCATTTCTGATATTATATGTGGATGACATATTGTTGATCAGAAATGATACTGAATTTCTGGATAGCATAAAAGGATACTTCAATAAGAATTTTTCAAAGAAAGACCTCGGTAAAGCTCCTTACATATTGGGAATCAAGATCTATAGAGATAGATCAAGACACTTGATGAATTTTTCAATGAGTACATACATTGACAAGTTTTTGAAGTAGTTCAAAATGGAACATTCAAACAAGGAGTTCTTGACTGTGTTGCAAGGTGTGAAGTTGAGTAAAGACTCAAAACCCGACCACGGCAGAAAATAGAAAGAGAATGAAAAAGTCATTCCCTATGCCTCAGTCATAGGTTCTATAAAGTATGATGTGCTGTGTACCAGACCTATTGTATACCTTAGCATGATTTTGGCAAGGGAGTACAATAGTGATCTAGGAGTAGATCACTGGACAACGGTCAAAATTATCCTTAGAGGACTAAGGAAATATTTCTCGGTTATGGAGGTGATAAAAGAGTTCGTCGTAAAGAGTTACGTTGATGCAAGCTTTTGACACCGATCTAGATGACTCTAAGTCTCGATCTAGATACACATTGAAAGTGGGAGCAATTAGCTAGAGTAGCTCCGTGCAGAGTATTGTAGACATATAAATTTGCAAAATACATACGGATCAGAATGTTGCAGACCCGTAGACTAAACTTCTCTCACAAGCAAAACATGATCACTCTTTGGGTGTTAATCACATAACGATGTGAACTAGATTATTGACTCTAGTAAACCCTTTGGGTATTAGTCACATGGAGATTTTAACTAATCACATAAAGATGTGAACTATTGGTGTTAAATCACATGACGATGTGAACTAGATTATTGACTCTAGTGCAAGTGGGAGACTGGATGAAATATGACCTAGAGGAAATAATAAAGTTATTATTTATTTCCTTGTATCATGATAAATGTTTATTATTCATGCTAGAATTGTATTAACCGGAAACTTAGTACATGTGTGAATACATAGACAAACTGAATGTCACTAGTATGCCTCTACTTGATTAGCTCGTTAATCAAAGATGGTTAAGTTTTTCCTAGCCATGGACAAGAGTTTTCATTTAATGAACGGGATCACATCATTAGAGAATGATGTGATTGACTTGACCCATCCGTTAGCTTAGCATGATGATCGTTTAGTTTGTTGCTATTGCTTTCTTCATAACTTATACATGTTCCTATGACTATGAGATTATGCAACTCCCGGACACCGGAGGAACACTTAGTGTGCTATCAAACGTCACAACGTAACTGGGTGACTATAAAGATGCTCTACAGGTGTCTCCGATGGTGTTTGTTGAGTTGTCATAGATCGAGATTAGGATTTGTCACTCCGTGTATCGGAGAGGTATCTCTGGGCCCTCTCGGTAATGCACATCACTATAAGCCTTGCAAGCAATGTGACTAATGAGTTAGTTACGGCATGTTGCATTACGGAACGAGTAAAGAGACTTGCCGGTAACGAGATTAAACTAGGTATTGAGATACCGACGATCGAATCTCGGGCAAGTAACATACCGATGACAAAGGGAACAACGTATGTTGTTATGCGGTTTGATCGATAAAGATCTTCGTAGAATATGTAGGAACCCATATGAGCATCCAGGTTCCGCTATTGGTTATTGATCGGAGATGAGTCTCGGTCATGTCTACATAGTTCTCGAAACCGTAGAGTCCGCATGCTTAACGTTCAATGACGGTCAGTATTATGAGTTTATGTGTTTTGATGTACCGAAGGTTGTTCAGAGTCCCGGATGAGATCACGGACATGACGAGGAGTCTTGAAATGGTCGAGACATAAAGATTGATACATTGGAAGGTTATATTCGGACACCGGAAAGGTTCCGGGGGTCATCAGATAAATACCGGAGTACCGGGGAGTTACCGGAACCCCCGGGGGGTCAATGGGCCTTAGTGGAAATAGAGGGCAGCAAGGGAGCTGTGGGGCACGCCCCCCTGGGCCCAAACCGAATTGGTTTAGGGCTTGGGGGGCTGGCCCCCTCTTTCCTTCTCCCCTCCCCATCTTTCCTTCCCCTCCTAGTTGGACTAGGAAAGGGGGAACCTACTCCTAGTAGGAGTAGGATCCCCCTTGGGGCGCACCCTATGAGGCCGCCGCCCCCTCCCCTTGCTCCTTTATATACGGGGGCAGGGGGCACCCCATGGACACACAAGTTAACAATTGTCTTAGCCGTGTGCGGTGCCCCCCCTCCAACATAATCCATCTCGGTCATATCATAGCGGTGCTTAGGCGAAGCCCTGTTCTGGTAGCTTCATCATCACCGTCATCACACCGTCGTGCTAACGAAACTCTCCCTCGACACTCAGCTGGATCTAGAGTTCGTGGGACGTCACCGAGCTGAATGTGTGCAGATCGCAGAGGTGCCGTACCTTCGGTGGTAGGATCGGTCGGATCGTGAAGATGTTCGACTACATCAGCCTCGTTGTCATAACGCTTCCGCTTACGGTCTACGAGGGTACGTGGACAACACTCTTCCCCTCCCATTGCTATGCATCACCATGATAGATCTTGCGTATGCAGAGGAATTTTTTTGAAATTACTGCGTTACCCAACACCTATTACGGGTTACATTTGACAAACCCCAAAGTACGCCGTCCGACATGTAGGTACTTGACATTCTCATGGTCTAAGGATGCGAGTATACACTACCATTTTTATGATTATGCTTATAACATTATGACGATGTGCTCGTGCAGTATATCATTTGGTTGGGTTTGTTCAACACCATTGTTGCAATAACAATGTGCTATCATTGTTTCCACATCCTTATTTACTTTAACATTGCCCTATGATCAAGGAAACGGGATCATCACCCAGCACATGAGTTTTTCTTAGATGCGGGACTAGGAACCTACTTTGTGTTTATGCTAACAGACATGCATATGAGTTTTTCTCTCAATATCATGTTCATAAACCATAGCAATTTTAACAGAAATACACGGTAAATATTAGTTACAAACATGAAAATAAATAATAGCATTTTCCCCTACTTTTAGGGCATATTTCCAGCATTGACTACAATCGCGACATGCTAGTGCTCGCATGAAGTAGCGCCCAACACCACGACTAGACCATGGAGCTACGCATTGTTGCCAACATGTGTGGCCTGTAGGATGTGAAGACGCCTATGTTCGTCTTGGATTCACTCCGGCAGGGCACAAATACCAGCATCATGCGACGCTCACATGGTGCATCTAACGAACCAGACATTGGCGACCATTGTGAAGGATGGCAATGGCATCATCATGCGAGTGTGAGGAGCGACGTCGAGTGCCAGGATGACATGGCAAACCGATGCCGTCATCTCAGTCTAGCTAGCTAGTCGTCCAGTGGAGATCGATCATAGCTGAAGAAGAAGAAGAAACCATGTAGAGCATTTCCTCCCTGGTAGCCATAGCTAGATCGATGATATAAGAAGGGTATAAATTTTAGTTCAGACATGAAGTGGTGTTTGGTGGAGTGGTTAACACGTGTGTGCGATCCAACCTCGCCAGAGGTCTCAAGTTGGATCCACACGTCATATAGTGAGATAAAGAGAGGCAAAGTGGGCCTGGTGTCACGTTGGCGCACCATGTAGGCAGGGACGCAAGGTTGACGCCTATAGACGAGGAATGGATGTTACGTATGCATAGTTGGTACATATGGAAATGCACCTTATTGCATCATTAAGTCAAGTGTAATAGCTCACAACCTCTATTTTCCAACCCGTAGAGCCAATCTAAACACCACAGACAAGTTCAAGCACCACTAGGGTGTTTACCTCTTTTGAATAAGTGTTCATGCATTTTCTTAAGAATTCTCATGGACTTTTAAAATATATTTGTATTTTTGGAAAAGTTGAAAATAGAAAAAAAGAACATATGACAAAAATAAACAATAGTGACGAAAGAAAAGGTAGGTGGACAAACATGGGAAATGGACAAAACTTGTCTCGAAAGACCCCAATAGAAAAATTGCACGAAACATGGTTCATAAGAAAAATAATTGCCCATGCCCCCTGCACCCCACCCCCCGCCCCACCGGTTGTCGAGCCTGGCCCATCTGCGACGCACTGTGGGCGATTCAGTGCTATAACCCGTTGGGAGTGATATATAGTAGTGCGGTACAAGTGGTCTATAAGGGGATGTGATGTATGCCACCTTTTGCGGGCAATAGTGATATGCCTGCCCACACTTAAGGGCCTCTTTAACTCGTAGGAATAGTGGAGAAAAACATAGGAGTATGAATTTTCCTATGATATCACTATTCATCCATTTGATTTAAAGGAAATAACCATATGAAAAATAGAGGGATTTTCTCGCTTTGAATTGAGTTTCATAGGAAAATTTAGAAATTCTACAATCCACTCACCTTCTGTTTACATTCCAATGCACAAGGAACAAGTTAAAGGTCATAACTAGGATACCATTAACTTCATATTAAATTATGCATATGTCTTAGTCTGAAAAATATCATGGCTTTTAGGATTCCCATGTCTTTCTTATTCCTAAGAATCAAACAAACAACTTTGCAGATTTCTTTCTTTTCATAATCCTTTGTTTTGCACATGCAATTATGCCCTATTCCTGATTTTTTCCTATTTGTCCATTTCCTAAATCACGTGAATCAAAGGGGCCCTACGAATGTACATTTTTTTTCTCTTTTCTGAAAAAAAAATTAAAAATGTAATGTGTTTGATAGTAAGGAATGTAAAATATTAATTGGAAATGCATTATACAAATGTACTTTGGAGAAATGTTCATATTCGAAAATCATTCATTTAGTTAAAAAAAGTGCACATATTTCACAGAAATATGGTCATTTATTTCTTAAAAATGTTCAAATGCCTTTAGAGAAGTTTATGCAATTTTAAAAAAATGAGTATGTCTTTTAAAATTGTCTATGTAATGATAAATAGTTTTGATACATTTTTGTTAAACATTCATGTTATTATAATAAACTGAGAGTATTGAAAAAGCTGCCACATGTTTTTTGAGTAATATTCATGTAGTTTCATAAATACATTTTTGATTTTTACAAAATATTCTGGAAAGCAATAGTAACCAAAACAGGAATAAAATTAAACCGGAAGAAAATCCGTAGGTCTCGCCAAAAAATCACAGAGCAAACCCGTCTGGATTGCAATTCCAACTAGGCCGGCCCATATAGAGTTTCATGTGTGATCTATGCGACTATTTCTCGCAGTAAGCGAGTTGGAAAGTTTATCTCGCTGAAGCATCTGCAGCTATCGGGTGAGCCCATTCGTGAGTTTTTTTGACGAAGTAGTGTAAAAAAGTCCTGAGAATCAAACAAATAACTTTAGGATTCCCGTGTCTTTCTTACTTCTAAGAATCAAACAAACAACTTTGCAAATTTCTATGTTTTCATAATCCTTTGTTTTGCACATGCAATTATGTCCTATTCGTGAGTTTCTCCTATTTTTCCATTTCCTAAATCATGTGAATCAAAGGGCCCTAAGAATGTACACTTTTTTTCTCTTTTCTGAAAAAACTAAAAAATGTGACGTGTTTGATAGTAAGGAATGTAAAATATTAATCGGAAATGCATTATAAAAATGTACTTTGGAGAAATGTTCATATTCGAAAATCGTTCATTTAGTTAAGCTAGCATAAATGCCCTTGAGTTGCAACCGGGCATGCATATTCTATTGCACAATACCAATTTTGTGTGACATATATTTATGATACATATTCTATGGTTCGATATCAATTGTGTGTGTCACATATATTTTTGACTATCACTTATGTACATCAGGTGACAATGCCGACCTTTTTTGCTGTTGAATTACTCCTTCCTCCACCCTACATATATGTCTCTTTGTGTTCTGTATCATTCTAGAATGTCTCTCTTTCTCTACCGTGCAATCTTTCAATCACTCTCTAAGTAAGTTCATGTTAGCTAGGGTTGCTCGTCTTGATTGGATATTGAACAATGGAGGTTGCCTCACGTTGTAATAAATGTTTAAATTTCCATTATTTCGGTTTTCTTTTAGTCCGAGGGTGGTTGGTAAATGTGTCTACCGGGTAGCAATCTCGAAAAACCATCTGAGTATTGTAGGAGTACCAAGGCACATCTACAATAGCTTTATGAGATAGCTTAAGCCACTATTGAATACAAAATAAAATTTGACAATCACTTTAATGGAAAAATTTACAACATTGCACTGGCCCTTTGGAAATGTAAATATTCCCTCGTACCTTATTTTTTAGGGTCAAATATTCCCTCATACCTGGCGTAGAGTATGCAAAGTTCATACATTAAAAGAATAGGTTTCTACATACGTGAGCCGGACTATGAACTACCGAGGGAAGCTCAAGTGCGGCCTTGCGAATGGCCGTCAGAGGAGTTTATGATCCGTGCAGGCATCAAGGAAGAATTTGACGCGTATGTGCGTAACACTGATCTTGAGGGCTTCGTGGCAGATAAGTGCCCACAATACCGCTACCTAACCGATTCCTTTGTGAGAAGGTTTAAATTTACATCCTCGCGCAACTCTCACACTATTCTGTTTGATATTATGATAAATCATATACCATGGACCTAGAAGATTTTAATACTGCTTGTAAACTCCCGCACTGGGGCAATGTTAATGAACCTCGTAAATCTGAATATAAAGACTTTCTTGCTAGTATTACTATGGGGGAATCTAGGGAAATCACACAAGTTACCATAGGGAGCATTCATTTTCCTTCCGTACATTATTTTGCTCTCTTCGTGGGTAGATGCATTAACGGTAAAGATGAGGCTTGTCACATGTACGTCCCAGATCTTAGTGTCCTCAAGAGTGCGGTATTGGGTGATAAACAATATAACTTGGGGGATATTGTTGCACATAGGTTGCATCTTAATAGTTTAAGTGGATACTTGTTTGGTGGAATTTATGCAACTCGTGTAGCTAATTTTCTTGAGATACCCATACATGAGAATGATATTGAATTGCCTCCTGCTTATCTAGATTATAATGCTATGATTTATCATCAGTTTGTTGAGAGGAATGAACAGTTCCTCCAATACCGACTAATCTTTGACAGACATCGCACTATCCATGTTGCTCTCCCTGCTCCTGCTTTCTTTGACTTTCAGACAAAAGGAAGATATGTTATAACCAGGGAGGAGGCGAACGAGTATGAGAGGAGGACTGAGGCAGCTCGCCTCCAAGCTGCAGCTCGTGAGGCAATAGCTGCTGCATCTCAGTACGACCCCAGTTACAAGTTTGGATATCCACCAGGCCAGCCATGGCCCTAGACCAACTTAGGCCAAAAGCCTAAGCTTGGGGGAGTACGTATTTCTCACCGACGTTACATTCATGTTCACACACTCATGTCAGTTGTTGGTGCCCATACTTTTTCATTGTACTATCCATGCTAGTTTATTTTCTTTTCCAGCATTCTTCTTGTGTGGTTGAAAAACCTTAAGAAAAAATAAAAAATTAGTTGTAGCTTTTAGCTAGTTTACTTTCCAAGCCTGTAGTAGTAGTAACTAAAAGAAAACCCAAAAAGATTTCTCGTTATTCTTTTTCTTGTTGGGAGCTTTCCCGTGTAAATAGTTTTTTTTTCTTTTTTTTCTTTGGGGGTCGAGATGAGAAGACCATGATGAAAATGTTGAGGGGCTCTCATATGCATTACTGTTGATCTAAAAAAGAGCCCATATTAACTTGTCTTATCCCTTGTATTGAATGCTTGCAGATTCCAGCTTAGTCCAATGCACGTGCACTATTATTATTATCCACACCGTTCGGTTGTGCAAGTGAAAGGCAATAATGACGATATATGATGAACTGATTGAGATGAGAAAAGCTGGTATGAACTCGACCTATCTTATTTTTGTAAATATGATTAGTTCATCGTTCCTGATTCAGCCTATTATGAATGAAACATGTTTGCAATGACAATTAGAGATTATAGTTGCTCATGCCATGCTTAATCAGCTAGGAGTTTATAATGGTTTACCTTGCGTGCCAACATGCTATTAAAATAGTTATGATGTGGTATGATAGGGTGGTATCCTCCTTTGAACGATTCGAGTGGCTTGACTTGGCACATGTTCACACATGTAGTTGAAACAAAATCAACATAGCCTCCATGATATTTATGTTCATGGTGAATTATATCCTACTCATGCTTGCACTGAGTGTTGATTAATTTTAATGCATGTTCATGACTGTTGTCGCTCTCTAGCTGGTCGATTCCCAGTCTCTTTCTAGCCTTCACTTGTACTAAGAGGGAATACTTCTTGTGCATCCACTTCCATAAACCCCAAAAGTTATTCCATATGAGTCCACCATACCTTCCTATATGCGGTATCTACCTGCCGTTCCAAGTAAATTTGTATGTGCCAAACTCTAAACCTTCAAATGAAATTCTGTTTTGTATGCTCAAATAGCTCATGTATCAACTAGGGTTGTCTATATCGTCCATGCTAGGCGGGTTATTCTCAAGAGGAGTGGACTCCGCTCTTCACTCACGAGAAATTGGCTGGTAACCGGGATGCCCAGTCCCGTGCTTAAATTAAAATAATTGCAAACAAAACTCCCCTAGGATTGTTGTTAGTTGGAGGCACCCGTTGTTTCGAACAAGCCATGGATTGATGTTTGTTGGTGGTAGGGGGAGTATAAACTTTACCATTCTATTTGGGAACCGCCTATAATGTGTGTAGCATGGAAGATATCGAGATCTCTCGGTTGTTATGTTGACAATGAAAGTATGCCGCTCAAAATATTATTTATCTCTATTTCAAAACTCGAGCTCTAGCACCTCTGCAAATCCTTGCTTTCCTCTGCGAAGGGCCTATCCATTTACTTTTATGCTGAGTCATCATCCTCTTATTAAAAAGCTCCAGTTGGAGAGCACCGTTGTCATTTGCATCTATTACTATTAGTTTAAATTGAGTATGACTGTGACTGGATCTCTTTTACCATGAATTACAATGTTTAGTCAGTCCTTGATCTTCAGAGGTCCTCTGCATTTATGTTTTGCGGTCTCAGAAAGGGCTAGCGAGATACCATCTTGTTATATCATATTATGATTATTTTGAGAAAGTGTTGTCATCCGAGATTTATTATTATTGCTCGCTAGTTGATTATGCCATTGATATGAGTAAACATGAGACCTAAATGTTATTGTGAATATAGTTAGTTCATAATCTTTGCTGAAAACTTGAATGCTGGCTTTACATATTTACAACAACAAGATCAAACAAAGTTTGTAAAAGTTTTTCTTTATCACTTTCAGTTTGTCAAATGAATTGCTTGAGGACAAGCAAGGGTTTAAGCTTGGGGGAGTTGATACATCTCCATCGTATCTACTTTTCCAAACACTTTTGACCTTGTTTTGGACTCTAACTTGCATGATTTGAACGGAACTAACCGGGACTGACGCTGTTTACAGCAGAATTGCCATGGTGTTATTTTTGTGCAGAAATAAAAGTTTTCGGAATGACCTGAAATTTCACGGAGAATATTTTTGAAATATATTAAAAATACCGGTGAAAGAATCAACGTTAGGGGGCCCACTGTCGGTGTCAAAACCGGCGGATCTCGGGTAGGGGGTCCCGAACTGTGCATCTAAGGGCCGATGGTAACAGGAGGCGGGGGACACAATGTTTACCCAGGTTCGGGCCCTCTCGATGGAGGTAATACCCTACATACTGCTTGATTGATCTTGATGATATGAGTATTACAAGAGTTGATCTACCACGAGATCGTAGAGGCTAAACCCTAGAAGCTAGCCTATGATTATGATTGTTGTTGTCCTACAGACTAAACCCTCCGGTTTATATAGACACCGGAGGGGTCTAGGGTTACACAGAGTCGGTTACAAGGGAGGAGATCTACATATCCGAATTGCCAAGCTTGCCTTCCACGCAAAGGAGAGTCCCACCCGGACACGGGACGAAGTCTTCAATCTTGTATCTTCATAGTCCAACAGTCCGGCCAAAATATATAGTTCGGCTGTCCGAGGACCCCCTAATCCAGGACTCCCTCCGTAGCCCCTGAACTAGGCTTCAATGACGATGAGTCCGGTGCGTAGATTGTCTTCAACATTGCAAGGCGGGTTCATTCTCCGAATACTCCATAGAAGATTTTGAACACAAGGATTGTGTCCGGCTCTGCAAAACAAATTCCACATACCACCGTAGAGAGTACAATATTCCAAAAATCCAATCCACTGACAACTTTTCCTAACGTGACACCAAGCCACGATCCGGTCTCTATTCGAACCGTTCTCCCTAACCAGCTACTGCGCATGTCGCGAGGCAGTTTTATGGGCATGTCTTATCGAAGCAGAGATCGTGTCCCCCTATCTCGGGATTCTCATCAATACGGGTATGGGAAATCCAACCGCGTCTTTAGTGCGACACTTGGGGAATAAGCAATTTTACCAGGCAAGTGGGGAGGCGCAGGATCCCTCCCACCTTTATAAGGAGATAAGGACTCCCCTTTTTCACCCACGCCTTCTCCTTCTGCTTATCCATTCCCCTCTGCTCGTGCCCCAGCGCCCAAGCGTTCGTCCTCTCCGGCCACAAAGGCCTTCCGAAAATGTCTGGGTCCGGAGTAGGAGGCAAATGGATGGCCTCTACCGTCCGGGAGAAGGATATCAAAAAGCTTAGGGAGGCCGGGTACCTGGCCCAGAAAATCAGCCACCGTCTCCCGACGGCAGAACATATCGTCCCTACTCCGGAACCCCACGAGAGGGTTGTTTTTCTCCCTCATTTTGTCCATAGGTTGGGGTTTCCCCTCCACCCATTCATTCGCGCATCATGTATTACTATGGGATCGTTTTTCATGATCTATCCCCCAATTCCTTCCTCAACATCTCGACGTTCATCGTCGTGTGCGAGGCCTTTCTCCGCATCTCGCCACACTTCGGCTTACGGCTGAAGATCTTTAATGTGAAGCCCAAGGTAGTGGGCGGTGAGCACGCCGAGTGCGGAGGCGCCATGGTGAGAAAGATGCCCAATGTCACATGGCCAACAGGTACTTCCATATTCCGTCAAAGAGTGGCAGCAGCTGTGGTTTTACATCACTAAGCCGCGCGGCACGAAATGGGCTGCTGCTCCCGAATTCTGATCCGGAGCCCCCCTGCAGCTTACGTCCTGGCCCAAGAAGGGTCTGGATTGGTCTTCATCCGACGAGCTGTCGGCACTTGAGACACGCGTCAAGAATATGGAAGACAAGGATATCAAACTTGTCAATGTAGTCCAGGTGATGTTAGCTTGCCGGATCCTTCCTTGTCAACACCGGGCTTGCAATTTATGGGAATTCGACCCGGCCAAGCACCAGACCCTGCGAGAGCTCTTTGGCTCCTCACACAAAGATATCTAGAAGGTGCTTTTTAAGTCCGGCAAATCATGGCCAAACTCAGCCGAGGACCGCGGGTACCACCTGTCCCGCCCCGCAAGTTCGGTAAGCCATTATAAGTTTTATTCGCATAACCCAAGGGAAACGCTTAATGTGTTTTCCACAACTCTCCTAGGGCTGGACGAAGAAGGCGGGGCAGATCTACTGTCCGGCCCCACTACCTGAAGAACAGGCTGGCCCGCTTCTAACGAAGATGCTGGTCCCGGCGCCCTACAAGGTGCTGAAGAAGAAGGCCGAGAGAGGGGCCAAGAAGACTAGGGGCGGCCTCCGTCGTCGTGGCGCCTCGGACATGATATCCGAAGACTCCAATGCCCATTCTTCCTCCGAAGAGGAGGAGGAGGAAGACGAATCCTCAGCGGGGGAAGAAAGAAAAGGACATCCTCCACATCGTTGGAGGCTGAGTCGCCTAAGAAGGGAAAAAACTCCTCTTCCGCCACTGATAGCAGCCCAGAGTGGGATCCCAGGGCTCAACCCCTGGTGAACTCGTGAGTATATAAAATCCGAACACGTTTATGCGTCCAGACTTATCATGGCACAATATTTTAATCTGGGCCATTCTTTTTGCAGTCCGGCGAGGTCCCGCGCGGAGCAATCCTCGTCGGAGGATTTGCTAGGCTCGGACGCTATGGAGAGCGGGACACCCCCGAAGGCTCCTTCCCCCACACATGTGAATGACACCGAGGCTTTGTCCCAGGAGGAACCAGGCCAAGGAGGGGGGAAAAGATTGCCAAGGTGGCGCCAGGAGGTGAAACTTCAGGGGCCGGACACATGGGAGAGAAGGCTCACATCGGCGTCGTCGGCGGGAGCCATCTTTAATTCGGCCCCCAGCCGGACGCAATTCCGGAGACCAATATGGATCCAGAGTCAGGCGGGCAGCCTCCCTCGCCTAGAGGGGGTGTACCTGTTCCACCGGCAACCTCTGTCCAACCAGAGGTGCTGGATACTTTATTGGCGGTGCTGAAAAGTGCCTCCATCGTCGATGAACATCGTGCCCTTATGGGTGCGGTGATTGAGAAGATTCAGTCTGCGGAGAGTGGAATGAATGAAGCCTGTATTAGCCTTATAAGAGGCTTTGAGGTATGTTTTATGAGGTTTCGAAGAGTGTCACAGTATAGATGGTAGCCCCTGATACACTGTTTGGTGAGAGAAAGAACCAGACAGAGGATCAAATCTATAAACAGGCGTTTGTAGCGACTGCCGCCTCTCATACTGCGGAGGTCTCCAGAGTAAATCAAAGTCTGGAGCGGGCCACAGAAGAATTGGGCCAGTTGAAAAGGCAGTTGGAGGATAAACAAGGTATGCACAAACCTTGCTCGCGTTCAGTGCGAACAAATTTAAAATATGTTTTATGATTTGCGCCAGGGGCGATGACTGAAGTCGAGGTTCTTAAGAAGGCTGTTGCCGAGGCCGAGAGAAAGGCAGCCGTAGAGCGGGATCTTCGTGAGAAGCACGAGGCCAGGGTTATTGAATCTGAGTAGGAGCTTCAAGAGGTCATGAAAAGATGCGAGGCCTTGGAGCAGAGTCTAACAGAGAAAGAATCCGAACTTGCCAAGGTTCGTCAGGCCGCATGCGATGCCCAGGGGGAAACCCAAGGTGCCCTGCGGGAGATCCAAGAGGCGAGGAAGATCGCGGCAGGTAAGGCTTGTTCCATGTAAGGCAAGTATTTGTGGAGAGAATCATGTTTCTAATCTTGAGTTCGGATTTCTCCAGGGGTATTTGCGGAGCTGCCACGCAGCATATCTGATGCCGCACAATTCTACCGAGCCGAAGAAAGGAACACTGCGGATAAGCTCTTCTGGTCACAGTATATGGCACTGAATTATCCGGTGCCTTTTGCCGATCAACTGAAACAGCTGATCGAACTGCAGAAGGTGGCTGAGCTAGCCATGAAGGATTTTATTATCCGGCTATGGCCCGCTGAGCCGATTCCAGGCAGCTACTTCGGGCTCGTGAAGCGGCTTGCGAGTGCCTGCCTTCGACTGGACGTCGTCAAGCAGTCGGTCTGTATAGAGGGTGCGCGAATGGCCTTCGCCCGCGCAAAGGTGCACTGGGGGAAGATGGATGCTGAAAAGCTGGTGACCGAGGGACCGTTGGAGGGAGAGGAGCACTGCAAGCCTGAGTTATATTATGAAAGTGTCCTGAAAGGATCCTGCCTTGCAGCGGAGCAATGCACCAAGGACATTATATTTCCATGAATACAATCATGTTGTCCTTTGTAATGTTGAACAAGGTCATTTCTATTATTTATTGCCTGTTATATGAAAGTTTATCCTCCTGCACAACCGTTTTATATATTAATGCTGAGAGTTGGCCAGTCGTCGGCTTCTGCCCCCACGTAGGAAGTATGGGGGTGTTCGGGATAAATCTGATCACTCTTTATCCCAGTTTTGGGTCCTTCGAAGGAGGTGTTCAGCACAACGAACCAGGCAATAGGACTATAGGGCTTTATCACTCTCACTTAGCCATAGGAGCTTTAGAAAATGAAGGTAGGCGCATCCCCTGGTGTTCGGAAGACCACACGAGGGGCCCTATAAGCACCTAATCAGACGAAAAGCCGATCCATCGCACGCTGCATTGGTTATGGCATTATGCAGGATAAATCCTTAAAGATTTTACAACCTCTCGAACAGCTGACCAGCTCTCGCCGTATCATGACAGTCAGTTTTCGGCTTTCTCTACTGAGGTGCTCGTCCGGAAGAACCGGGACACAATCGCAGTAGTTCTCCGTGTGCCGCCTTAGCCGATATAGCGGAACGTAAGGCAGCAAAACACGGGAGCCGGGCAAACCCAACATTTGACCCAAGACATGATTCGGAGCTTATGCATATAATGCTATAAGTTCGGGGTGCCGAACTACCATAAAGGTGTTCAGACTTTATTGCCGTATTATGGGTAAAACGAAGCCCCTGGCATATTTAAGGCATATCGCGGTGTACGGATGCCATTTGACAAAAGAATTTCAATAAGAGATAACGACAGATAAGCGTCATATAAATCCACATGTTGTATTTGAATAATACGTCAATGCGTATGAGTACATGTAAAGTAATAAAAGAGAAAGTGACTGCGGAACGTACTGAGACCAGGCGGGAAGAAGCTGTGTGCGGATCCGGAGTGCAGTCAGATGGTCATCGAGGGGAATATCTAAGGGTTCCCTTGCGCGTTCGAGCTGTTTCCATATCGCCGGTCCTTGCCTGGGCAAAAATGAACCTATACAAAAAATGCAAGATGTGTTTGTGTGCTGCAGAGCGGTTGAGCCGCGGTATGTGGTCTGTCCTGGCTTTCGCCGGAGTGTTTAACTGAGCTCTGGATGAGCCGGGCTATCCTGCCGCGAAGTAGTTCGGAGTCCTTTGGCGGTGTCCGGGAGCTTGTCCGTCGACTCGAGGTTTGATTGAAAGGTGCCACTCGTTGCTTCTGCTGTTAAAGTAGCGGTATACTCTTTGGTACCGTGGGGGAGTTCGGCCTTGCCATAAACCGTGATGATGCCGCGCGGACCGGGCATCTTGAGCTTACGGTAGGCATAATGTGGCACCGCGTTGAATCGAGCGAACACGGTTCGTCCGAGCAGTGCCTGATAATCACTGCGAAAGGGGACGGTGTCAAAGATTAACTCTTCGACACGGTAATTGTCCGGTGATCCAAAGACTACCTCAAGGGCGATGGAGCCTGTACAGCTGGCCTCCACACCTGGTACAATACCTCTAAAGGTGGCTTTAGTGGGCTTGATCACCGAATGATCGATGCCCATCTTGCGCACTGTGTCCTGATAAAGCAGGTTTAGACTGCTGCCTCCGTCCATAAGGACTCGTGTGAGGTGGAACCCGTCAATTATTGGGTCGAGGACTAGTGCGGCTGAATTGCCCTGATTGGTGTTAACCGGACAATCCGTGCGGTTGAAGGTGATCGGCCATAGTTTATATTGTGGGACGACTGGTTCCGTTAAGTCGACATCCCTAAGGGTGCACATCCGGTCCGGGTTGGGGGTGTGGGTGGCGTTTACCACGTTCACCGTTTGGATTTGCGGGGGAAATTTCTTTTGCCCTCCTGTATTCGGTGATCTGGGCTCCTCGTCGCCATCATCGCTTTGAGACCCCTTCTCTTTGTTTTCGGCACCTGACCTGCCGGCTTGTTTGAAGACCCAGCATTCTCTATTGGTATGATTAGCTGGTGTTCCTAGGGTGCCATGAATTTGGCATGGACGGTCAAGTATGCGGTCCAGACTGGACGGGCCCGAATTGTCATTTTTGAATGGCCTTTTCCGCTGACCGGACATAGAGCCACTAAATCCGGCATTGACTGACGTATCTTCAGCGTTTCCACCATTTTTGCGACGCTTGTGTTTGTTGCGTCGGGGTTTGTCGTTGCTATCTCTGGCCTCTGATGTGCCAGGATTGCTTGTTGTGTTGTTGCTACGGGCCAACCAGCTATCCTCGCCCGCGCAAAAGCGGGTCATGAGTGTCGTGAGGGCTGCCATGAATTTTGGCTTCTCTTGGCCGAGATGTCGGGCGGGCCGCTCGTCACGGATGTTATGTTTAAAGGCCGCTAGGGCTTCGACATCCGAACAGTCGACAATTTGGTTCTTTTTAGTTAGGAACCGAGTCCAGAATTTCCTGGCTGACTCTCCGGGCTGTTGTGTTATGTGACTTAAATCATCAGCATCCGGTGGTAGCACATAAGTGCCCTAGAAGTTGTCCAGGAATGCGTCTGCCAGGTTCTCCCAACTGCCGATGGAGTTTGCCGGCAAGCTATTCAGCCAATGTCGAGCCAGCCCTTTGAGTTTTAGTGGGAGATACTTGATGGCGTGTAGATCATCCCCGCGTGCCATGTGAATGTGGAGGAATAAATCCTCTATCCATACTGCAGGGTCTGTAGTACCATCATATGATTCAATGTTCACGGGTTTAAACCCTTCTGGGAATTCATGATCCATTACTTCATCAGTGAAGCATAGGGGGTGTGCGGTGCAGTTCATACGAGTCTTGTCTGCCGTATTCGGCCCGGCCGGATTTGCTTTTATTATATCCGGCGTGACAGTCGTCGTCATGCGTTGGGTGTGCCCCTGTGATCCGTAGATCGATCTTGTATGTCCTGCTTTGTTTTCCAATACGTCTCGCAGGTCCTACGTGTAGCCCCGGGCCTTGGTGTTTTTGTTTGACTGATGACGGGGTGCGGGCTGGACTTCGGGCTGATACGCCGTTTTGTCTCGGCCACGAGGTGGCCGGTCAGCCGCATCATACGCTGTAGTGTAGGCTTTAATGCTTCCTCCTTGAGTTGGGGTAGCAACCTATGCTTTGGGTAACTTTTGGTTGGGCGCTCGAGTTCGTATTCCTCGGCTGTCAGGACCTCGGTCCATCTATCCGCTAGCAGATCTTGATCAGCTTGAAGTTGCTGCTACTTTTTCTTCAGCCTTTTTGCTGTGGCTATAACCCGACGCTTGAAGCGCTCCTGCTCGACGGGATCCTCAGGCACGATAAATTCTTCGTCGCCGAGGCTCACCTCGTCTTCGGAGAGGGGCATGTAATTATCATCCTCTGATTCTCCATATGTCGCCTGTTCCTTAGGGCTAGCTTGCCCATCCTCCCGCTCGAAGCCTGGCTGGAGGGGATTGTCTTCGTCTTTGGCACTGTCTGCAGCATTATTGTCTCTTGTGCCGGTATCGCTGCTTTTGCTATGGCGGGGCTTAGAGTGGCGTCGATGACGCCGGTGCTTAGATTGCTTCACGAGGGGATTATCCTCCGTTGCCTTATTGCCATTGCTTTCTTTGGGGGTGTCCACTATGTATATATCATATGATGAGGTAGCTGTCCAGCGCCCTGTGGGTGGTGGTTCATGTTCTTCTCCTGCATCGTCATCCATACCGTCGATGTCTTCGGAGCTAAAATCAAGCATGTTGGTTAAGTCATCGACAGTGGCTATTAAGTGGGTGGTGGGTGGGGAATGAATTTCTTCGTCGTCCGCTTTCCACTCAAGCCGGACACATTTCGGCCAAGGGTCTCCTGACAAGGATAGAGACCTCAATGAATTTAGCACGCCGCCCAAGGGCGCGTGCTGAAAGATATCTGCGGAGGTAAACTCCATGATCGGTGCCCAATCAGATTCGATAGGCACAGACGCAAGTGGTTCGGAGCCTGTGGCCGGGGAGGAATCCAAGGGTCCGGTAACATAGGTCTCATAGGAGGTGAAGTCAGTATTCGGCTCTATCACCGCTAAGTGTGTGGCCTCCGTGGCGGGGACCATCCACCCGTCCTCTGACGGCACGATCTGTTCCGGATTGAGGGCCGGAGTAGCCACAGGTGTGATCACCCGAACACTGTCCGACGGCAGAGCTAAGTCATGCTCGTCGTGACTGCGCGACGCACCTGACATGGGCTCGAATCCATCAAAGATCAAGTCTCCGCGGATGTCGGCAGTATAGTTCAAGCTTCCAAACCTGACCTGATGGCCAGGGGTGTAGCTCTCGATCTGCTCCAGATGGCCAAGCGAGTTGGCCCGCAGTACGAAGCCGCCGAATACGAAGATCTGTCCGGGGAGAAAAACCTCACCCTGGATCGCATCGTTGCCGATGATCGAAGGAGCCATCAAGACTTTATCGTGACGGCACAGTGGAACTCTCAATGAAAGCACCAATGTCGGTGTCAAAACCGACGGATCTCGGGTAGGGGGTCCCGAACTGTGCGTCTAAAGCTGATGGTAACAGGAGGCGGGGGACACAATGTTTACCCAGGTTCGGGCCCTCTCGATGGAGGTAATACCCTACATCCTGCTTGATTGATCTTGATGATATGAGTATTACAAGAGTTGATCTACCACGAGATCGTAGAGGCTAAACCCTAGAAGCTAGCCAATGATTATGATTGTTGTTGTCCTACGGACTAAACCCTCCCGTTTATATAGACACCAGAGGGGTCTAGGGTTACACAGAGTCGGTTACAAGGGAGGAGATCTACATATCCGAATTGCCAAGCTTGCCTTCCACGCAAAGGAGAGTCCCACCCGGACACGGGATGGAGTCTTCAATCTTGTATCTTCATAGTCCAATAGTCCGGCCAAACTATATAGTCCGACTGTCCGAGGACCCCCTAATCCAAGACTCCCTCACCCACACCCTGTCCACGAGGGTGGGGGTGCGCCACCTGCCTCGTGGGCGCCCTGATGCTCCACCAACCTCAACTCCAACTCTATATATTCACGTTCGGGGAGAAAAAATTAGAGAGAAGGATTCATCGCATTTTATGATACGGAGTCACTGGCAAGGCCTAATCTCTCTCGGGAGGGTTGATCTAGAGTCCGTTTGTAGCTCCGGAGAGGGGAATCCGTTGCCATCGTCATCATCAACCGCCGTGCGTGAGTAATTCCATCGTAGGCTTGCTAGACGGTTGTCGGTGTCAAAACCGGTGGATCTCGGGTAGGGGGTCCCGAACTGTGCATCTAAGGCGGATGGTAATAGGAGGCAGGGGACACGATGTTTTACCCAGGTTCGGGCCCTCTTGATGGAGGTAAAACCCTACGTCCTGCTTGATTATTCTTGATAATATGAGTAGTACAAGAGTTGATCTACCACAAGATCAGAGAGGCTAAACCCTAGAAGCTAGCCTATGGTATGATTGTATGTTGTCCTACGGACTAAAACCCTCCAGTTTATATAGACACCGGAGGGGGGTAGGGTTACACAGAGTCGGTTACAAGGAAGGAGATCTACATATCTGTATTGCCAAGCTTGCCTTCCACGCCAAGGAAAGTCCCATCCGGACACGGGACGAAGTCTTCAATCTTCTATCTTCATAGTCCAACAGTCCGGCCAAAGGATATAATCCGGTTGTTCGGATACCCCCTAATCCAGGACTCCCTCAGTAGCCCCTGAACCAGGCTTCAATGACGATGAGTCCGGCGTGCAGATTGTCTTCGGCATTGCAAGGCGGGTTCCTCCTCCTGAATACTTCATAGAAGATTTTGAACACGAGGATCATGTCCGGCTCTACAGAATAAGTTCCACATACCACCGTAGAGGGAATAATATTTACACATATCTAATCTGCTGACGTACCCCATAGTGTGACATCACACCACAGCCAGGTCTTTATTCGAATCGTTTTTCCTAACCTATCTCAGCGTGTTTCGCGAGGCGGTTTCCTTGGCACGTCTTGTCGAAGCAGAGATCATGTCCCCTTATTACGGGATTCCCATTAATACGGACGTGGGTAACCCAACTGTGCCTATTAGTAGGACTCCTAAATCTTAGGCAAGTCCCAAACGGCCACGAGGAGGACGCTTGATATTCACCCTCTTTATAAAGGGGACAAGGCCTTTTCCTCTCGATCTTAATCGAATCCGCCTCTCGCATCGAGTTCCAACACCCAAAGCTCAGGTTTAGGCACCTCGGACCTTCAACTATGTCCGGATCCAACCTTCAAGGTCGGTGGATGCCTTCCTCCGTTACGGAGGAAGACATCCAGAAGTTGAGAGAGGCCAGATACCTGACCGCCGAAATTTCGCATCGGCTGCCTGCCCGCGGGCAGGTCGTCCCTACTCCCGAACCTAACGAGAGCGTCGTGTTCGTCTCCCACTTCCTCCGAGGACTAGGCCTCGCTCTGGATCCCTTTGTTAGGGGTCTCATGTTCTATTACGGGCTAGATTTTCACGATCTGGCCCCGGATTCCCTTCTTCACATCTCGACATTTATTGTCGCATGTGAGGCCTTCCTTCGCATTACCCCTCACTTCGGCCTGTGGCTCAAGACCTTCGATGTGAAGCGAAAGATGATCGAGGGGCAGCACGCGGCGTGCGGAGGCGCTTCAATAAGCAAAATTGCTGACGCTCCATGGCCTGAGGATTACTTCCCAGAGGTGTCCGGATTGTGGCGACGGGAGTGGTTCTACATCACAGCTCCCCGAAGTGCCAAGTGGGTAGCTGCCCCCGCCTTCCGCTCAGGCCCCCACCATAACTGATGTCGTGGATCAGCAGGGAGCTGAGCTAGGGTCCAGCCAAGGACGTGCCAATGCTGCAAAGCCATATCCAAGATCTCTTCGAGAGAGATATCAGTCTGGTTATGGTGGTGCAAGTTATGCTAGTCCGTCAAGTCCAGCCCTGCAAACGCCGGCCCCTCCGCATGTGGGAATTCAACCCGGAAGGACCACGAGCTATCCAACATTTCCTCAGCATGACGTACGAAGAGATGTACAAATTGTTCTTCGGACCACAAATAATGTGTCCGGACATCACCGAGGATGCATGTCTGAGCTGCAATCACCCGGATACCCAAGTAAGTGGCCCCACATCCGAACACACTGCCCGTTTTATTTATAGAAACGTTGCCCTAAAAAAAGAAAAACCGCTCTTGGTCCAGGATTGGATAGCGAAGGCAAAGTTGATCAGGTGTCCAGCCCCCCACCCTGAGACCTCACCAAATCCCGTGCTAACCAGGATTCTGGAGATCGCGCCTTATCAAGCGCCCTTAGGAGAGGATAAAGGGGGGAACAAGGAGGCTAGCGCCTCCATGAAGGAGATTAGCCGGGGAGGAGGAACTGAAACTTCCTCTCCCTAGGGAAGGAAGAGAACCGCCTCTGAGGACCCGGAGATAATGGCCTCCAAACGGGGGAAGAAATCTCCACCGGAGGGTCCTGCCTTGGGGGATACCCTGGCCGTACTATGCCCTCAAGGGGACCAGCCCTCCACCAAGCTGTAAGTAAAAAGGTACTTAATAACGAAAATATCTTGCTTTACTTCTGAGGAAAATAATCGAAGCATTTGTCTCGCAGTTCGGATCTTAGCCCTTCTCAGCAGAGCTCGTCTTCGGGGGATCTTCTTCCAGAGATGATGGAGAGTGAAACGCCTCCCCCTGCCACACCGCCTCACGAAGTGGGCGACCCCGAGGTGTCGTCGCGGAGGGTTTCTCCAGATCCGGCAAGGCCAGAAGGTAATCCTATGGCCACCCGAAGTCCTCAGCATCTAGCTCTCGAAGAGAGCAATCAAAAGAGTCCGGCACCGCCTGGTGTGCGGTCGGTCGTACTGAGGGATCTGCTGGAGCAAGCGGCTATCTCAGAAGAGCACCGCACGTTGATGGGTACGGTGATGAAAGGATTTTGTCCGCCGAAAGCGGGTTGCATGAAGCCTTTATGAGTCTGTTGACGGGTTTTGAGGTACGTGAAATGATGTGCATTTTTGACAGTACCGCACATTTTTAGATGTGTCCTGTGTAGATAGTAGCCCCTGAGACTCTGGTTGCCATCGAAAATGGCGGCAAACAGAGGATCATATCCCAGGTACTAACCAGACTGCCTTTATGTGCAGCTGGTGGAAGCTCCGGTGGCTAGCCGGATTGATGGGTTTGCTGAACTGAAGCGGCAGCTGGATGCGGCAGATTTCGACATCGTGCTTGTCAACAAGCGGCTTGACGAGGCACATGGTCAGTGGTTTTTCTGGTGATCGTCACATAGTAAGAGCAGCATGATGCCAATATGTTTAATGTGTTGTGACTGCAGATGGAGCTGCCACCATGGAGACCCTTTGGGCGGAGCTTGCCCGAGCCAAGGAGCATGCAAGGAGCAGCAATGCGGCCGCTTTAAAGGCGGCCGAGGGTTTAAGGGCCGAACAGGCCGCACATTGCGAGAGCAAAGAAAAAATTGCCAAGATGGCCGTGGAGTTAAAAGATGCTGCTGACCGTTACCGGCTTCTTGAAGAAGAAAACCGGGCGAAGGCGACGGACTTGGAGAAGGCCCGGGTGGCTGCCAAGGAAGCCCACTCCAAAATTAGAGCGACAAAGAAGGAGCTGAATCAAGCTGCGGATATCGTTTCTGGGAAGCCCTTCTTGTTACGGACTAAGTTCGGAGATCCAAAATATGCTCCTCTAGATCGGCTATGGAGTTCTGCGGACGAGTACATGGATTTAGCTGCAAGTGCTGCTGATGCGGCCGAGGACTTCAAGGATCAGAAGGGTCCTAAAGTGGAGAAGCTGTTCTAGTCACAGTTTCACGCTCCAGTCCGTGAGAGAGAGTAAGAAGATGCCAGCGACAAACAAGATAAATGCTGCAAAGAAGGAGCATCACCATCGCATGGGGTCAGGTGGCTACCTCAAAGCCCAGCCGTTGTGGGACAAGGCTGAGAATGACCTTATTGCTAAAGGGATCGAACCAGAGACATTGAACTGGCCAGACCGTTCAATGACTTGGTTCTTCGGGGTTGGGGGAACCTTGGACCCTGAAAGAGGGAAGTGCATTTGGATAGAGAAGCAACTTGAAATACCCGTCACGAAGCTTCAGAAGTATATCGCCGCAGCGCAGCAAAGGACGTTTTTTGCCGATAGAGAGAAAGACGAGCTCACAGAGGACCTCGGGAATCCTGAGCACCTTGGACGAACACGAGGCATGCCAAGCTCCGTTGCGTGGAAGGTTGGATTTCTCAGTGCAGGCGGTTACAAAACCCGGGAGAGGAGGCGGAAATTGGAGTAGAGCGAACTATAGAAGCTGAATGCAAGGGTACGAAAGCTAGAGGAACAAGTTGACAGCCAGCGACCAGCCGGAGCTACCCCAAAAGCGACCCTGTCATCTTAGCAGAGAAGCAGCATGGCTTCCACCGAGCTTGTTCAGCAGCCTGGCTTCATGGCTCCTAGCTACCCCGTGGATGCTATCACGGAGGCTCAACATTGCCACCTTATGACGCAATGGCGGAACCTCAAAGTCAAGGCGGCCGTCGGCTCTGTTGCACCTCTTGAACCCGACGCAACTTTTCACTGTCGTCCGATTCCACAATGCTATGTTGTTGTGATGGTGGATAAAATAACGGAGGGATTTGAAGAGCTCGAGCTTGACCACCCTACCGGTGAAGGGGAGGCTTGGTTGAGTCTTGCTCTGCAGACTCCATGTCTATGGCAGAAGGAGCACATCAAGCTTCCGAACTGGACGCCTCCGCCTCCTCCTCCTCCTCCTCCGGCGAGTTAGGGCACTCCACCACCACCTCCTCCTCCTCCTCCCCCTCCGGCGAGTGATCAGGGCACTCCACCTCCTTCTCCAGCATGTGAGGGCGGCACTCCGCCTGCTTCTCCGCCTACTCCGGCGTGTCCGAGCAGCCCGCCTGCTCCTCCGCCTCGTCAGCAACGGCGGAAGCCAGATGCCGCCGCTCCGGCTGCTCCGACGTGTCGGAGCACTCCGCCTCCTTCTACTACTCGTCAGCAGCAACGGAAGAGAGATGCCGCCACTCCAGCCTCTAGCAGTACAGCCAGAGGCGGGTGGCAATACAGATTCGGTCCATCTCTCAAGCCTGTAGAGAAGTTACCATACGAGATGACCGAGGAGGAAAACACAAAGATCTGTGAAGCCCAAGTGAAGGACTTCTTTGAAATGCGAAGAGCTATGAAACATCCACCTCCGGATGAGAAGATAGATCTGGTGAAACTGAAGTGCACTATCAATGCCCTGAAGCGACCACCACCGCCTCCACCCAATGACAACCGTGTCCGCTGTCCGCGGCAGTCAGGAACTACTTCAAGTGACAAAAGGTTAGTAGATCGAAGAAGTGGGGAAAAAATTCCCTAGCTCGGAGAACAAGAGAACCAACCGTACCCCCTCCCCCGCTCAAGGTGTCTAGCGACATCGTCGTAAATCTGCAGCAGATGCTGCCCGATACCAATCCTGGTGATGACCTGCCCGGCGATGTACATTTTGATACAATGGAGGTGGATGAATTCAAATACCAGTACGGGAAGCCTCTCGTCAAAGATGGAAGTCCTCCTCTAACAACAATGATGTGAAGATTCCATGAATGGTACATGAAAACCTGTCGCGAGTCTGGAAGGATGCTTTGTCTATGAAATTAAATAGGACCACGACTTCATTGGACAAGAACTATTAACTATTGATTTTGATGAGTTTTTCCAGTTCTACAATCTAAAGGCCCTCTACAAATCACTCGTGGCTTGCTACTGTCTGTAAGTACTACTTTCTATAATTAAGTCTTTATATATATAGCTCAGCTATTTCTTACATGTATATATAATTATCCTCACTATATTATGCAGATTGAAGATCGTCGAATGCAGAAAAGCACGAATCTATGACATTGGGTTCATTAACACAAATATCATACATGAATGGACGGTTAAAAACAGAGTCACAGATACCGAGGACAACTTGCTGCAATCGTTGCTCAAAAATCAAAGCAAAGATAAAATAATCTTTCCTTACAAGTTCAAGTGAGTGTTACTTTCTTGTGCACATTCGGTTTACCTTATTACTCGAGGTTATAGTAATGTAACTGATGAGTTATGCATGCGTGCGCAGCTACCACTTTATTCTCCTAGACATTAAGAGTGAGCAGGGACTAGTAACCGTCTTAGACTCGAGACGAAAAGATCCCCAGGAGTATGCGAACATGACTGAGATGCTCCAGAAGTAAGTTCAATCGACCATTATCGCACCATATCGGCAACTTTGTTCATTTCCTGATATCAAGTAATTATTTTCTTTGTCTGGCAGGGTTTGGAAAGAGTTCACCGCAATTCTCCGGAACTGCCGACCGAGCTGAAATTTAAAAACCCGAAAGTAAGTACTACTACCTAGTTTTGCGCATCTTCCATTGATTCTAGCTAGTTTCATCAATACCATTTAGCATGCTTTCTTATTAGTTTGATTGACCTATATTTCTCGTAAAGTGCTTAAGGCAGGAAGCCGGGAATGACTTTTGTGGATACTATGTTTGCGAGTTCATCTACAACGAGACGGCCAAGAATAAGCGGGCTACTCTGAGAAACAATATGAAGTGCGTAAGCAAAATTATTCACAATTTTATTTTATTACCATCATTTGTGTTGAGTTTCATTCATACACATGTATTGACCCTCTTCTTCAATTTAGATCTGGAAGATGCGGGATGATCTCCTACCATAAGATCACATAAAAGCAATTCAAGAAGAAATCGCGGGATTCTTTCTTGACCACGTGATCAATAAATCTAGAGAATACCATGTGGAACTTGACTTCAGATGTTAGGGATTGTAAGAGATCTTATATTGTATATATGTAGCTAGTAGCGTCGGATAGACATACGAAAACTTGTTGTTCGATCAATCTCTCAGAGAAGGAGGAGGTCGATCACTTCTATCTGTATATGTTCATTACGATCTTGTGTACTTAATGGTTTCCTTCATTTGCTTACTAGCTAGCATGTCGCGAGTTCTCTCTATATGTATAGTATGTAGCGTCGACCAAGCACGGAGATAAGAGAGGTCACTTCTCTCTATTAGCTAGCTAACACAATATATGAAACTCCTAAATTAACCCTCCAAAACCCCCAACACTACTAGGAAAAGGGCTAAAGATGAAATTGACACTAATGACGCACTGTACATGTGGTGCGCCATTAGTAAATACTAATGGCGGACCATGTGTTGGTGTGCCATTAGTGTGCAAATACTAATGGCGCACCACATCCGCGGTGCGCCATTAGTAAAAAAAAATTTAATTTTTTTTCAAAACTACTAATGGAGCACCGTGGGAGTGGTGGGCCATTACTAGTTGAACTAGTAATGGCGCACCATGCCATGGTGCGCCATTAGTAACTTCGCCACCACTTCCACCAAATGCACACCCCCCCTCGTGGACCGCCTTTTTAGTTTAAAAAATAAAAAAATGATGGAAATATCAAAAAAATAAAAGAAAATAAGTTTCCCATGTGATATGTGGTCTAGTTGTTGTGAAAATTTACAAATATGAATTTCGACATTATTTGCGAAATCTCTCGAGAATTTATAAAATGGGCATAACTTTTGCGTACGAACTCGGATGAAAAAGTTTCTTATATGAAAAATCATCTACTCGAAAAGTTATATCCGAATTTGACATATGAAAAATCACCCGTTAAACATTTTCAAAATCCTCAAAAACCTAACAGAAAAAAGATACAGGGCTTTTAAGATCTGGAGAGGCAAAAAAATTCAAAAAAATTCAAACTTACTAATGGCGCACCTGCCCATGGTGCGCCATTACTATCTTCCCGCCTTCTAAATTCAAAATAAGTCAAAAAATAAAAAAAAAGTTACTAATGGCGCACCTGCTCATGGTGCGCCATTAGTATCTTCCCGCCTTCAAAATTCAAAATAAATCAAAAAAAAAGTTAGTAATGGCGCACCTGCCCGCGGTGCACCATTACTATGCCGTATATATGGCCGGGCGTGGTCTTCTCCTCCTTACCTCTTCATTCTTCTCCTCCACTCCATCTCCTCCTCTCCTCCACTCCATCTCCTCCTCTCCATCTTCCCTTCTCTCCTCCACCATACTACCCTCCTCCTCTCCGGCGACCTCCTCCTCCTCTTCCTCTCCGGCGACCTCCTCCTCCTCTCCGGCGACCCCCTCCTCCCTCCTCTCCTCCCCTCCCCTCCCCTCACGGTTTCTCCTCCCTCCTCTCCGGTGAGCTCCTCCTCCCTCCTCTCGGTGAGCTCCTCCTCCCTCCTCTCCTCCCATCCCCTCATGGTTTCTCCTTCCTCCTCTCCGATGCTCCGGTGAACTCCTCTCCAGCGACCTCCTCCTCTTCGGCGATGTAGGCGAGCGCCTCTCCGATGACCTCCTCCTCCTCCTCTCCGGCAAAAGAACACGGCAAAAGAACGTACAAGATCCAAAAACAGGAACAAAATTTGAAATAATATCATGCCAAAAAACGAGCAAAGAATGGGCAAAAAAAATCATGATCCAGATCCAAATTCAAAAATTCAAAAATAGCAATGGCGCACGGTGGGGGTTAGACGGTGCGCCACTACTATTTTCCCGCCTTCAAAATTCAAAAATACTAATGGCGCACCAGTGGCCTATACTAATGGCGCACCATGGCCTATACTAATGGCGCACCAGTGGTGCGCCATTAGTAAAAAATACTAGTGGCGTGATACTAATGGCGCACCAGTGATGCGCCATTAGTAGGCAAAACTGGTGCGCCATTAGTAGCCCTTTTCCTAGTAGTGCACCCCCCCTTAAAAAAACAAAAAACCCAGCCCCTGAACTGCTGAGGCGTGGATGCTTTTTGGTCCCAGTTGGTGTTACCAACCGGGACTAAAGGCTCTCCTGCCTGGGCAAGCCGCAGCAGTCATGTGGAGCCCCATCTGTCCCGGTTCAAAAGTGATCCGGGACTAAAGGTATTGGGCTTTAGTCCCGACCCTTTAGTCTTGGTTCCAGAACCTGGACAAATGGGCCTCTGGAACCTGGACAAATGGGCCTTTTTTTACTAGTGGTTGAAAATGTTTGTGAACATCAAAAGTATGAAACAATTGCTTGGCTTGTCATAGGGGTTGTGCATGATTTGCATATTTTGTGTGATGAAGATGGAGCATAGCTAGACTATATGATTTTGTAGGGATCAACTTTCTGTGGCCATGTTATTTTGAGAAGACATGATTATCTTGTTTGTATGCTCGAAGTATTATTGTTTCATGTCAATATTAAACTTTTGTTTTGAATCATACGGATCTGAACATTCATGCCACAATAAAGGAAATTACATGGATTAATATGTTAGGTAGCATTCCACATCAAAAATTCTATTTTTATCATTTACTTACTCGCGGACGAGCAGGAATTAAGCTTGGGGATGATTGATACGTCTCCAACGTATCTATAATTTTTGATTATTCCATGATATTATATTATATTTTTTGGATGTTTTATATGCATTATTATGCTATTTTATATGATTTTTTGGACTAACCTACTAACCTAGAGCCCAGTGCCAGTTTCTGTTTTTCCTTGTTTTAGAGTTTCGCAGAAAAGGAATACCAAACGGATTTCAAACTGAGTCAAAACGGAATGAAACTTTTGTGATGATTTTTCTTGGACCAGAAGACATCCAGAGGACTTGGAGTACATGTCAGGGAAGCCACGAGGCACCCACAAGGATGGAGGGTGCGCCTAGGGGGTAGGGCGCGCCCCCACCCTTGTGGGGCCCTCGTGAATCCACCAACCTATTTCTTCTGCCTATATTGATACGTCTCAAATGTAACTATACTTTTTTTATTGTTCGATGTTGTTATATTATCATTCTTGGATGTTTTACAATCATTTTATAGCAACTTTATATCATTTTTTGGGACTAACCTATTGACCTAGTGCCCAGTGCTAGTTGTTATTTTTTGCTTATTTTTTACATCACAGGAAATCAAAATCAAACGGAGTCCAAACACCGCGAAACTTTTTATGGATTTTTTTATGGACCAGAAGACGACCAATGGGCCAGAGCAGCACCTGGGGGGTGGGTTGTGCCCACCTCGGTGGCCTCCCACACCCCTCTATACCCTATAAATTCCCAAATATTTCAAAAACCCTCGGGGTTAACCTAGATCAGAAGTTCCGCTGCCGCAAGGCTCTATAGCCACCGAAAACCAATCTAGACCCTGTTCCGATACCCTACCAGAGGGGGGAATCATCTCCGGTGGCCATCTTCATCATCCTGGCGGCCACCACGATGAGGAGGGAGTTGTCCACCCTCAGGGCTGAGGGTTTAAACACCATATTGTCCACCCTCAGGAATATATATGATTTTTGGGAAGAAAAGTCCACGCGGGACGATGCCCGAGGGGGCCACGAGGCAGGGGGGCGCGCCCCTGACCCTCGTGGCCACCCCGTAAGGCAGTTGATGCCCTTCTTTCGCCGCAAGAAAGCTAATATCCGGATAGAGATCATGTTAAAATTTCAGCCCAATCAGAGTTACGGATCTCTGGGAATATAAGAAACAATGAAAGGTTAGAATCTGGAAACGCAGAAACAGAGAGAGACAGAGAGACAGATCCAATCCCGGAGGGGCTCTCGCCCCTCCCATGCCATGGAGGCTAAGGACCAGAGGGGAAACCCTTCTCCAATCTAGGGAGGAGGTCAAGGAAGAAGAAGAAAGAAGGGGCCCCCTCTCCCCTTCTCTTCCGGTGGCGCCGGAACGCTGCCGTGGCCATCATCATCACCGCAATCTTCACCAACAACTTCACCGCCATCATCACCAACTCTTCCCACCTCTATGCAGCGGTGTAACCTCTCTCTTACCCGCTGTAATCTCTACTTAAACATGGTGCTCAACGCTATATATTATTTCCCAATGATGTATGGCTATCCTATGATGTTTGAGTAGATCCGTTTTGTCCTATGGGCTATTTGATGATCAAGATTGGTTTGAGTTGCATGTTTTATTATTGGTGCTGTCCTATGGTGCTCTCCGTGTCGCGCAAGCGTGAGGGATCCCTGCTGTAGGGTGTTGCAATACGTTCATGATTCGCTTATAGTGGGTTGTGTGAGTGACTGAAACACAAACCCGAGTAAGAGGGTTGTTGCATATGGGATAAAGAGGACTTGATGCTTTAATGCTATGGTTGGGTTTTACCTTAATGATCTTTAGTAGTTGCGGATGCTTGCTAGAGTTCCAATCATAAGTGCATATGATCCAAGTAGAGAAAGTATGTTAGCTTATGCCTCTCCCTCATATAAAATTGCAATAATGATTACCGGTCTAGTTATCGATTGCCTAGGGACAAATAACTTTCTCGTAACAAAAAGCTCTTTACTAAAACTAACTTAGTTGTGTCCTTATCTAAAACAGCCGCTACTTTTTATTTACGTAATATTTATTATCTTGCAAACCTATTCAACAACACCTACAAAGTACTTCTAGTTTCATACTTGTTCTAGGTAAAGCGAACATCAAGCGTGCGTAGAGTTGTATCGGTGGTCGATAGAACTTGAGGGAATATTTTTTCTGCCTTTAGCTCCTCGTTGGGTTCGACACTCTTACTTATCGAAAACTATTGCGATCCCCTATACTTGTGGGTTATCAGTTCTTTGTGTTGGATTGAATATTATCTGAATTTTCTTTGGTGTTATTTTAGTATGAACTCTTGGTTACATCGATCGGAAAGAATAGCTTCGTGTTATTTTAGTATGAACTCTAGGATAGATTGATCGGAAAGAATAGCTTTGAGGTGGTTTCGTACCCTACAAACAATTCCGTCTTATGTTCTCTGCTAGATAGGAACTTTGGAGTGATTCTTTGTTGCACGTTGAGGGATGGTTACACTACTAGGAAAAGCCTTATCAGTAGCGTGGGTTTTTGGACTACCAGTTGATGAAGACATGTACCTAGGGTAGGGACACGGACCTGACCGAAGAGTCCTACTCTAGGACACCCCTGGGAGAAATCACCTTTCAATCGACTTGAAGGCATCCCAGTCGACAGGTTCAAGACACTCGACCAAGAAGCTATCACTCGACCATGAAGCCAACCACTCGACCACCGGGAGATCTATAGTCACTCCGCAGGCAAACGGTCAGCTGTTAAGTAGTCTTTATGGTCATTATAGCTCTTTATTAGGGGCGTTACCAGTAACGCCCGACCTTAAATGTACCTTAAACCTTCTGTGACGTGGGCTGGCTGGGGTCCTGGCGCACTCTATATAAGCCACCCCCCTCCACAGGCACAAGGGTTCGCATCCCTGTAATCCATACACGCATAATCCAGTCGACCGCCTCCGGGCTCTGAGACGTAGGGCTATTACTTCCTCCGAGAAGGGCCTGAACTCGTAAATCTCGCGTGTAACAACTTCCCAATAGCTAGGATCTCGCCTCTCCATCCTCACCCCCCTACATCACTGTCAGAGTTAGAACCACGACAGTTGGCGCCCACCGTGGGGCTGGAATCTTAGCGCTTAGTTGAAGAAGTTGTGATTTTTCTCGATCCCTTTGATCATGTTTTCTTGCGGAGTTTTGGTCGAGGGCCGTGAGATCCGTCTCGGCGCGCTCACCTTCATCGTCGACGACTCCGCCTGGCTTCAGGAGGCACCGCTCGACATCGACGCGCTCCCCGCCCGCGGTGCGACACATTTCCGCGCATGCGTTCGTGGCGTCCTCCTGCGGCAACCGCCGAACCAATATGGGTCGGCCCCCGTATCGTCTCCCCGCCCTGTCTCCCACCAGCGCAAGCGCTCCGGTCGGTCAAGGCTTCAGCGGTGGGTGAGGCACGCCGTGGCCCGCCAATCGGCAGCCCCGCAAGTCGCGGCCATCGAGCTCGTCGAATCCCTCTATGGCCTGTTCGACCTGTCGACTGGCTCCGTGGAGACCGCATCCGAGTGCGACAGCAGCGATCCAGCGGCTGAGGTTATGGCGGTCGATGGAACACACAGTCCTCCTGGTTTCCCTCGCACTGATGGAGGCGCGGGTGGTGGCGATCCGTCGCATCCCCACGACGAGTATCTCCCCGAACCTCTCACGTCATTGCAGCGAGAGGAGCTTCGCCGCCGGAACATGGACGCGCTCCGCACTCCTATCGTCGGAGAGACCCCCGAGGCCCGGGCCTTGGAGGACGCGCGTTTGGCCAACTTGGCCGAGCGCACTCGACTGGAGAATCTCCAGCGAGCACTCGACGAGCGAGCGCGTCAGCGGACTCCCGAGTCTAGTCGACGCCAGCTCTTCCCGCCGACGCAGGTATATCGAACCCCAGTTCAGAATCTGGCCGCCGCGGCCCGTATAGCAGAATCGATTCAGCCCTCCCAGTCGGAGGCTGGCAGGGGCTTGTTATAGATCAGAGCATTGCTCCGGGCGGCGGGAGACCAGAATTCCGCTGTCTCTCAGTCACGGAATAGGATCCACAGTCGGTCTGTCGCAACAGATACAGTCGAGTCAGCTCACAGCCCGAGATCGCCCCCGAGGCGTGAGGGACGTGGTGGCCAGCATGATCAGTACAGGAGGAATGAGCAGTATGATCACCGATTCGACCGTGATGATCGACGTCGAGTGCCAACCCCTCCCCCGAGGAGTGGGTCATATGCGCCTCGATGGCAAGATGACAGGCGCCCTCATAGTGTTGGGCAGAGAATTCCAGTCGACCCCAGAGACCCAGGCTTTGATGCGAGATCCATCCTCGTTCAAGGTTTGGTTGACAGGAACAGAGCTCATCGAGAAGGCCACAACAGAGATGCGCCTGCCAGCAGCAGAGTACGTGCTTCAGGGCCAGAGTGTTTCAGTCGAGCCATCAGAGCCACAGTGATACCTCCCAATTTCAGGTTGGCGACTGGAATCGGCAAGTTCACCGGTGAATCTAAGCCTGATACCTGGCTCGAAGACTACCGAGTGGCTGTACAGATTGGCGGTGGCAATGACGAGGTGGCCATGAAGCATTTGCCTCTCATGTTAGAGGGCTCGGCCAGAGCATGGCTAAATCAGTTGGCACCCAGCAGCATTTACACTTGGGAGGACCTCTCCCGAGTGTTTATCACAACCTTTGAAGGAACATGCAAGCGACCTGCAGGCCTAACCGAGCTGCGGTCTTGCGTACAGAAGCCGAATGAAACTCTGAGGGAATACATCCAGAGGTGGATCACGCTGCATCACTCGGTTGAGAATGTGCCGGACCATCAAGCGGTTTGTGCCTTCAAGGAAGGTGTTAAATACAGAGAGTTGAATCTGAAGTTCGGTCGAACTGGAGAGATGTCTCTGAATCGGATGATGGAGATTGCCACCAAGTATGCTAACGGAGAAGACGAAGATCGACTCCGGAGTGGCAAGCAGAAAACAATCGCCCAGGAAACTGGGGGCAATTCCGGTCGGAAGCAGAAGCGGAAGGCCGAGCCAGCCGCCCCTGGAGAGGCCCTGGCCGTAACCCAGGGAAACTTCAAGGGAAAACCCAAGGGAACCTGGAAGCCCAAAAAAGTCAAGGATCAAGACGGAAATGATGTTTTGGATCTGCCATGTCACATCCACACCAAGAAGGATGAAGAGGGTAATTTTATTTACCCAAAGCATACCACTCGACAGTGCCGGCTCCTGATCCAGCAGTTCCAAGGAAAAGAGTCCAAGGATAAGGAAAAAGAGTCGGACAGAGTCGAGGACAAGGAAGACAGTGATGATGGATACCCCCAGGTCAATTCCACCCTGATGATTTTTGCCGATGTCGAAAGCAAAAGTCGACTGAAAGTCATTAACCGAGAGGTGAACATGGTTGCCCCGGCAACACCCAGTTACCTGAAGTGGTCCCAGACTGCCATCACATTCGACCAGTCTGATCACCCGACGCACATTGCCACCCCTGGGAGGCAAGCTTTGGTGGTCGACCCAATTGTTGAAGGCACTCGACTGACTAAAGTCCTGATGGATGGAGGCAGTGGCCTGAACATACTGTATGCTGAAACATTGAAAGGAATGGGCATTCCGATGTCCAGACTCAGCACCAGTAACATGAGTTTCCATGGAGTCATTCTTGGGAAGAAAGCCCAATCACTCGGCCAGATCGGTCTTGATGTGGTTTTCGGTGATTCAAAGAATTACCGCAAGGAAAAGTTGACATTCGAGGTCGTGGACTTCCAAAGTGCTTATCACGCCATTTTGGGCAGGCCAGCTTACGCACGCTTCATGGCCCGACCATGTTACGTGTACCTCAAACTGAAGATGCCTGGCCCCAAAGGTGTGATCACTGTCACAAGCAATCGGAAGAAGGCGGAAGAGTGTTTTCAGAAGGGCTCAAAGATTGCAGATGCTCCGATGGCAGTGGTCGAGCTGCGAGAATACCAAAAGACTGCCGACCCAAGCGAGTTTCTACGAGCCAAGAAGCCTGCTTCAGAATCAGCTTTTCAGTCGTCCGGTGAAACAAAAACAGTCGACATTCACCCGACCGACCCCGACGCTGCCCCGACTCACATCTCAACGACGCTTGGCTCCAAATAGGAAGAAGCGCTCATCCAGCTCCTCCGTGAGAACTGGGACATCTTCGCATGGAAACCCTCCCACATGCCTGGAATTCCCAGGGGGCTGGCTGAGCACCATCTACGGGTCGACCCAAAATTCAAGCCTGTAAAGGAACATCTTCGACGGTCCACCGTCCAGAAGAAGCAAGCCATTGGCGAGGAGGTGGCTCGGCTCTTAGCAGCAGGGTTCATCCGAGAAATTTACCACTCCGAGTGGCTCGCCAATGTCGTCATGGTCCCCAAGAAGGACAAGTCACTTCGCATGTGCATTGATTTCAAACATATCAATCGGGCCTGCCCGAAAGATCATTTTCCTCTCCCTCGCATCGACCAAATAGTCGACTCGACTGCGGGGTGCGAGAGATTGTCTTTTTGAGATGCTTATTCCGGGTACCATCAGATCCGTCTGTATGGACCCGACGAAATCAAAACAGCTTCCATCACCCCATTCGGATGCTTCTGTTATGTCACTATGCCGTTCGGCGTCAAGAACGCCGGAGCCACGTTCATGAGAATGATTCAGAAGTGTTTACTCACTCAAATCAGTCGGAATGTGGAGGCATACATGGATGATATTGTGGTCAAGTCACGCAAAGGTTCCGACCTGCGAGCTGACCTTGCCGAAACTTTTGCCAACCTCAGGAGGTATGATATCAAGCTCAATCCATCAAAATGGACATTCGGAGTTCCAGGCGGAAAGGTACTCGGTTTTCTCGTTTCCGAACGAGGGATCGACGCCAATCCTGAGAAAATTGGCACCATACTCCGGATGAAGCGTCCTGTACGCATGCACGATGTCCAAAAGCTTACAGGCTGCTTGGCCGCCTTGAGTCGATTCATTTCTCGCCTCGGTGAAAAGGCGTTGCCTCTCTACCGACTGATGAAGAAGTCTGACAAGTTCGAGTGGACTCCAGAAGCTGACGCAGCGTTTGCAGAACTCAAAGCTCTGCTCTCCACCCAGCCGGTGCTTGCTGCCCCAATCAGCAAAGAGCCTCTGCTGCTGTACATTGCGGCCACGGGACAAGTTGTCAGTACAGTACTCACGGTCGAGCGGGAAGAAGAAGGAAAAGCCTTCAGAGTTCAGCGCAGTCTATTATCTGTCTGAAGTTTTGACCCCTTCAAAACAAAGATACCCTCACTACCAGAAGCTTGTATATGGGATTTACATGACCACGAAGAAGGTTGCACACTACTTCTCTGACCATTCCGTTACAGTCGTCAGCGACGCCCCACTGTCAGAGATTCTGCATAACAGAGATGCAACTGGTCGAGTGGCCAAGTGGGCGATTGAACTCCTTCCCTTAGATATCAAGTTTGAAGCAAAGAAGGCTATCAAGTCCCAAGCAATCGCAGATTTCGTCGCCGAGTGGATTGAGCAGCAACTTCCGACTCAAGTTCACTCGGAGCACTGGACCATGTTTTTTGACGGATCTAAGATGCTGAATGGTTCCGGTGCTGGGGTAGTTCTAGTCTCCCCCCGAGGAGATAAGCTCAGATATGTTCTCCAGATCCACTTTGATTCCTCCAACAATGAAGCAGAGTATGAAGCACTTTTGTATGGGTTACGCATGGCCATTTCACTCGGCGTCCGTCGCCTCATGGTCTATGGCGACTCAGATTTGGTGGTTAATCAGGTGATGAAGGAGTGGGACGTCAGAAGTCCAGCTATGACTGGTTATTGCAATGCAGTAAGAAAGCTAGAAAAGAAATTCGAGGGGTTAGAGCTTCATCACATCCCCCGACTGAAAAACCAAGCAGCTGATGACCTGGCAAAGATAGGCTCCAAGCGAGAAGCCATTCCCAGCAATGTGTTTTTGGAGCACATCCGCTCGCCGTCAGTTCAGGAGGATCCTTTCACAGAGGAAGCCCCACAACCGAAAAGTGCCACAGATCCGACTGAAGTCGAAGTTCCTGCTGTGGTCGACCTGATCATGGAAGTCTTGGCCATTACTCCCGACTGGACGATACCATACCTCGCGTATATCCTAAGGAAAGAGCTCCCAGAGGACGAGGAAGAGGCTCAACAGATCGTCCGCCGATCCAAGGCCTTCACAGTCATAAAGGGGCAGTTGTACAGAGAAAGCGCGACTGGAATCGGTCAGGAGTGCATAACTCCGGAAGAAGGTCAGATGATCCTTGAGGAGATCCATTCGGGGACCTGCGGTCACCATGCGTCCTCCCGGACCATTGTGGCCAAAGCATACCGAGCGGGATTTTACTGGCCAAGAGCAAATGAGATGGCAAAAGAGATAGTTGACAAGTGTGAGGGGTGTCAGTTCTACTCCAACATGTCCCACAAACCCGCATCAGCCCTGAAGACCATTCCACTCGTCTGGCCCTTCACTGTCTGGGGACTGGACATGGTCGGTCCTCTGAGAACAGGCAGGAGCGGTTTCACCCATGTGCTTGTGGCAGTCGACAAGTTTACCAAGTGGATTGAAGCTAAACCCATCAAGAACCTCGATGCTGGCACTGCTATTAGTTTCGTCAGAGGACTAACATTCAGATATGGAGTCCCTCACAGCATCATCACTGACAATGGGTCAAACTTCGATTCAGACCAGTTCAGAGCCTTTTGCGCCTCTCAAGGCACTCGTGTCGACTATGCGTCAGTCGCCCATCCCCAGTCGAATGGACAAGCTGAAAGAGCAAATGGTCTGATCCTCAAAGGACTAAAGCCTCGGCTAATGCGTGATCTCAAGCACGCAGCAGGTGCCTGGGTCGACGAGCTTCCATCAGTTTTGTGGGGATTAAGGACCACCCCTAACCGGTCGACTGGAAGAACCCCATTCTTTCTTGTTTATGGAGCCGAAGCCGTTCTGCCAAGTGATCTCCTTCACAACGCTCCCCGAGTCGAGCTTTACACCGAAGATGAAGCTGAATAGGCTCGGCAAGATGCAGTAGACCTCCTGGAAGAAGAAAAAGAGATGGCCATGATCAAATCGACCATTTATCAGCAAGACTTGCATCGATTCCATGCCCGACATGTGAAGAGTCGAGCCTTCCAAGAAGGAGATTTGGTCCTCCGAGTGGATCAACAGAAACCACACAAGCTTGCTCCTACTTGGGAAGGCCCCTTCATCATCACCAGAGTCCTCCACAACGGAGCGTATCACCTCTACAATGTTGATCGCCAGATTGACGAGCCGCGAGCTTGGAATGCGGAACTACTCCGCCCCTTTTACACTTAAGTTCCTTCCCATAAAGATGTAATAAGAGAAACTCCCGCAGTTCATTTTTATCAAAGTCAAGAGTGTTCCAATGATTGCTGTCACTTCTGTTTACATACGAGAACCCCCAGTGGGTGACTTAGCCGCGAACCCGTTTTGCCTAAGTTCAAAAAAAAAATCCTACCGAGTGGAGAGCAAACCTCCCACTCGGGGGCTTAGCTGCAGTCCAGCACTCGCCTAAGTTCTCCTACGCAGAGACTTAGCTGCAGTCAGCACTCACCTAAGTTTGAAAAATCCTACCAAGTGGAGAGCAAACCTCCCACTCGGGGGCTTAGCTGCAGTCCAGCACTCGCCTAAGTTCTCCTACGCAGAGACTTAGCTGCAGTCAGCACTCGCCTAAGTTTGAAAAATCCTACCGAGTGGAGAGCAAACCTCCCACTCGGGGGCGTAGCTGCAGTCCAGCACTCGCCTAAGTTCTCCTATGCAGAGACTTAGCTACGGTCAGCACTCGCCTAAGTTTGAAAAATCCTACCGAGTGGAGAGCAAACCTCCCACTCAGGGGCTTAGCTGCAGTCCAGCACTCGCCTAAGTTCTCCTACGAAGAGACTTAGCTGCGGTCAGCACTCGCCTAAGTTTGAAAAATCCTGCCGAGTGGAGAGCAAACCTCCCACTCGGGGGCTTAGCTGCGATCCAACACTCGCCTAAGTTCTCCTACGAAGAGGCTTAGCTGCGGTCAGCACTCGCCTAAGTTTGAAAAATCCTACCTAGTGGAGAGCAAACCTCCCACTCGGGGGCTTAGCTGCAGTCCAGCACTCGCTAAGTTCTCCTACGAAGAGACTTAGCTCCGGTCAGCACTCGCCTAAGTTTGAAAAATCCTACCGAGTGGAGAGCAAACCTCCCACTCGGGGGCTTAGCTGCAGTCCAGCACTCGCCTAAGTTCTCCTACGAAGAGACTTAGCTGCGGTCAGCACTCGCCTAAGTTTGAAAAATCCTATCGAGTGAAGAGCAAACCTCCCACTCGGGGGCTTAGCTGCAGTCCAGCACTCGCCTAAGTTCTCCTACGAAGAGACTTAGCTGCAGTCAGCACTCGCCTAAGTTTAAAATCCTACCGAGTGAGAGCAAACCTCCCGCTCGGAGGCTTAGCTGCAGCCCAGCGCTCGCCTAAGTATGAAACACTTCTCATGTCCCAAGGACGACGAGAGGCAGGTCGACTGCCACCTTCTCCTTCGGAGCTGCACCACAGACACAAAGTTATTTTGAGTGAAGATCATATCCCACTCGACGGGTCGTCCACAAAGAGATTCAACGACAAATCAATTACGGATAAAGCCTAAAAGGTCCTAGAAACCTCAGGTCAAAGTACTCGAGCCCCCGGCTCGGCAGAGTTTAACTGTTACACTTCCACTCGGCATTCCGAGGCAAATTTAAGGCAGAGTTTAACAGTTTACAAAATACACTCAGCATTCCGAGGCAAGTTTTTTCATTCCTCAGGAGGAGGAGGACTGGCAGGGGCCACGAACTCATCCAAGTCAATCCCATCTGCGATGCGGGTAGCAGCAGCAATAAATGTCTCCATGAAGTCCTGGAAGTTGTGCTTCCTCGTGTTGGCGACTTGGATGGCAGCCAGCTTCTCCTCCCACACCTCCTTGCAATGGACGCGGACCAGGGACAGAGCCACGTCAGCACCACACCGAGCTGAAGACTTCTTCCACTCCTGCACTCGGTCAGAGATTCCATTGAGTCGAGTCATCAGAGACTCGAGATCATTCTGAAGCGTAGATTCCGGCCAAAGTGTCGAGTCGATCCGCGTCATGGCAACCTTCAGTCGAGCCAAGTAATCCACGACGCCGTCAACATGAGACTCCAGACGGAGCACGTTCATTGCGGCCTCGTCCTTCACAAGAGAGTTAACAGGGTCCAAGCTCGGCTCCACTCGACTGGTCTCCTCTTCAAAATTCTGGCAAAGCTCTGCATACAAGATTCAAGGATAAGACAATTTTCACAGAATGAGTCGACTCAAAAACCAGTCGGAACTGAATGCGCACCTTCAAGCTTAAGGTACAACTTCTTGGCGAGGCTCCCCAAGTAGCTCTCCAGGTCGTTTCTCCCGCGAGCGAGGCCTTCCAGCTTCTCGCTCAGGGTGAGGTTCTCCTTCTTCCAACGTGAGCACTCCCTGTTGGCTTCATTCAGAGCGGTCTTGAGCTTGGTATTCTCTTGTTCTAAGTGGTCGACCGAAGCTAGCTTCTGTGCGGCCAGAGCGGTCTTGTCATCAGCCTCCTTACGGGCAGCAGCCAAGTCCTGATCCTTCTTCGCCAGAGCTTCTTTCAGTTTTTCTGCAAAAAATGATGATTGAGTCGGAGAAAGCGAAAATACTCAAGCCTAAAAACTAACCAGTCGACAAAGGCGTCTTACCTGCGGCGCCGTCTCTGACCGTCTGCAGTTCTGTCCTGGCCAGCTCCAGATCAAGGTTCATTTGAATTCGCTGCTTCTCCAAGTCAGCCAAGCGGGTTCCAAGATCACAAGATTTCTGAAGTCAAAGAGGAGGAGTTACAATTTCAGTAAAAAGAAAAAAGCAACAAAGGCAGTAAATACTAAGACTACGGTCGACTGCCAGCAGTCCACCATAGTCTCGGGGACTACACCCAGTGGGTGCACTCAGCGTGCCCCCACCGGTTCCTATCCCACTCAACCGATCCCTGAAGTCGAGTCCAAGACAAGCTGCTTCCGAGCAGTTAAGAGACAATAACAGAGTTTCTAAGACTACAGCCGAAGCAAAACATTTGATAGTAGCCTCGGGGGCTACACCCAGTGGGTGCACTTAGCGTGCCCCCACAGTAAAAAAAGAAGAGAGAAAGACGTCGACTGCCCGCAGTCGACAGGATTCCGTTCCATTCGACATGACCCGATCAGACAGAGCGAAGAAATTCAACTACAACGACTCAATTTAAAGACTACAGTCGACCGCCAGCAGTCCACCGTAGTCTCGGGGACTACACCCAGTGGGTGCACTTAGTGTGCCCCCACTCGTCCAAGAATTGGCAAACACACCCACTGGTTGTACAAACTTAAAGACCTTCGGAAAAGAGAATCTTCAAAGGACATACCAAAATAGACCAAGTGTTGAAGTCGACTGACCTGGACATTGCTCTGAAGAGCCGAGCTTGCGTCGTAAGCCGCCTGGCAAGCCTCCCGAGCCACTTTCACCTGTTCCATCATGACTCCAGCCTGGCGTACAACCTCCTTCGCAGCAGCCGCTTGGTCCTCAGGGACGGGGTACGCAGCAAAAAGCGAAGACGGATCCGCAGTCGACGCTGAAGGCCGCACACTCGTCAGAGGAACAGCGAAAGTCACGGAAGCCCGAGTGGGTTCGCCATCGTCCCGAACTGCGGCCTCAGGCGCCGGAGTGGATTGCGGAGTCTTGCCAGCCAACGCCTTCTTCTTCCTCTTCACCCTCAGTGGTCCGTCGTCGTCGTCGTCCGGGAGGTCAATAACATGAGGAGGAGCTGCAAGGAAAACATACAGTCGCAATAAAGTTTCGGTCGACTCAAAAGCAGGAACGTCAGTGATCGTACCAGGGTTGGAGGTGACAGCGTCCTCCATCTCGTGGTCGTCATTCCTGGCGGAGACCTCAGAAGTTGCACCACTGCAAATCTCGAAAGTTGGTCAATTGGCTCTGTGAATCGACCAAGGATCCGTCCACAGTCGACAAAGGAAAGCAAGTGTTGTTTGTTACCCAGAAATGGTGGGAACAGCTATCTTCATCTTGGGCAAGGCCTTGGGCGGCTTGGACGGCGTCACTCGTGGGTGCTTAGGAGCTTTCCCGGTCGGCGGAGGAGAAGAAGTCCGAGGGCGTTTCGACGACTGCCCAACAGGAGCAGTCGCCTTGTCACATTCCCGCGCCGGATCGTGGGTGAGCTTGGACCTCCCCTCCGGGCGGGAGGGCTCAGCCTCCCCCTCTTCTTCGCTGGAGAAGATGTCGTCACCTTCATCTCCCTCACCGTCGGACTCCCACTCGCCCTGGTCGTCCCCGCTCTTGCCTCCACTCCCCTCACCTTCCTCAGTCGACCCTTGTGCCCCGCTGGGCGTCGAGTACATCTCAGTGGTCGCCTGGAAGACAACAGACAGGACGAAAGTCAATCGACTTATCCAAAGAAGACCAATACAGAAGGCCAAATATCCGACACAAAGACATACCTGGTCCACTTCATATGAGTTGTCGAGTGGAATCACCCTTCTGGCTCCTCGGGGGTTGTCTTTGTTCCCCGTGATACTTGACAGCCACCCCTCCAGCATCTCATCGGTGACCTCCTCCGGGTGGATCCGAGTGGTGTCGTCAAGGCCAGAATACAGCCACATCGGGTGGTCTCGCGCCTGGAGCGGTTGAATGCGCCTCTGGAGAAAGACCTCTAACAGGTCCATCCCAGTCACCCCCTCACGGACAAGCTCAACCACTCGACCCGCTAACACCTTGACCTGGGCCCTTTCTTCCGGTGTGACTTTCAGAGAGACAGGCTTCTCGGCTCGGTCGAGGGAAAAAGGAGGAAGACCAGTCGACTGTCCGGGGGTCGCCTGGTCCTGGCAGTAGAACCATGTTGACTGCCAGCCGCGGACCGACTCCGGGAAGGTGATAGAGGGAAAACAGCTCTTCCCCCTCGTCTGGATCGCCAGGCCCCCGCACAGCTGGATCACTTGCGTCTTTTCATCACTCGACTTGGCCTTTTTAACCGACTGAGAGCGGCAAGTGAAAATATGCTTGAAAATCCCCCAATGCGGACGGCAACCCAGGAAGGCCTCACACATAGAAATGAACGAGGCAAGATAGACTATGGAGTTGGGGGTAAAGTGATGGAGCTGCGCTCCGAAGAAATTCAAGAAACTCCGGAAGAAAGGATGGGGCGGCAGAGAAAACCCTCGGTCGATGTGGGTGGCTAGGAGCACGCACTCACCGTCACGGGGTTGAGGTTCGATCTCTCCCTCCGGAAGACGCGCAGCTTCATGGGGAATGGCTCCCCCCTCGACCATGTCGTCAAGATCCTCTTGCCGGAGCACCGAGGGCATCCAGTCGCCCTGGATCCAACCTTTGGGCAGAGCGGTCCTGGAGGAGGATCCGCCCCGAGCAGATCTCTTCCCTTTCCCCGCCGCCGCCGCCTTTTTCGCGCGCTCCAAAGCGGTGGTCTTGCCCTTCACCATCGTCGCCGGAGAGATCTCGCACGAGCTCGCGGCGCTAGGGTGAGAGCGGAGGTAGCAGAGAGGCTGACGAAGGGAGAGAGGAAGAAGGAAGGAGAAGAGAGCGCATGACTTGGAAACCCCGAGCCAGCAACTTATAAGGGGCCGCTCCCGAGTGGCTGACCGGTAGGCCCGGGCCATCCAGTCAAATCCCGCAACAGACGCGCGCGCAGTACGTGGCGAAAAAGGCGACACGGAGATCGAGGAACTTCCGCTTTATCGCTTCCGATTACTGCGGCTGCTCCCGTCCCGCGCGCTTCCCAAAATCCAAATCCCGCGACATCCGCGGGCCGCAGAACAACTTGCTAGAAAACGGAAGACCCCGATCGCGCCGGCACTCGGTATGGCACAAACAAAGAAATTCACTCGACGGAAGGCCTGGAATGGATCAAGGCGACTGTAAAAGGTTGGCAACGTCATCCGCGACGATTGTCCCGAAACGAGGCGCTCACATAGCCCGAAGAACCAGTCGGGAAGATCTCCAACTCTTTCCCCACTCTAACCTCGATCCATTCGGGGGCTAATGATGAAGACATGTACCTAGGGTAGGGACATGGACCTGACCGAAGAGTCCTACTCTAGGACACCCCTGGGAGAAATCACCTTTCAATCGACTTGAAGGCATCCCACTCGACAGGTTCAAGACACTCGACCAAGAAGCTATCACTCGACCATGAAGCCAACCACTCGACCACCGGGAGATCTATAGTCACTCCGCAGGCAAACGGTCAGCTGTTAAGTAGTCTTTATGGTCATTATAGCTCTTTATTAGGGGCGTCACCAGTAACGCCCGACCTTAAATGTACCTTAAACCTTCTGTGATGTGAGCTGGCTGGGGTCCTGGCGCACTCTATATAAGCCACCCCCCTCAACAGGCACAAGGGTTCGCACCCCTGTAATCCATACACGCATAATCCAGTCGACCGCCTCCGGGCTCCGAGACGTAGGGCTATTACTTCCTCCGAGAAGGGCCTGAACTCGTAAACCTCGCGTGTAACAACTTCCCAATAGCTAGGATCTCGCCTCTCCATACTCACCCCCCTACATCACTGTCAGAGTTAGAACCACGACACCAGTAGTGTAGGTTCCCACGCTACTGCTATGACGCTATAGCTATTTTTTAGCAGCAGCGTGTGTTTTACCCCACGCTACTGCTAAACAGACATACTAGTAGCGCTGGTGCCCCATGCTACTAGTATTTCACAGCCACGCTACTAGTAAAGGAATAGTAGTAGCACTTCTATGATACACCCATGCTAGTAGTAACAAATTAGGATTTTTAAAAAAAAGTCTACCTATTTCAGTTTAGACATGCATTTCACAATACGTACATGTTATGCATACAGTCAATCATCAATCATACATATCTGATGTAGATAATTAACACACGCACACGCGCACACGCATGCACGCGCGCACACACACACACAATATATGCCACACGTCTACGTCGTCGGCGTCGGCGCCTCCACAAGGCCGTGTTGATGGTGTTGATGTCGTCGTCATCGCCGCCGCCGCAGCACCATGACGATGTCGTCGTCTTCGTCGCCGCCGTAGCCTTTTGTCGATGTCGATGTCGTCGTCATCGTCGCCGCAGCCCCATGTCGATATCGTCTTCGTCGCCGCTGTAGCTTCATGTCTATGTGTTCCCTTCTAGGAACTCACAAATCCTGGAATTAAACAATGAACCAAGACCACTACTAAGAACTCAAAAGAACCTGGAGCATTAGTACAGTATAACAGTAACCTATAGAGCACATAGTAACAATAGCAGAAACAAAAGCATATAGCAGCAGCATTGTATATATGAATTATAAGCAGTACCTAACAGACCAATCCTAGAAATTGGGGAAAACCCAACTTAAGAAGGATACAATGCTAGGCATGACCAAATCTTATTATAGATTATGAATCCAAGCTTTTGAGGCAAATTGCAACAAGCAAAGTTTGTGCGCCAAGTTGGAGTAATTCCCAGGTCATTCGCAAGCAAGCAAGCAAGAAGGCATCAGCAACAGTAGATTATTACCAACATTTTACCCTTTAATGTCAGGTCATTTCAAACAGCTTTTGTTTAACATTATTACAACAAGAAAATCTTAAGAAGTTTTCACTTACCAACATTTGGCGTAGGTGTCTAAGGCCCAGCTTTATTGTTCTTAGTCTTTGATTTAGAATTCTTAACAGCTTTTCCGGACACTGGGGTGAGTAGCGGATTGCCAGTAACTCCAGTGGTGACAATCATACAGTCACTTGACTCAGCCGCATTATTTTCTTCATGTGTGGCTTTTCTTTTTAGCTGCAGAAGAGGGGACTTGTGTTATATGATGGTAAGATAGACTAGCTGACATCTGGCAAGGATGTCTATCATTAACTATTTCATATTTTGGAGAAAATGCATCAGCTCAATCACATACAAAATCCAATGTCCTGACAGCAGAATTCCTGGATAATCTTAGATATTCGGTAAAGTCATTTTGAATGCTAAATATTCAGAAGCATCAAAGATAGTTATTTTGAGAATGGAAATATATACCATAACTCGTTGGTTGTTTCTTGTAAGAGTATGTAGATAGAGTACCATCTAGAAAGACTCTCATGGCTCAGTGGTTGTTGCTTGTAATGCTATACAGATAGAGGACCATCCAAAAAGACTAAGCTATCAAAATGTTCCAATGCTCGCCTTAACTTCACTACCAGTTGTTGAAATAATAAAAATAGTAACCATAGAAACAAAGTTTGATGGATAAAACTGTAGGACTGCAACATTGTAGTTGGTATTATTGTTTTGAAGTAAGGCCTTACTGGGAAGCTGAATCGCATAACATCCTTTATGTGGACTGATATATTGTAGACCAAAATACACTTGCCATTAGAAATAATTCTATATGAGAAGATACAGTTTTATACCTGAACTATCAACGACATGATCCTTCCTTCCCAGTCACGAGTAGTAGATGGACCAGAACCAACTGCTCCAAGCTATCAGCGACGCGAGAATCACAATCGCGCGGACTGCTGCAACATAGGCGTGAATAGAAAATTTTATACCTGAACTAAACTCAAGTTTAGCAGCACTACAATGAACGATAACTGAACTTGACATTACTGAACTAATTGTGCATCTATCTGCTAACATCTAATTTGTTTGTCATACACTAGTACTACGGAACTATAACTGATATCCCAAAGCCTACACTAGTACTACACTTAACTAAAATTGAACTTCGCCGTTGCACTTACGAAAATTCAGAAAATGCACTTGGAATAGCTTGCCGCATTACTGAAAATTCAGAAACGAGCAGCTCCAGCGGCGTCCAATAGCAATTGGTCGTCAGTCAGCCACCGGAATCCATGGACGACAGCGCCTCACCGTGACTCCAGCCGGCCACGAATGACGAGCCGACCCGGCGGTCACCAGATCCGCTGCCGCCACAGCTTCTCCTACTACCGCGCCAGCACTCATCTCCATCCGCGGCCAATCTCCGTAGTGCTCATCTGCCTGGGCACGCGCAGGTGCGGGGTGCTGCTCGTTGGCCAGCGGGCCGACCTGGCACTCGACGGAAGGAACAGGGGGTGCCTGAATCCCTAGCCGCGGGCAAGGGTGCAGACCTTGAGCGCATGGATCTAGACGAAGGGGAGGGCGGGGCGGAGTTTGGGGGCATGTTGCATGCGGCCCGAGATCGCCGGAACCGGCCGGCATGGGTGATACGTCCATTTTGCATCATGCTTTTATATCGATATTTATCACATTATGAACTGTTATTTCACTTTATGTCACAGTACTTATGGTTATTCTCTCTTATTTTACAAGGTTTACATAAGGAGGGAGAATGCCGGCAGCTGGAATTCTAGTCTGGAAAAGGAGCAAATATTAGAGACCTATTCTGCGCAACTCCAAAAGTCCTGAAACTCCACGGAACGTCTTAAAAAAAATAAATAAAAATTCACGCCAAAGATGAAGGCCAGGAGGCCCACACCCTGCTCACGAGGGTGGGGGGCGCGCCCCCTACCTCGTGGGCCCCCTGGTGGCTCTCTGACGCCCATCTTCTCCTATATGAGGTCTTTCATGAGAAAAAAATAAGGAGGAACTTTTCGGGAAGAGACTCCGCCGCCACAAGGCGGAACCTTGGCGGATCCAATCTAGAGCTCCGGCAGAGCTGTTCTGCGGGGGATACTTCCCTCCGAGAGGGGGAAATCATCACCATCGTCATCACCAACGCTTCTCTCATCGGGAGAGGGCAATCTCCATCAACATCTTCACCAGCACCATCTCATCTCCAAACCCTAGTTCATCTCTTGTATCCAATTCTTGTCTCAAAGTCCGGGATTGGTGCTAGTAGGTTGCTAGTAGTGTTGATTACTCCTTGTAGTTGATGCTAATTGGTTTATTTGGTGAAAGATCATATGTTCAGATCCTATATGCATATTATTACCCCTCTGATTATGAACATGAATATGCTTTGTGAGTAATTACGTTTGTTCCTGAGGACAAGGGAGAAGTCTTGCTATGAGTAGTCATGTGAATTTGGTATTCGTTTGATATTTTGATAAGATGTATGTTGTCTAGCCTCAAGTGGTGTTATGTGAACATCGACTACATAACACTTCACCATTATTTGGGCCTAGAGAAAGGCATTGGGAAGTAATAAGTAGATGATGGGTTGCTAGAGTGACAGAAGCTTAAACCCTAGTTTATGCGTTGCTTCATAAGGGGCTGATTTGGATCCATATGTTTCATGCTATGGTTAGGTTTACCTTAATACTTTTGTTGTAGTTGCGGATGCTTGCAATAGAGGTTAATCATAAGTGGGATGCTTGTTAAAGTAAGAACAACACCCAAGCACCGGTCCACCCACATATCAAATTATCAAAGTATCAAATGCGAATCATATGAACGTGATGAAAACTAGCTTGACGATATTCCCATGTGTCCTCGAGAGCGCTTTTGTTCCGGCTTGTCCTTTGCTACAAAAGGATTGGGCCACCTTGCTGCACTTTATTTACTTTTGTTACTTGTTGCTCGTTACAACCTATCTTATCACAAAACTATCTGTTACCACTTATTTCAGTACTTGCAGAGAATACCTTGCTGAAAACCGCTTATCATTTCCTTCTGCTCCTCATTGGGTTCGACACTCTTACTTATCGGAAGGACTATGATAGATCCCCTATACTTGTGGGTCATCAAGACTCTTTTCTGGCGCCGTTGCCGGGGAGTGTAGCGCCTTTGATAGGTGGAATTTGGTAAGGAAAAATTTATATAGTGTGCTAAAATTTACTGTCACTTGTTGCTATGGAAAGTAATTCTCTGAGGGGCTTGTTCGGGGTATCTTCACCCAGACCATTAGAGCAAAGAGTCACTTGTTGCTATGAAATTCCTTATGAGTAGAAAAACTGCTAGCTATTCCTTTTACAGAAGATGGAACAAAGCATCCTGATGAGCACTTAATATATGTGGATGAAGTTTGTGGATTATTTAAGCTTGCAGGTATACCCGATGATGTTGCTAAGAAGAAGGTATTCCCTTTATCTTTGAAGGGAGACACATTGATATGGTATAGGCTATGTGATGATATGAGATCATAGGACTATAAAAGATTGAAGCTGGAATTTCATCAAAAGTATTACCCTATGCATCTTGTTCATCGTGATCACAATTATATATATAATTTCTGGCCTCGCGAAGGAGAAAGCATCGCCCAACCTTGGGGGAGGCTTAAATCAATGTTATATTCATGCCCCAATCATGAGCAAAGTTTTTATTCTTCTTTCTGATAACAATTATGCAAAGTTTTTATTCTTCTTTCTGATAACAATCGCACCATGCTCGATACTTCTTGTGCTGGCTCTTTTATGATGAAGGCTATTGAATTCAGATGGAATTTATTGGATAGAATTAAACGCAACTCTGAAGATTGGGACCTCGACGATGGTAAGGAGTCAGGTATGACACCTAAGTTTGATTGTGTTAAATCTTTTATGGATACCGATATTTTCCGTAAGTTTAGCACTAAATATGGACTTGACTCTGAGATAGTAGCTTCTTTCTGTGAATCTTTTGCTACTTATGTTGATCTCCCTAAGGAGAAGTGGTTTAGATATCATCCTCCCATAGAAGTAAAAGTAGCTGCACCTATTAAAGTTGAAGAAAAGACTGTCACTTATAATGATCCTATTGTTCCTACTTCTTATATTGAGAAACCACCTTTCCCTACTAGAATAAAGGATCATGCTAAAGCTTCAACTGTTGTTTGTAAAAGAAATATTAGAACTTATACACCTCCTAAGCAAGTTAAAGTAGAACCTAATATTGCTATTGTTAAAGATCTCTTATCTGATAATATTGATGGGCATGTTATTCAGTTCGAAGGTGAAACTGCTAGAATTGCTAAACCTTGTGCTAAAGATAAACATAGACCTGTGGTAGGCGTGCCTGTTATTACTGTTAAAATAGGAGATCATTGTTATCATGGCTTATGTGATATGGGTGCAAGTGCTAGTGTTATACCACATACTTTATACGAAGAAATTAAGAATGAAATTGCACCTGTTGAGTTAGAAGATATTGATGTTACTATTAAACTTGCCAATAGAGATACTATTTCACCAATTGGAATTGTTACAGATGTTGAAGTCTTGTGTGGGAAAACTAAATACTAAAGCTTCTGGAGGCAGGTATAATCTATCCCGTCGCTAATAGTGAGTGGGTAAGTCCTGTCCATTGTGTCCCTAAGAAGGGAGGTATTACTGTTGTTCCTAATGATAAAGATGAATTGATTCCTCAAAGAATTATCACAGGTTATAGGATGGTAATTGATTTCCGCAAATTAAATAAAGCTACTAAGAAAGATCATTACCCCTTACCTTTTATTGATCAAATGCTAGAAAGATTATGCAAACCTACACACTATTGCTTTCTAGATGGTTATTCTGGTTTCTCTCAAATACCTGTGTCGGCTAGAGATCAATCAAAGACTACTTTTACATGCCCTTTTGGTACTTTTGCTTATAGACGTATGCCTTTTGGTTTATGTAATGCACCTGCTACCTTTCAAAGATGCATGATGACTATATTCTCTGACTTTTGTGAAAAGATTTGTGAGGTTTTCATGGACGACTTTTCCGTCTATGGTTCCTCTTTTGATGATTGCTTGAGCAATCTTGATCAAGTTTTGCAGAGATGTGAAGAAACTAATCTTGTCTTGAATTGGGAAAAGTGCCACTTTATGGTTAATGAAGGTATTGTCTTGGGGCATAAAGTTTCTGAAAGAGGTATTGAAGTTGATAAAGCCAAGGTTGATGCTATTGGAAAGATGCCACGTCCCAAGGACATCAAAGGTATAAGAAGTTTCCTTGGTCACGCTGGATTTTATAGGAGGTTCATCAAGGACTTCTCAAAAATTCCTCGGCCTCTGACTAATTTATTGCAAAAAGATATACTATTTGTCTTTGATGATGATTGTGTAGAAGCATTTGAGATACTTAAGAAAGCATTAGTCTCTGCACCTATTGTTCAGCCACCTGATTAGAATTTACCCTTTGAAATTATGTGTGATGCTAGTGATTATGCTGTAGGTGTTGTTCTAGGGCAAAGAGTTGATAAGAAATTAAATGTTATTCATTATGCAAGTAAGACTCTAGACAATGCTCAAAGAAATTATGCTACTACTGAAAAAGAGCTTTTAGCAGTTGTATTTGCTTGTGGTAAGTTCAGATCTTATATTGTTGATTCTAAAGTAACTATTCAAATGGATCATGCTGCTATTAAATACCTTATGGAAAAGAAAGATGCTAAACCTAGACTTATTAGATGGGTTCTCTTGCTACAAGAATTTGATTTGCATATTGTTGATACAAAGGGAGCTAAGAACCCCGTTGCAGACAATTTGTCTAGGTTAGAAAATATTCTTGATGACCCACTACCTATTAATGATAGCTTTCCTGATGAACAATTAAATGTTATAAGTACTTCTCGTAGTACTCCATGGTATGCTGATTATGCTAATTAGATTGTTGCTAAGTTTATACCACCTATCTTCACATACCAACAAAAGAAAAAGTTCTTCTATGATTTGAGACATTACTTTTGGGATGACCCACATCTTTATAAAGAAGGAGTAGATGGTGTTATTAGACGTTGTGTACCTAAGCATGAACATGAACAGATCCTACGCAAGTGTCACTCCGAGTCTTATGGAGGACACCACGCTGGAGATAGAACTGCACATAAGGTATTGCAATCTGGTTTTTATTGGCCTACTTTCTTCAAGGATGCCCGTAAGTTTGTCTTGTCTTGTGATGAATGTCAAAGAATTGGTAATATTAGTAGACGTCAAGAAATGCCTATGAATTATTCTCTTGTTATTGAACCGTTTGATATTTGGGGCTTTAATTATATGGGACCTTTTCCTGCCTCTAATGGATACACACATATTCTAGTTGTTGTTGATTACGCTACTAAGTGGGTAGAAGCTATTCCAACTAGTAGTGTTGATCATAACACTTCTATTAAAATGCTTAAGGAAGTTATTTTCCCGAGGTTTGGAGTCCCTAGATATTTAATGACTGATGGTGGTTCACACTTTATTCATGGTGCTTTCCATAAAATGCTTGCTAAATATGATGTTAATCATAGAATTGCATCTCCATATCACCCACAGTCTTGTGGTCAAGTAGAGTTGAGCAATAGAGAGCTCAAATTAATTTTGCAAAAGACTGTTAATAGGTCTAGAAAGAATTGGTCTAAGAAACTTGATGATGCATTATGGGATTATAGAACTGCATACAAAAATCCTATGGGTATGTCTCCGTATAAAATGGTTTATGGAAAAGCATGTCACTTACCTCTCAAACTAGAACATAAGGCATATTGGGATATTAAAGAGCATAACTATGATTTTAAACTTGCCGGTGAGAAGAGGTTATTTGATATTAGCTCACTTGATGAATGGAGAACCCAAGCTTATGAAAATGCCAAGTTGTTTAAAGAAAAAGTTAAAAGATGGCATGAAAAAAGGATACAAAAGCGTGAGTTTAATGTAGGTGATTATGTATTGCTATACAACTCTCGTTTAAGATTTTTTGTAGGAAAACTTCTCTCTAAATGGGAAGGCCCCTATGTTATCGAGGAGGTCTATCATGCCGGTGCCATAAAAATCAACAACTTCGAGGGCACAAATCCGAAGGTGGTAAATGGTCAAAGAATTAAACATTATATCTCAGGTAATCCCATAAATGTTGAAACCAATATTATTGAAACCGTAACACCGGAAGAATACATAAGGGACACTTTCCGGAATGTTTCAGACTTCGAAAAGAAATAGGTATGTGGTACGGTAAGTAAACCGACTCCAAAACAATTTTTAAGGCAATATTTCTCCGTTTTGGAATATTTAGAAAAATAGAAAAATAAGTAGCAGTCCGGGAAGGACACGAGGGACCCACGAGGGTGGTGGGCGTGCCCCCTACCTCGTGAGCACCTCGTGTGCCTTCCGGACTCCGTTTTCTTGCACGATACATATTTTGGTCGGTAAAAATTCATTATATATTCTCCCGAAGGTTTTGACTCCCGTATCACGCAAACCTCCTCTGTTTTCGTTTCAAGCTGTTTTCTGTCAGGGTTTTCCAGGCTAGGCATCATGTCGTCTCCCTCCTCCAACAATGGTGACAACGATGCTTGGCTAATGAAGATAGATCTGAAGAGGGAAGAACCCACGAAGGTCAACAAGGATGAAAGGATCAAGAAGGCCACAGAGGATCAAGCTCCAGCAGCAAAAGACACCCTTCAAATTGATCATAACCTTCTTACCCCAACTGAGATCGAAGCTTTCAAGATGATTGAGTTAGCTCGTGTTCAAAACAAGTATCTCACACAAGAAAATATTTTGTTGAAGGAGCATATTGTCGCACTCAAGGGCATTATTCGCAAGCTGGAGGACCTCTTACGCTCGATGTGCGATTGTCCAACACTTCCACCTTCTTCACCGACCAAGGAGATATAATCACATGGGTATGGGCACTCCCCTTGGCAACTGCCAAGCTTGGGCGAGGTGCCCCGGTATCGTATCACAATCACAACTCCTATCTTTACCGTTTTTCTTAGTTCGATCCTATTAGTAGTATCTTGATCTAGTAGAATAAAGTTTATGACATGATCTAGTTTTGAGTTTTGCTTTATGATCTCTCCATGTAATCGAGTCCGTGAGCTATATATAATAAAGGTTAGTGTTGAGTCAAGGGCTTGATTATTTTGCCATGATCTTGGGTGAATAAAAGAAAAGAGAAAAAATAATAAAAAGAAACAAAAAGTTCATATTGATCTTATAGAGAGTAATGACTTCACATAGAAAGAGTATGATGATTAAAAGTTGTTGGGAGTTGGCAAACATAGCTTTGGTCATTGTTGCAATTAATAGGAAGTAATAAGGAAAGAGAGGTTTTCACATATAGATATATTATCATTGACATCTTTTATGATTGGGAGCACTCATTAAAATATGACATGCTAAAGAGTTGATGTTGGACAAGGAAGACAACGTAATGAGTTATGTATTTCTTATATCTGAGATAAAGTATGTTGTCATGAATCCTCTAACTTTTTGAGCTTGCCTTTCCCCCTCATGCTAGCCAAAGTCTCAGCACCAAGTAGAAATACTACTTGTGCTTCCAAATACCCTTAAACCAGTTTTGCCATGAGAGTCCACTATATCTACCTATGGATTGAGCAAGATCCTTCAAGTAAGTTGTCATTGGTGCAAAGCAATAAAAATTTCTCTAAATATGTATGATTGATTGGTGTGGGAGAAATAAGCTTTATACGATCTTGTGATGTGGAAGTAATAAAAGCGACGGACTGCATAATAAAGGTTCATATCGCAAGGGGCAATATAAAGTGACGTTCTTTCGCATTGAGATTTTATATATCCAACCATAAAAGCGCATGGAAACCTCTGCTTCCCTCTGCGAAGGGCCTATCTTTTATTATTATCTTCTACCTTATGCAAGAGTCATGGTGATCTTCACCTTTCCTTTTTCATTTTATCCTTTGGCAAGCTCAGCATGTTGGAAAGAACATGATATATATATATATATATATATATATATATATATATATCTAATTGGATGTAGGGGAGCATGAACCATTATTGTTGACATTACCTTTGAGGTAAAAGGTTGTGGGGCAAAACTATAAGCCCCTATCTTTCTTTGTGTCCGATTAAAACTCCGTAACCACAAGTATCGCGTGAGTGTTAGCAATTATGGAGGACTAAATGATAGTTGAGTATGTGGACTTGCTTTCTAGCTCTGACATAGACTCTTTCCGATGTTATGATAAATTGCAATTGCTTCAATGACTGAGATTATAGTTTGTCGGAGCCCAATAAGGTTTATGATTTATACTTTTGCATTGTGAATAGATCATCACTTGAATATAAGTAATCATATGACAGAAGCTATATATGTTGCTGTTATGAGAATAATCATGATGCCTTCATGTCCGTATTTTATTTTTATCGACGCCTCTACCTCTAAACATGAGGACATATTTATTGTTATCGGCTTTTCGCTTGAGGACAAGCGAGGTCTAAGCTTGGGGGAGTTGATACGTCCATTTTGCATCATGCTTTTATATCGATATTTATCGCATTATGGACTGTTATTTCACTTTATGTCACAATACTTATGGCTATTCTCTCTTATTTTACAAGGTTTACATAAGGAGGGAGAATGCCGGCAGCTGGAATTCTAGTCTGGAAAAGGAGCAAATATTAGAGACCTATTCTGCGCAAATCCAAAAATCCTAAAACTCCACGGAACGTCTTAAAAGAAATAAAGAAAAATCCACGCCAAAGATGAAGGCCAGGGGGCCCACACCCTGCTCACGAGGGTGGGGCGCCCCCCCCCCTAGGGCGCGCCCCTACCTCGTGGCCCCCCTGGTGTCTCTCCGACGCCCATCTTCTCCTATATGAGGTCTTTTGATGAGAAAAAAATAAGGAGGAACTTTTCGGGACGAGACTCTGTCGCCACGAGGCGGAACCTCGGCGGATCCAATCTAGAGCTCCGGCAGAGCTGTTCTGCCGGGGATACTTCCCTCTGGGAGGGGGAAATCATCACCATCGTCATCACCAACGCTCCTCTCATCGGGAGAGGGCAATCTCCATCAACATCTTCACCAGCACCATCTCATCTCCAAACCCTAGTTCATCTCTTGTATCCAATTCTTGTCTCAAAGTCCGGGATTGGTGCTGGTAGGTTGCTAGTAGTGTTGATTACTCCTTGTAGTTGATGCTAGTTGGTTTATTTGGTGGAAGATCATATGTTAAGATCCTATATGCATATTATTACCCCTCTGATTATGAACATGAATATGCTTTGTGAGTAATTACGTTCGTTCCTGAGGACAAGGGAGAAGTCTTGCTATGAGTAGTCATGTGAATTTGGTATTCGTTTGATATTTTGATAAGATGTATGTTGTCTAGCCTCTAGTGGTGTTATGTGAACGTCGACTACATAACACTTCACCATTATTTGGGCCTAGAGGAAGGCATTGGGAAGTAATAAGTAGATGATGGGTTGCTAGAGTGACAGAAGCTTAAACCCTAGTTTATGCGTTGCTTCGTAAGGGGCTGATTTGGATCCATATGTTTCATGCTATGGTTAGGTTTATCTTAATACTTTTGTTGTAGTTGTGGATGCTTGCAATAGAGGTTAATCATAAGTGGGATGCTTGTTCAAGTAAGAACAGCATCCAAGCACCGGTCCACCCACATATCAAATTATCAAAGTATCGAACGCGAATCATATGAACGTGATGAAAACTAGCTTGACGATATTCCCATGTGTCCTCGGGAGCGCTTTTCCTATTATAAGAGTTTGTTCCGGCTTGTCCTTTGCTACAAAAGGATTGGGCCACCTTGCTGCACTTTATTTACTTTTGTTACTTGTTGCTCGTTGCAACCTATCTTATCACAAAACCATCTGTTACCACTTATTTCAGTACTTGAAGAGAATACCTTGCTGAAAACCGCTTATCATTTCCTTCTGCTCCTTGTTGGGTTCGACACTCTTACTTATCGAAAGGACTACGATAGATCCCCTATACTTGTGGGTCATTAATGGGCGGTGGCGACGGCGACGAAAACATGGGGGAGAGGAGGTCGACCGAGAGCCAGGGGCACGGTGGGGGTGAGATTTGTGTGAGAAGAGTTTTTTTAATCTAGTCGCTTGGCATGTGGAGGCAGTGGACATGCTGAGTAGTAGCGTGGGTGTATCGCCTGCGCTATAGCTATTCACTTAGTAGTAGCGTAGGATTTACTACCCGTGTTACAAATATTTTTTGATCTGGTGGTGTGGTGTGGCACACTTAGCAGTAGCGTGCCCATAAAAAACCAATGCTGCTGCTATGCCATACTAGTAGCGCGCTTTGTACCCAGCGCTACTGGTAATTACCAGTAGCATGGGGACACAAACAAACGCTACTGGTGAACTTCTATGTATAAGCATTTTCCTAGTAGTGTTATATGATCCAATTATATTAGCACTGTTGAGAGATTGCACTAGCGAAAGTACGGACCCTAGGCCTCATTTTCAAGCATTGCAATACCGTTTTGGTTCCCGTTTACTATTTTCTACCTTGCTATTTTTGTTTATTCAGATTATAAAAAGATATTTCTACCATCAATATTACACTTTTATCACCATCTCTTCTCTGAACTAGTACACCTATACAAATTATCATTGTATTTGGTGTGTTGGGGACACAAGAGACTTTTTATTATTTGGTTGCAGGGTTGTTTGAGAGAGACTATCTTGATCCTACAACTCCCATGGATTGATAAACCTTAGGTCATCCACTTGAAGGAAAATTGCTACTGTCCTACAAAACTTTGCGCTTGGAGGCCCAACACGTGTCTACAAGAATAAAGTTGCGTAGTAGACATCAAACTCTTTTCTGGCGCCGTTGCCGGGGAGGTGAGTGCTTGAAGGTAGTAGACATCAAGCTCTGTTTATCACTAGTTTGGTTTATAAAACAAAACTACAAAAAAATGGAATTTAGTTTGCATCATATTATTCGTCTTTATAATGTATTTTTTGAAAATGATGGAAAGGAAAATTGTGCTCAATTGATAGAAGAAGAATTCAATAGAATGTTTGGTATAAATGATGAGCATGATTGCAATGTTGTTAGTATGAATTCCTTGAATATCCATGATGCTAATGATATACAGAGCCATAAGCTATGGGTGATATGTTTGATGAGGATGATATTTTTAGTCCCTAATATTTTATGTGCAAATTTGTTATAATGATTGCATGCCTCCTATTTATGATTATTATATTGATTAAAGTGGATTTGGAGAGGTCATGACTTTATTTAGTGATGAATCCACCATTTTGGATGAGGCTTCAATTGACTATGATAACAAAGTTGCTACCTATGATGATTCTTGTGATGACATGTATGCTATAAAGAATAATTATAACCATGAAACTTTCCATCATGATTTTAATTTTCACTCTCATGATATTTATTTTGTTGAGTTTGCTCCCACTACTATTGATGAGAAAAAAAATTCTTATGTGGATAGTAATAAGTTTTCTATGCTTTTGTGTCATGAAAGGAATGCTTTATGTGATGGTTAAATTGTTGAATTTCTTCATGATGCTACTGAAAATTATTATGAGGGAGGAACATATGCTTTTACATATTGCAAAAATATTGAGTTTCCCCTCTATGTGTTGAAAATCTTGAAGTTATGCTTGTTTTGCCTTCCTATGCTAGTTGATTCTTGTTCCCATAAATTGTTTGCTCACAAAATCCCTATGCATAGGACGCATGTTATACTTAAATGTGCTAGCCATATGCTTCATGATGCTCTCTTTGTGTTTCAATTCTTATCTTTTATGCAAGCATCATTGAAATCATCATGCCTAGCTAAAAAGCATTAAAGAAAAGCGCTTGTTGGGAGACAACCCAACACTTTTACCTACTGTTTTTGTGTGTTCACATGATTAGGCTACTGTAGTAATCATGTTTTATTGCTTTTGTTCTAATAAAGTGCCACGGAAGACCTTTGGGATGGCTTACGGTGATAGTTGATTTGATCTTGCTGAAAAACAGAAACTTTTGCGCTCAGGAAAACAATTCTCATTTTTAACAGAAGAGTGATAAAATTCTGATTCTTTTTGAAGAAGATTAATAGACAAGTTACCCAGGTTTTACTATTTTTACAGAACTTTTGACGTAGTAGAAGTATGGTTGGAGTACAGATTACTATAGACTGTTCTGTTTTTGACAGATTCTGTTTTCAATGCATAGTTTGCTTCTTTTCTAATTTCCATGGATTATATTTCTCAATATTAATTGGGAAATGATATTCTACATTAGGAATCATGTGATAACAATTATGAATCTTGTCTTTGACAGTACCAAAAGTGAAATGGTTTGCTCTTTATCATACTAACCTATCTCACAAAGTTCCGTTAAGTTTTGTGGGATTGAAGTTTTCATGTTTGGGGTGAGATGTCGATATGAGGAGAATAAAGAGTGACAAGACCCTCATATTGGGGATGCCCATGGCACCCCAAGGTAATATTCAAGGGAGATCTAAGCAGCTAAGCTTGGGGATCCCCGAAAGGCATCCCCTCTTTCGTCTTCAACATTATCGGTAACCTCACTTGGAGCTATGTTTTCATTCGTCACATGATATGTGTTTTGATTGGAGCATCATTTTATTTTGTTATGATTTGCTTTCTGTTATTTATAATAATTTTTTGCATCTTTTATTTCAATAAAAGTGGCAATGGTAGCCTTTGGCATGCTTATTTTGCAAGTATACATGTTGCTGTTTGAAAACAGAAAGTTTACCTCTGTTGCAAAAATTCCCTAGAAAAGTCAGACTGTGATAAAATGTTGAAACTTTTTGGAAAATGAGATCTGATAAAATTTATACAGTTTGTCAAATTTTCATAACTTTTGGAGTTAGGGAAGTATTGATACTCTTGCATTCTTTACAGACTGTACTGTTTTGGCAGATTGCTGTTATGTTTGCATTGTTTACATATGTTTGCTTGTCTAATGATTCTATTTGAGGATAGGAGTATTAAATATGCAGAGGCATTTAGTGTGCAATGTTGAATAATAATTTTAGTTATTTGCTACAATAGAGAATGATAAGGTTTTTGCATTGGTTTATACTAACTTATCTCATGAGTCCTTGTTGACTTTTGTGTGGATGAAGCTTTTGAGATTTAGGAAAACCGTGATATGAGAAGAATTAAGGAGACACAAAAGCTCAAGATTGGGGATGCCCAAGGCATCCGAAGATAATATTTCAAGAAGTCTCAAGCATCTAAGCTTGGGGATGCCCCGGTAGGCATCCCACCTTTATTCTTCAACAATTATCGGTTAGTATCGGTTGAGCCTAAGTTTTTGCTTCTTCACATGAGTTGTGCTATTCTTGAAATGTCATTTTATTTTCATTTTCCTTGTTGTTTTAATAAAATACTTAGATCTTAAAGTTTTTAAATAAAATAGAGTCCTCAAATAGTTGCCGGGGAGGCTAGGTAAGCGGCACTCACATCCCGTCAACGAAGCTCTTTTCTATCGAATTGCTCTAGTGCTTCACTTATATCTTTTTGAGCACGATGTGCTTTAGTATTTTTGAAGAAATTCTCTCTTGCTTCACTTAATTTAATTTGATAGAAAGTAATATTATGCTCATGATCTTCACTTATATTTGTTTGAGCTTATCAAAAGCAACACATGAAAATTAGTCCCAAAGTGATAGATATCCAAGAAGGATATAATAAAAACTTTCATGAAGATCATTGGACAAAATAAACTTGATTCCTTGTAATAGTTTTGAGATATGATGATGTGATATGTGAGTCATGTTGATTAGTAATTATACTTTAGTAAGAATATTGGTGTTAAGGTTTGTGATTCCCTATGAAAGTACGAAAGTCAATAGTTGTGCAATGAAATTACATCCTACTTGTGGTGCATTATTCGGTCAATATTATGCTCAATGCTCGCTTATGAGATTATTCGTTTCTTGGTTGGTCGCTTCTCAATCTTTTGCTAACCTTCATTTTGCACTAAGTATGATTACTACTTCAGCATCTGAAATCCTTTAAACCAGTTTTGCCACATGAGTCCACTATACCTACCTATATGTGGTATTCTTTTGCCCTTCTCAACAAATTTGTATGTGCCATCTCTAATTTTCAAAATAAATTTCTCTTTTGTGTGCTCATACCGCTTGCGAGGCGGTGAGGGGTGGCCAATATTTTCCATGCTAGATATGTTATTCTCACGATGAGTGTTTATTCACTTGTTATTGCACGAGAGTAAGGCAAAGGTATTATGGATGCCCAATCACTAAATGAAAAATGAATTTACTTTATGTTGTCAAATAATAAATTCCTTGGAAAGTGTTGGTATGGAGGGAACCCATGGATATGGTTAGCCATGGAAAGTGAAAGTATGGTTGAAAAAGGAATAAACTTTATTTTCTGTTTGGGAACCGCCTATGATATATCTAGCATGGAAAGTGTCGGGAGCTCTAAGTTGTTTTCGTTGGTGGGAAAAGTATGCCTCTCAAAAATGTTTTTATCTCTACATTTTTGCTTTGAGCTCTGGCACCTCTACAAATCCCTACTTCCCTCTGCGAAGGGCATTTCTTTTACTTTATGCAATTTTTATTTTTAATTTCACTCTCCATATTCTCTTATAAAGCACCAACCAGGGGACACTATGATCGTACTTGAGCATTGGGTGTAGTTAATATGCGAGTGTGTTTCATGAATGGATCAATGGTTGAGCATGATGGGCTAGGGATAACTTATTTTAGCGTTGATATTTTGAAAGACATGATTGCTTGTTGATATGCTTGAGTACTTAAGTCTCACGTCAAAACTAGACTATTGCTTTGAACAATATAAAAGTCCAAATGTCCATGCTATAAAGAAAAGAATATGAGATGACATGTTAGACAACATTGCACATCAAAAATTCTGTTTTTATCATTTACCTACTCTAGAACGAGCGGGAATTAAGCTTGGGGATGCTGATACGTCTCCAACGTGTCTATAATTTTTGATTGTTCCATGTTGTTATATTATCATTCTTGGATGTTTTACAATTATTTTATAGCAACTTATATCATTTTTTGGGACTAACCTATTGACCCAGTGCCTAGTGCCTAGTGCTAGTTATTTTTTTGCTTATTTTTTACATCGCAGGAAATCAATATCAAACGGAGTCCAAACATCGCAAAACTTTTTGTGGATTTTTTATGGACTAGAAGACCACCAATGGGCCAGAGCAGCACCTGGGGGGTGCCCCGAGGGGGCACAACCAACCAGGGTGCGCCTGGGGGCCCAGGCGCGCCAGGGTGTGTTGTGCCCACCTCGGTGGCCTCCCGCACCCCCTCTTTACCCTATAACTTCCCAAATATTCCGAAAACCCTCGAGGTTAACCTAGATCAGAAGTTCTGCTGCCACAAGGCTCTGTAGCCACCGAAAACCAATCTAGACTGCATTCCAGCACCCTGCCGTAGGAGGAATCATCTACGTGTCCATCTTCATCATCCCGGTGGCCACCACGATGAGGAGGGAGTAATCCACCCTTGGGGCTGAGGGTTTGTACCAGTAGCTATGTGTTTAATCTCTCTCTCTCTCTCTCGTGTTCTTGAGATGTCACGATCTTGATGTATCGCAGGCTTTGTTAATATATTCGAATGGTATGGTGTTTTCCCCTCTCTATCTTGTGATGAATTGAGTTTTCCCTTCTAGATTTCATTGTATCGGATTGAATACTTTTATGGATTTGAGAGCACTTGATATATGTCTTGCATATGAATACTCGTGGTGACAATGGGGTGTCGTATTGATTCACTTGATATATGTTTTGGCACTCAACTCATGGATTCCCGAGGTGACATTGGGGTAATCTATGCATAGGGGTTGATGCACGTTCTTGTCTTTGTTTCTCCGGTAGAAATCTTGGGGCACTCTTTGAGGTTCTTTGTGTTGGATTGAATATTATCTGAATTTGCTTTGGTGTTATTTTAGTACAAATTCTTGGTTAGATCGATCGGAAAGAATAGCTTTGTGTTATTTTAGTATGAACTCTAGGATAGATTGATTGGAAAGAATAGCTTTGAGGTGGTTTCGTACCCTACAAATAATTCCGTCTTATGTTCTCCGCTAGATAGGAACTTTGAAGTGATTCTTCGTTGCACGTTGAGGGATGGTTATATGATCCAATTATATTAGCACTATTGAGAGATTGCACTAGCAAATGTACGGACCCTAGGCCTCATTTTCAAGCATTGCAATACCGTTTTTGTGCCCGTTTACTATTTGCTACCTTGCTGTTTTATTTATTCAGATTATAAAAATATATTTCTACCATCAATATTACACATTTATCACCATCTCTTCGCCGAACTAGTGCACCTATACGAATTACCATTGTATTTGGTGTGTTGGGGACACAAGAGACTTCTTATTATTTGGTTGCAGGGTTGTTTGAGAGAGACCATCTTCATCCTACTCCTCCCACGGATTCATAAACCTTAGGTCATCCACTTGAGGGAAAATTGCTACTGTCCTAAAAAACACGGCGCTTGGAGGCCCAACACGTGTCTACAAGAATAAAGTTTAGTAGTAGACATCATATATATTCTCAAATATTCCAAAACCTACTAGGGGAGCCACGAAAACACTTTTCCAGTGCCGCAACCTTCTTTACCCGTGAGATCCCATCTAGGGGCCTTTTCCGGCGTCCCGCCGGAGGGGGTTTCGATCAGGGAGGCTTCTACATTAACACCATTGCCTCTCCGATGAAGCATGAGTAGTTTACCTAAGACCTACGGGTCCATAGCTAGTAGCTAGATGGCTTCTTCTCTCTCTTTAATTCTCAATACCATGTTCTCCTCGATGTTCTTGGAGATTTATTCAATGTAATACCTTTTTGCAGCGTGTTTGCCAAGATCCGATGAATTGTGGATTTATGATCAGCTTATCTATAAATATTATTTGATTTTCCTCTAAATTCTTATATGCATGATTTGATATCTTTGCAAGTCTCTTCGAACTATCGATTTGGTTTGGCCAACTAGATTTGTTTTTCTTGGAATGGGAGAAGTGCTTAGTTTTGGGTTCAATCTTGCGGTGCTCGATCCTAGTGACAGAAGGGGAACCGACACGTATTGTATTTTTGCCATTAAGGATAACAAGATGGGGTTTTCATCATATTGCTTGAGTTAATTCCTCTACATCATGTCATCTTACTTAAAGTGTTACTCTGTTCTTATGAACTTAATACTCTAGATGCACACTGTATAGCGGGCGATGTGTGGAGTAATAGTAGTAGATGCAGGCAGGAGTCGGTCTACTTGACACAGACGTGATGCCTATATTCATGATCGTTGCATTAGATATCGTCATAACTTTGTGCTTTTCTATCAATTGCTCGACTATAATTTGTTCACCCACCATAATACTTTCTATCTTGAGAGAAGCCTCTAGTGAAACCTATGCCGCCCGGGTCTATTTTCGATCATATAAGTTTCCGATCTACAATTTTAGTGTTCTATTTTACTTCCTTTGCAATGTTTTACTTTCCGATCTATAAACCAAAAATATCACTTTACCATTTATCCATCTCTATCAGATCTCACTTTGCAAATAACCGTGAAAGGATTGACAACCCCTTTATCGCGTTGGGTGCAAGTTGGTGTTTGTTTTTGGAGGTATTCGGTGACTCGTTCATTGTCTCCTACTGTTTTGATACCTTGGTTCTCAAAATTGAGGTAAATACTTACTCTGCTTTGATGCATCACCCTTTCCTCTTCAAGGGAAAAACCAACTCAAGCTCAAGAAGTAGCACCGGACATATGGTGCCATCCAACACGAGACTGTACCGGTCTGCTCAGTCGTCCAGACACATTTTTTCCTGCAAATTAGAGTCAAAGTGTGGGGGAGGGGGGTTTGCGGACGTCCGAACCACTATCATGTACACTTATGACTGCCCTGGCCCACCCAAACCCCCTCCTCCCTCGCCCTCACACTTTCCTGCATTCATATCGATGTGAGCGGCATCTCCGCATTGATGCCGGCCCAGAGTAGACATGACCTCTCACTGACACCGGCATTGAAGCGGCGTGCCAGCTGTGAGAGGACTGCTTGGTGCACACCCGACTGAACACACATACTTGCCTACCCGGTTGAACAAGCCACCTCGCCTGCATTCATTAAAGTCGCGTGTGTGCCGAGGAACCTTTTTCGGACACACCTCCGTTCACGAGCTGGCTAGCTAGCGTTAAACACAAAGCTAGTTGGTTCCTCCCGTCCATGGCTATTCAAACATGGCCAGACGTCGGGCAAGAACTGCACCACACCTCCGCTCGCCATCTCCTTCTTGCGCCATATTCTACAAACTGTCCATGGCATCTGGCAAGCAGGAAGAGGCATTCTCCAGCATAAAAGCTGACGCGCGGAGGAGCAAGTTGCCGCTCCAAGCCAGCTTGCGGAGGAGCACGGCGACACGGGCAATGATACTGTCGTGGACGAGGCAACATCCTGCCATGCCATCCACCATCAACGTGAGCAAAACCGTGCCCACCTGGTGGAGAAAGAAGCCGGCGGCGTGGAGCGCAATGAGGCGGCCAACACTTCCGGGGTCGCTGTCGGCAGCAAAGCAAAGTAGATCATGGGAGGCCACCGCCGCTTGGCTCCTATGAAGGCATGTGCCAGCTCGTTGTCGGTGCGCACAGCTTGTCTCTTGCCCTCTTCGCATGCCACTGTCGTCACCTGCCCCAAAAGCCAACCTTGGTTCGTACTTCATGGATGCGGAGTCTACTCCGATGATTGGCACTGCCGAACATAGGGAAGGTATGGGGAATTGCAGGTTATTCTTCCCCTCTAGCTGAAGCATATACCTCCAAGGAATATGGCAGTCTGACGAGCGAGCTGCTGGACATGAGGAACACATGTTAGCAGAGGGGCTGCGGAGGGGGTGGAGCTTCATTTTCCAGGGCTCATGGCCGGCCAAAGATGGGGAATGGGCGCCGACGGTCATTTTAGTCTAGGTTTAGAGTCTGGTCTAGTAGAAGAACTCTAAATGTAAAGAATTTACTCTGGTTTAGATGAAAAGCATCCCATTTTATGTAAAAAGTGTCCAATTTATTTGAGTTTAAATCAATTTTGTTCATTTTCATCGAATTTCATTTGAAATATAATCAGACATATGCGGACATCTTTAGATGGCCGGCTCCTGCATCCGTGTCCACAAACTGGTCCCCTTGTCCGCAGGCGGATGTGGGAGCAAATTTGCGGGTCAACGTTAGAGACATGCGTGTGTAAGCTAACCTCTCCGGAGGTCTCGAGTTGGACCCACACGTCCTAGTGAGATTAAGGGATGCAAAGTGGGCCCGATGCCGCGTTGGTGCACCATGTAGGCAGGGTTGACGGCTATAGATGGGGAATGAGCGTCGTGTTTGCATAGTTGCTACGAGAACGTATCCTGTGCACCCGCCCGACTCATGCACCAGGTGCTCCGGTGGAACGTGAGCCCTTGGATTAAATAGAGAGAGATAGGATGCTGTGCAAGGGGAGCTATTGGTACATTTGGCAGAATAAACCTTGAAGTGCAGCTTAATTCTGTCCTGCCCTGTCTTTTCTCCCGTTTCTATATCTTCATTTCCCTGTCTTATCTCATGTGCCACCGGTCACCGGACCATGGCGATGGATGCTAGGATTAGAAAAAAATCGCTCATGTCATCTCTATCCCTCCCTCTCCTGTACCCAGCCAGGGATCTCTGTGTGTGTGTGTGTGTGTGTGCGCGCGCGTGTGCGCGCGCGCGTGCCTACGAGATGACAGCTGATGAAATTGATAATTTCACCTCTCATACTAGTCCAGATCGTATGGTTGGCTCAGGCTCTAGTTTTTTTAGCACCATGTAAGAAAGAATGTACACTTGCGACAAATTCGTATGCGACTTTTTTTTGTAGTTTAGAGGAGCAATTGTTGTACAGTTCATGTGCATGGTTGTGATGCTCCAATGTGATACACTTGATGTTCTTGCGTGGAAGCATATAAAGAAATGTATTCAGAGATCTTTCGTTCAGTTGCAAAACAACATCATTCACAACAGTTATTTAAAAATATATTTCTCTCATACGTACTTAATGTTACAGTCATAACTGTTGAGCTTTCCAATGGTTCGAACAATAAATTACATGAATCTTTTGCATCTTTTTTTTGCCAAAGTCACTAATGAGCAATCATGCGCCAGTTACAACAACTGATACAAGAGCACAACTTGTCAATTTTCTCAGGTGTTGTGCATGGTTTGAAGAAGAAGCTCAGCCAAACAAATGTATAAATGAAGATGGCACATGCCATCCTATACAATCTACACCAGAGCAACACTGCTACTTGAAAAGCAGTGGAGATTTCATACATCTTAAATGTTACACAGACTATTGCATTATCCATTTGAGGTTTCTAGAAATTCAGGCATGGGCCATGTCAAAGTCTGCTGCAGGACTGTCATCCGGCTACAAATAGGCCTGAAAACAACACATAGTATAATAAATCATATTTTTCTTGCTAGGTGATTACGACAAAAAGTAGGCATTAAAAGCCAGAACAGGTAACCTTAGGAATTTTTTGCAAATTACATCTTGTGTATATCTAGTCATTTCACAGAGCTATACAAGTCATACCTTTTCCAAGCTTGTAGTGCATCACCATAGATAAACCGTGCACTCATAACAGAAGCATGACAATGTTTACTTTAATAAGATGACATAACTTTCTGCATATATTGGCATGTCAAATTCACTTCTTACATACAAATCATTTTGCACTGGACAAACATGAAAAATGGAAAAACTTGATCCCAAAAGACCACAATTGAAAAGGGAAAAGATTCCCATCACCCAGCCGATTTACAGCGTATCATCCGCCACCTGAGATGCACACCATGTGTCCCATGTGGGGCTTAACACTGCTCATTATTATTATTTTCTTATCATAACCGCTAATGATTGAGAGCCAGTTGGTTTTTTTTCGTCTTTTGCAACATGCTTTTGCAAAAACAATATACAATATGATCTCTGTTGCAAGAAAAAAGTCTACAGACTTCTCAACATGTCTATGTTGCAAAAAATGCTGCAATATGACCTTTGTGACAAGAAAAAAAAACTCTACATGTGTTTCCACGACGCGATATCTGTTGCAGAAAATATTGTATAGACGTTTCCGCAACATGATTTCTGTTGCAAAAAATTCTGCAACATAATCTATGTTGAAAAAGTTAGGATGTCTGTCATCCGCTTGATGACGCCAGATCTACGGCGAGCGACCCGGCCAATCTTTTAAAAAGATCAGCCGGCTGATGCACACGTAGCGTCCGCATTCTCATAGTCGTTGCATCAATCATGATTGAGTGCTCAGTCTGGCACAAGTCCAGAAAAACCATTTTCTTTGGTTGGCACCACACACAAACATTACCAAAAGGTTTGTGCAACATGTATCTTTTTACAGAGGGTTTCTGCAATGGAGGTCTTGTTTCTGAAAGTAAAAAAATATTCGGTGGTGAATGTTTTTTTATGAAAGAAGGGTATTGTTTCATAAGTTCTCTGCAACATGGGTCTTGTTTCAGAAAGAAAAAATGGTTTGGTGGTGAAGTTTTTTTTTCTGCAACAGGGTCTTGTTTCAAAAAGTTTCTGCAACATGGGTATTGTTTCAGAAACAAAAAATTGTTCAATGGTGCTTTGCAACAAGCTTCTATTGTAGCGGGATGAATGCAACACTAACCTTGTTGCAAAGGCCGACGCTCACGTGATGGGCCATTAGACGGCTATTACAACCTCCATCAAATGTCTGGTGAGGCGGTCGATCTTTTTGGATCATTACCTAGCCGACGTGTAGCGCTCCCCATAGAAAAATTGCATGAAACCTAGTTTGAAGAAAAAAAATCACGAGACCCCCGGTTGCTGGCCCTGACCTATCTTCGGCACACTATGGGCCATTCGGCGCTATTACCTATAGTGAGCATATGTAGTAGTTTAGTACAAGCGGTCTATAAGGGGCGGTGATGTATGCCACCTTCTGCGGGCAATACTACTGTGACCACCCATGCCCAATGCTAAATGTCCACAACTGTGTTCCTCATTAATGACCACTTTAACTCATAGGAATAGTGGAGAAAAAACATAGGATCCATCGCTAGAGCCTCAACCGTATGCCACCTTCCAGCGGTCCTCTAGAGCCCATGAACCACCCTGAACAAATCCATCGCTACACACTGTTCTCCATGGTATACGGGGATACGACGATGCTCCCCTTCAAAATCAAATACGATTCCCCGTGCATTTGCCGGTACGAGGAGGAGGCCGCCAAAAAATCAAGGAAGGAAGATCTCGACACCAATGACTGGATGACGGGAGAGGAGTTTTTGGGTGGGCCGGGCGTGTCAGTGCCTGACGTGGCAGAGGTCCGAGAGCCTGTGAACCTCCTTTTGAGATGGTTCCGATTTGCGGGATTTCGGATGTCCAGACCAACCTAGACATTTTAGTAATTGTCGTTCGGTGTAAAAAATTCCTGCAGCGCTAGGTCCTTACATTTAGGGCCGATTTGGTGAGCAACGTTGGATATTCCCTTACCATGCAGACTGGTAGCTCACCAAATAGCTTGAGAATTTGCATGGTGGCGCTAAGCTCGAATATAAGGGTTGATGAAGACAACAACGTCGCCGATACACGGATGCTCGTATGGGGATGGAGTGCTGAGGTCCAATATCTGTGAGCACCCCTTTATGTACTCTTTAAACATAATCAACTATTTTAGAAACCCCATCATCCCTAGGGATAGGTTTAGAGTTGCACTGTTGGGTTGGAGCCATTCGTGCATTCAACATATTAGCTATTATAATCTTACATTTTTATTTGAAATTACAATGTTCATATGAACGCTTCTCCAAATCTCTATAGAAGAAATGCACGTGTGATGCTCGGTTTGATAAATGAAAGATTAAGTTTGAAGGTTCGATTCCAACTCTATTGACATTAGTACAAATTTGACTTCTCAAATATTGTTAGTCATAGTGGTGTTGCACTTTATAGTTTCTGTTGGGCAAACTTTTGTTTTTCCATTGGGTAAAGAAACTATGGAAGATGGTAAAAATGGGATCTACCTCCACCCTTGTTGCAATCTCTGTGTTGAACTTCATAGCTGCTAAGATAGAAGATTGTTATTGAGTTGGGTATCCATTTGCTCAACCTTTAGTTTCTACCCTCAAATACATTTATCTTAATTTTGTGTTTAGCTTGTGTTGTGCTGAGTGTGGGTGCAGTGAAAAAACAACGGTTGATTGATTATGCCTTTTGTTGGTTGCTTTTACAATTTATATAGTTGATTTGTGTGGGAGGGCTTCGTGCTATGTCATGTCGCAAGCTTGATGTATCGAGGGTGTTAGTAGTATGATGTTATATTATATCGTTATTGTTGTAATTATGTGGACCTATTGTTGCACGCATCACAAGATTATTATCCCTTCTCCTCTTTATCTTTTTAGGGATCGGCTGGTCATTATTATTAATGTGCGTAATTAACTCCAATGGAAAAGTTATACTTCCTACATTGATGTGTTTAGTATTCCGGCGGCAGTAAATATATGGTGATGAGATGTTAAAGGATTGTGACCAAACATGTTCCACATATATTTTTTTGTCACGGGGAGAATTAAAATATACGAATTTTTATACTAAAATTTTATATCTATTTAAACGTATACCATATTAGAGTTGTAATGATTAAAATTCATATTACTTACTATTATAGTTAATCACATAAAATGTTGCTAAATAATATTCATAATGGTATTTGTTATACAATTATATCACTGAATATTTTGTTTGTGCTAAATTTAAATTGTATGGCGTACTTTCTTTAAATTGATTTTTTAAGGTTTGACACATACATATATATTTGCATGTATGTTTGGGTTACCGTGTGTTCGTATATAATTTAATATCATCAAATATCATGATAGAGAATTTTAAATCATAAACTATTACAAACATATTAATAGTGGTTTCTAGTGTATTAGTAGATAGATATATTTATAATAACTACTAGGGTATGCCAAATGTATCATGCAAGTTGAATTCATTAATAAGTTGACAACATGTGCATACTTTGTGCTTATATTTTAAAAACATCATTATTCAAATCATCAAAGAACATAAAATTTTCCCAGTTCCACTTTTAGATAAATATGATTTAATTATTTGATATGCTCATACATAATGTAGTTGATTTGGTATATACGAGAGCTCCTTCCTGTTTCTCAAATGAATGGTTGCGTGTTAATTGAACCTACCTTAGAGCATCTCTAGCATACCTTTTAAGACGCACGAAACTGTAAAATAACCGCCAGTTTACAGTTTTAGACGGAAAAAATGACCCGAATAAAACCCGTAAACAACTCCAACCTGTAAAATATTTTAAGGGCTGCGGAAAACATTTGCGCCAAACCCATGAAAATAAGGATTTCGAAGGCAACCCAAGGGTGCCCTATATACGCGAAAGACCGTTGGCGGGAGTCCAACTGCCATCACAATCTTCATGGCTCGCTCCCGGCCGTCTCCCCGTCCATCCCCGACTGCCGCCACCCTACCCGCCCGGACCACCGCCCGTCCGTCCCCGGCCGCCGCCGCCGGAAACTCGAGCAGCTACGGTGACGAAGGAGCTCCTGGATCGATCTAGCTCCTGGATCCATCCCGCCACGGTCGAGCTAGCTAGCTCCTGGATCCATCCGGCAATGGAGGAGCTGGCTCTTGGATCGATTCGGCGACTATGGCAGACGATGGGAACTGAATATGAACACGGGCGAGAGGAAGAAGAAAACGTGGGGAAGAATATATGCGAACATTTGGTTTTACAGTCCACGTTTAAGGGGTATGTTCAGCCGTAGCTCAAATCGATTCTTAAAATGCGTTTTTCGTGAACTGAAAACCACGTTTTCAGTTCCGCGGTTTAAGGGGTCTGCTAGAGACGCTCTTAAGTAGTTCTCCCTTGGAATTAAGCATTTTTCTTAATAAGCTGAGCACTGACGGGAGCGAACGTTTGGTCTATGGGGACATATATCCCCGTTATCCAATTCGTCAACACATGCATCGCGATTGACAGATGAAGTAACGTTTCAGCAAATACAGGTTGAAGGAATAGTTGTACAGTGCAATACACGGAAGGCGAACAGTGTCGTAGTAGTACGCGGACAGGTCGGTACAGAATCTTTCTGCAGCCCTTACGCGTTTTCATATGCAGCACCGATAAAAATGTCCTGCTAGAACACGCCACCTTTTTGGAAGATCGAGGTTCTTGTCAGAAAGGACTGGACTGAACAAGCCAGCACGCTTTACACAAACAAAACACGGAGGCCTGGACTGAAGTTAGCTTAGTTGGCGCACAACTAATCTGTCTTTGCGTTTAGTACAAAGTATGGAAAATGTCCCATGTTTATGTAGCACGGATGCCTGGGAAGCGAGAGGAAGCATATATAAAACAATTTAAAAAGTAAGGTTAGTAAATTTGTGTAATTAAGACTTAATTACATAATTTAACTCGGCGGTGAGAAAAAATAAATAATTGCTAACTGTACTTTTTGTACCAGTGAAAGCCTCCACTAAGCCACATCTTCTATGATTACATCTTGTTTGTGTAAAAATGCATCGAGAAGTTGGCAGCTGGCTGGAAGTAGCAAAATGGTGTAGCAGTAAATATGGGTGGTTGTTTGGTGTAGGCACTTTAACTAGACTGTCGGTGCAATTGTTCGGGTAAAAGCTAGACCCTCCATTCGTTCTATCCATTTGCTCTGAAGGAACTCCTCCTACCAAGTTAAGCGAAGAACAGCTCAGTGCCTAACGGAGAGGGAGAAAAAGCAAGGTGGTGGATGTAATGGACGGACTGCCTTCATGCAAGGTAACAACGTCTGCATCTGTATGTTGCGTATGATTAGAAACACAGCCCGCCTTCATTTGTCATACCTCATTTGTAATATGGGAGATATACTGTCTAGGTTATGCTAGAAACTGGGAAATCTGAAGAAGAAGACGATAAGAGAGAGTTATCCGGTGGTGATGTATTGAGTAGTATTAAACCGGTGGATGTTGGTAAAGAATCTTGTCCAATAGAAGAGTGTGCAGGCACAAAAGTAGCGTCCAGTTCTATTGGTAACATTTCGATGGCGCAGGGCAGATTCACAGCGTCGGATCTGCAAAATTTGTATCTTGAACTATCTCCAGAGCAAAAGGGCAAAATAAGTAATTTAGGCATTGCAGGAGTAGAGTGGATTAACAAGATGGTGCACACAGACCTAAATCATTCAGCATGGTTGATGCTCAATGTAATGCCTGATGACCGTGCTCTGAGAATTGGAGTAGATGATTGTGACATAGTTCATATTACAGAAGCTGCGGCAGCTAACATAACTGGGTACAAAATGGGTGGTTCAAAACGATTCCAGTTTCTGAAGGTGCCCCAAGCCAAAGTGAAATCAAAGCTGTGCGAAGCATACTGGAACTGTACGACGAAACTGAAGAAATAACAATTTCTGAACTTGTCGCACTGTTGTTGGGAGAAAGTAAGAAGGTGGTCGAATTAAATTATGAGGGAGTTTCCCGCACAGAGGTAGCGTTTGCAATGTTGTACCTTTCTATTGCGCTTGGTCCTGTGGAGAGGAAATGTTGCGTGAACAGGAGTTCATATATGATGGTGATACTTCATCCGGATCTGAAAGATGTCAATTGGGGGAAATATGATGTTGATGAAATAATAAGCGGCACAAGGAAATTGAACCGGGAGAATGCACTGCTTAACATAACACTACATGGGTGCCCTGCTCTACTGGAGGTATTTTTAAAAATTCAATATGCAAAGTACGTTTGTATCTTAAATTTGTGGTTGTAATGACAGTTATTTGTACAACAGATTCTTTATTTTGACTCCGTCGACACAGGATTCATTCAACTAGATCAGAAAGCCGTGCCTAGGATAAAGTACTACAACAAACAAATCCTGAGTGCGCTTGTGAAGGCTAACAGCAAAGTAGATGGTGGGCGCATTACATTTGGATTAATGAAGGTATATGAATAAGTAGTTACCTTGTCAGTTTATTTGTGAAAATTGGGGAATTGTAAGAAAGACAGCTAAAATTCACATGGAAGCACTCCTCTGACCGTCTATCATGTTGACAGGTAAAAGGATCAATCAAGAATGCTGATAACTTAGCTTCTGATCTAGCTACAGAATCATGTGTGAAGGTAAATATATACAACCAGATTTCAGTTTAATGGGATGCAAGTACTACATTATATTGAATCTTAAAAAAATTCATATAGGGGAGGAATTGGATATTAGAGGAACTAGCGCAGCAGGCTGAAGGCAGGATTGAAAGATCAATGAAGTTCCATGCAGATCTCATGAATGAAATTAGTCTGACTGAGGAAAGGAAGAAAAATCTATTTCAGACACATCGATCAGTAGAGAAATTGATGCTGACTGTTGGCACAGTGAAAATGTTGCGTTATATTCAGAAATACGAGGTACAGATGGGTGGCTTGGTAAACGAAACAGTTTCTTGTCTGGACAACGTATTGGCTGGTAAGAATTTATCTAATTCCTGGTAATGTAAAGTTCGAATTCATAATGTAAAACGTTTGTAACAAACTTTTTTGGGATTTAGGTGTCCGTGAAAACTTTGCCAAGGGTACAAAGCGGAAGGCAAGTCCAAGTTTGGATGAGGGTGCACATAAAGATACAAGTATAGCAAATCATTACTGTTTTTCTTAGTACATAACCTGAATGCACTAAATTATGTTCACATGGTATATGGTCCCAGACTTGAACATGCCGTTGATGGTTAGCAGTGAAAGTGTTAAAGGGAAGGAAGTTGTACCTGAAGAGGGATGCATGTTCAATCAAGGGATGCTGGTGCACTGTAGTCCACATGATGAGCTACATCACATAGCTGAAGAGTTGGCAGGAAAAAGATCCATGTAGAAACCAATTTGAAGAAGGTTGCATTACCAATAATCAGAGCATCGTGTCCTTTCCAGTTCCAATCAATGTATCCTACAGTTAGTAATGGTGTATTGGAAAAAGGGTTCAGAAGCATGATGATATGCTTCAAGAAGACATTGAAATCGTCACTTTTGAAAGAACACAACTTGTGATTACATACATGTCGTTGCGAACTGATTTTTTATAATAGCAGCGCTTGGCTGATACATGAGGTGCCTACAAGGATATCCCTAACTGGACAACAGGTAGTTGCCCAATTCAACGGCCCAGGTAGCTTGGAGAAGGATGGGTTTGAAATGGTCATAAGAATGATGGCAACTGTAGAGATTAAATGGATTACATCACTATACCGTGGAAGGTGGAGGCACATCTTGCTACCTATATGGGCTGTAAGTAATGTTAGGTGAATTTATTAAATTGAGTATCGAAAAAAATATGATTTGGAAATTAAGCTGTCGTAAAACGCAGGAATTGGTGTTAAACACGGAGCAGTACTTACTTGACGAGACCGTGAGGATGATGTTTACTGACCCAAAATTGGGATACGACGTTGAATGCTGCAGAGTGGTAATTATTTCATATTTATAAATAAGTGCACTACAACAATTAATATGTTTATTGTGTAACTTGATATATGCTATGCAGATTTTTGCTCCATACCGGGATGAAGAACAATTCTGGATTTTATATGCATTTGATATTGAAACCTGTAGAGTGCATGTTTTCTATCCGAAAAGGGGGAACCGTCCAATGTGGGTGCTGGAGAAAAAGCACAAGAAGTTATGCTACAGATTGATCGAGGCTCTTTGTAGATGTGTTTATAGGTTCTTTGATGGATGGAATATCAATGCGGAATCATTCAAGTTCATCTATCACACCTTCCTTGAGAAGGCCAGCAACAGGTCATACCTGATCTTGCATAATAATCTTGTGAGCTATTTTTGTGTGCTAATCAGTCTGATATAGTTTCATTTGGCAGATTTGACAGTTCATTCTACATTGTTCATTGCATTACATGGGTTAGGGGGACTGGTCTGACACATTGATGTACTGAGGTATGACATATTTCCATACTTCCGACAATTTGTAAAAATTAAAAATCCTTAATCTTGGCAAGTAAAACAGGATGGGTTGAAGAAGATAAGGGAGTACATCGTACACATGGTGCTGACAATGGATGGTAATATTGGAGTACCGCCGAAATCCATAGTGAGTCCTACGATGCTGGAATGAAGTACTGATTGCCCAAGAAGTTTTAAATATAATGTAATATATAACGCATATGTCGGATGTTTTATGTGGTTTTCTACAATCTAGTACTATGTTAAATGCAGTTGAATTCTGAGATGCATCACTCTGGTGTTGTGTATTTGTGGAAAAAATGTTAGACGGCGTGTAGCAGGTAAAAAAATGTAGTTCTGCTGGTTTCATGGAAACTAATCATATTTTTCATAATTACAGCTGCTTGGTTACAGAGCAGTAATGAGAAGTTGCAATGCCAAAAATGTATGAAGTTATGATGGTGCTTGTCAATGTTAGTAATAAAAATGATTAAGGGGCTAATGTAAATTCGGATCACATTAGTTTCGATGTAGGTGAAAATTTGTTAAATGAATGACTTTGATGCAATGAAATAAAAATTGGTATATGTTTTTTTGCAATAAATGATGATTCATTTTGTGGTACTCGTATACAAAAAATGCACCCAGGGTGGTTATAATTGGATGTTGTAATGATAAGTTGCACAGGTATAAACATCGAAGAGTGGGATTTCAACCCATATGGGTGATTTAAAAAAACAAAGGGCGGCGATTGTAAGAACTAGTTTGAGAGGATAACTCACTATCTTTGTAATTAATAATTAATTATTAATGGCAGAATTTGAAAGGCAAGTCAAACATATGTTGACAAGGATGCGAAGTAAACATGATTTTTTTGGGGATGACGTAAGTGTTTCTTGATTGTATATGTGAGATTGAGTTTTTTTGTTTACTAAGTGTAACGAGTATGATAAAAAAAGAGATTAATAGGGAAAAACTATTACAGATAGTTATGACTTGTCATGTAAATAATGGCTTTGTTTGTACATATGGGATAGTTTTCACATCAAAAAATGAAGGAAAGTAAAAAAAGCAATGGAGCCGCCGTTTTGTTGGCACGCTAAGGAACCGAGTAAAACCCCGTACAGTGGTAACACATGAGAGGTTTGGTGTAAGTTCTATGGAAAAAATATCTATAAGTATGTAGTTAAACGTAAATAGTAAGGAAGTAAAAAAAATGGAGTACATGTTCTTAGTGTCATGGGCAATTAATACATTTGAAAATTAGTGTGAAAATAATGATTAGTACTAATCATTGGCATCTGGATACCAACAACAGAAGGGCTTGGGCAGCGAACGCACGTCACCAGAAGGGCTTGGGAATCAAACAGAACACATGTCTAGTGGAAAGACAATGTTTATGTATGGCAGGGGAAGGGAAGCATTAAAAAAATGTTGTGGTAGCTGGGGAGTGTGGCATTTAAGTGGTAGGCAGTGCGAGCAGATATGCCATTGACTAGGAAAACGAGTTGCCTCTGGGAGGAGGATAGGGTTTCAAGGTTAGATCTGAGCTACAGAGGGCACGGCGGCGCCATGGCGACACAGCAGAAGCTGATGAATACTGGAGTATACGGGCAAGAAAGGTAACACCTAAGGCTGTGTCCCCCTCTTCTTTGCCTATTTGTGTGCAAGCTGTTTTTTGACAGTCTAGTTGTTTCATTACATGGCGGTGCTGATTCTATGGGGATTTCCGCATTTAGATTCCTTGCTTTATTAGAAAGTGCGAATAATGGGGAGCTGTTCTACGGCGATGAGCTGAGTGCTCTGGAAACAGTAAATGAAGGAAGCGAGTCACATATGTATTCAGGTTCAGAGCAGATGCTGTCAAATGTTCACGCATGGCAAAACAATGGTAGTGACACTGTGAAAGAGTCAGATTTGGCTGAGCCTGAGGGTCTCCAGCTTATCAGTGGGTTGATTGAGCCTACTGAAGTAGACAAGGGCAGCAAAGAATGTATGCAAATTTCAGACACCGGTGGAGCAGAGCAGGTTTCTGAAAGTGATACTAGTTGGGTTAGAAGGTAATTTCAAGAGTACTTACAGTTTATAATAAACTTTGTGAAGAGAAAAAGTGTTTCATGCATTTTATTTATACAGGCATAGGCGAGGAGCAATGCCTGATGAGAGAACTATACAAGCAGAGAGGGTTACAACACTTGAAAGTGCAATTAGGGGGTTTGCTGAAAGGAAAACTGATTCAGTCATTACACCAAAGCTAGGATTGAGTTATGATTCGTTGACAGAAGATTACGACTTTTACAACCTTTATTCTTGGGAATGTGGCTTTGGCATACGTTACGGGAAGAGCGGAAATAATGTGAAAGGAGCGAGGTGTATGCAGGAGTTTGTTTGCTGTTGTTCGGTAAGTAACTAGTTTATTTATAATTAATTACATACAAGATTGTGTGGATTGCATGTTCGGTTGTAAAAATTGACATGTGCATTTGTTTTGTAACAGGGGAAACCAAATAAGGAGAACAGCAGTTCATGCAGAACAAAATGGCGTGCAATGGTGAGTGTCGGTGTCAAAACCGGCGGATCTCGGGTAGGGGGTCCCGAACTGTGCTTCTAGGCCGGATGGTAACAGGAGGTAGGGGACACGATGTTTTACCCAGGTTCTGTCCCTCTTGATGGAGGTAAAACCCTACGTCCTGCTTGATTAATATTGATGATATGGGTAGTACAAGAGTAGATCTACCACGAGATCAGAGAGGCTAAACCCTAGAAGCTAGCCTATGGTATGATTGTATGTTATGGTTGTTGTCCTACGGACTAAAACCCTTCGGTTTATATAGACACCGGAGAGGGTTAGGGTTAGACAAGGTCGGTTACAAAGGAGGAGATATTCATATCCATATTGCCTAGCTTGCCTTCCATACCAAGTAGAGTCCCATACGGACACGAGACGAAGTCTTCAATCTTGTATCTTCATAGTCTAACAGTCCGGCCAATGGAGATAGTCCGGCTGTCCGGAGACCCCCTAACCCAGGACTCCCTCAGTAGCCCCTGAACCAGGCTTCAATGACGATGAGTCCGGCGCGCAGTATTGTCTTCGGCATTGCAAGGCGGGTTCCTTCTCCGAATACATCACAGAAGAATTTGAATATGAGGATAGTGTCCGACCCTGCAAAATAAGTTCCACATTCCACTGTAGAGAGAATAATATTTTCGCAGATCTAATCTGCTGGCTTGTTTTGATAGCATGACGTTACGTCATGGCCCGGTGATTATTCGAACCGTTTCTTTTAACCAGCCCCGCGCACAACGCGAGGCAGTTTTTCAACACGTCTTGTCAAAGCAGAGATCGTGTCCCCTTATTACGGGATTCTCATCAATACGGGCGTGGGTAACCCAACCGCGCCATCAATTGCGGCGCTTGGGGGATAAGCGAGTTTTACCAGGCAAGTGGGGACGCTTAGTTTCGTCTGCCCATATAAAGGGATAAGGATTCACCTTTCTATCCACGCCTTCTTCCTCCCTTATCCATCCATTTTCGCACACTCGAGCTCTAGCGCCCAAGTCCGCACTTCCCACCTCGACCTTCTCCAATCATGTCCGGAGCGGGAGGCAAGTGGATGGTCTCCTCCGTCACGGAGGGAGACATCAAGAAACTAAGGAGAGCCGGATACCTGCCCGACGACATCGCGCACCGGCTCCCCGATGAGGGGCAGCTCATCCCCACCCCCAGGCCCCATGAGAGGGTGGTATTCCTCACCCATTTCCTCCACGGACTGGGATTCCCTCTCCATCCCTTCGTCCGGGGGCTCATGTTTTATTACGGCTTGGATTTCCACGATCTAGCCCCGAACTTCATCCTCAACATCTCGGCGTTTATCATCGTGTGCGAGGCCTTCCTCCGCATCAAGCCCCACTTTGACTTATGGCTGAAGACCTTCAATGTCAAGCCGAAGGTGGTGGGAGGCCATCAAGCGGAGTGCGGAGGCGCCATGGTGGGCAAGATGCCCAACATAACATGGCTCGAGGGCTCCTTTGTGGAAACCATAAAGGGGTGGCAATCGGGGTGGTTCTATATCACCGAGCCGCGCGACCCCGCATGGGTAGCGGCCCCTGAGTTCCGATCTGGCATCCCCATGCGGCTCACCTCCTGGAAAGAGAAGGGCCTGTCCTGGGGTAGTTCGAAAGAGCTGACCGGACTCCAAAAATGTATTCAAAACATGGTGGACAAGAAGTTCAAGCTTGTCAACATAGTCCAGGTTATGCTCATCCGCCGGATACTCCCGTGCCAACAACATGAGTTCAACTTGTGGGAGTTCAATCCGGCGCAGCACCGAACTCTGAACAGGCTCTTCGACATGACTCATGAAGACGCCTGGAGGGTGCTGTTCAAAAGTGCCGAGGTCCCTCCCCCTATTACTGAGGATCGCGGATTCAGCGCGAAGCGCCAAGCCAGTGCGGTAAGCTTCTTTGCCTTTCACAGGATACTTATTTTTTTATATAGATTGACTCTATGCGGGATCTAAACTCCCGTACCTTTGACATGATTGGCAGAAGATGGCCGGACAGATCGACTGTCCGGCTCCTTTGCCCGAAGGCCCCGCAGACGCTCTTCTGGCGAAGATGCTGACTCCGGCCCCTTATAAGGTGCCGGAGAAGACCAAGAAGGCCAAGGGAACCCGAAAGAGTTCCCGATGCCAGGCGTCGTCGGACTCACCTTCCAATGACTCTGCGACGCACTCTTCCCCTTAAGACAAGGAAGAAGAAGAAGAAGAAGAAGATGCTCCCCCACCGACTGCGGGAGACAAGAAAAGGAAGGCCGCCCCAACTGGGGAGGCCGGAGGGTCCAAGAAGGGAAGCACTCTCCTTCAGGACAGTTCCACCGCCGCTGACGAAGGCGAAGGCGAGTGGTTGCCCAGGGTCAAGCCCCCGGGGACATCGTAAGTATTCGGATACCAGAGTAACTCCTAGGATTCCTTTGTCGCATTGCTTTCCCTAACGCCGAACGCAATTATGCAGGCCGCCACGACCAAGATTCGATGTATCATCGGACGGCTCCTTGGGCTTGTCGCACATGGATAGGGATCCAGTCCTGACCGCCACCTCCCCTCATCCTGCCGACGACGCCGAGGTGTTGTCTCAAGAGGCACCGGATCGAGGGGAGACAGTCCTGGAGGCGCCTCAAGGCGACCTTCCGGACTACGGGAGCCGCGGGGACGGGGCCCCCGAGAGCTCCGAGTTCGGCCCTCGGCCGAACACCGTGCCGGACCCTCCAGCGGTTCCGGGCTCGGGCAGGCGGTCTCCTTCTAAGAGGGGCAAGACGCCTATGCCGGTGACCTCTGTCCATCCAGAGGCACCGGACAATCTGCTGGGAGCGCTTCGCAGCGCTTCCATCGACGAGGAGCACCGCACTATCATGAGTGCGGTGATCCAGAAGGTTCAGTCGGCCAAGAGCGGATTGACTGAAGCCTGTGCCAGCCTTCTAACAGGCTTTAAGGTAAGTGTTTAAAAATGTAGTAGAAATATTACCGCATAGACAGTAGACCCTAATGCTTTGTTCGGTGTTCACAAAGAAAAGCCGAACAGAGGATCAAATAATATCACAAGAGTCTAATATAAGTATGTCAATATGCATATGCAGGCTTCGCTGCTGGCATCCGCCGCACTAACTGCGGAGGTCGCCGTACTGAAGCAGGACCTCGAGGGGTCCAAGAAAGAGCTCGGCCTTGCCAAGAGGCAGCTCGAGGAGAACAAGGGTAAGTAATACCCCGTCTATAGATATGTATATATAAAAAAGGACGCGATTGCAAAATTACAGGATCATTGTATGTTTGCCAGGGGCCACGACCGAGGTGGCGACCCTGAAGCAAGCGCTGGCCAAGGCCGAAGATACAGCGGCCAAGGAGCGCACCGAGTGAGAGAAGCACGAGGCTCAGGTGGGCGAGGTGCAACAAGAGCTCTAGGATCTTGTGGCGAAGCACGAGGCGTTGGAGCTTGACTCCAAGACGCAGGAGTCTGAGCTTGCCGCGGCCCTCGAGAGCGTAAAAAGTGCCAAGGCCGAGGCCCAAAAGGCCCTCCAAGAGATCGACGCGATGAAGAAGATAGCGGCGGGTAAGGCTTTCTATATGCAAAGCAAGCATGTAAAAGTAAATTACCGATTACTTACCCAGATCCGGAGCTCTTCAGGAGCATTCACAGATTTGCCCCGCAGTGTGTCCGATGCCGCACAATTTTACCAGGCCGAGGACGGAAGCTCGACGGAGAAGTTGTTCTGGTCTCAGTATGCTGAGGCCGAATATCCGGTGCCAATGAGCGACCAGCTGAAGCAGATGGTCGAGCTACATAAGGCGGCCGATCAGGCCATGAAGAGCTTTATAGTCCGGTTGTGGCCTGGCGACGCCCTTCCGAACAGCTTCTTCAGCCTGGTGAGGCGGCTCATGGATGCCTGCCCGCGGCTGGAGGTCGTCAAGCGATCTGTCTGCATTGAAGGTGCACGCCGGTCTTTCGCCCGTATGAAATTGCAGTGGGTCAAGCTAGACGCCGTGAAGCTGATCAAGGAGGGGCCGCCAAAGGGAAGGAGCACCGCCACCCCGAGATGTACTACGAGGGTGTTCTGTCGGGCGCCCGTCTCATCGCGGACGAGTGTTCGAAAGATGTAATATTTGAATGAGACTTGCTCGTTTTATCCTGTATGTATGAAAACTTGTTTCATATGCGCTATGCAACGCTTGTTAGAATTTAAAATATTACCTTCTGTTTGGCTGTTTATCCAATCTGAGAGATGGCTAGTCCTCGGCTTCTGCCCCCATGCCACGAGTGCTGGGGTGTTCGGGATAAAACTGAGCACTCTTGTTCCCATGTTTGGGTCCTTCGAGGGAGGTGCTCAGCACAACGAACAAGGCAACCGGACTAATAATGCTTTATCACTCTCACTTAGCCATAGAATTCTATAATTTTAAATTTCGGCGAAGCCCCTGGTATTCGGAAGGCCGAATTCAAGGCGTGATACGCGCCTGTAAGCCGGACAGGGCTGGCCCCTCGCCCTAAGCAGCATAAGTCTTTAGGGACTCGAAAAACCTCGCCGAACAGCGACCAGTCTCTCGCCTTATCATGACAGTCAGTTTTAGCTTTCTCTACTGAGGTGCTCAGCCCGGCAGAACCGGGGCACAATCGCAGTAGTTCTCCTAGCACTACCTTAGCCGATAGAGCGGAACGTAAGGTACCAAAACATAGGAGCCGGGCAAACCCAACATTTGACCAAAGACATGATTCGGAGCTGATGCATATAATGCTATAAGTTCAGGGTGCCGCACCTGTGAAAGTGTTCGGACTTTTCACACCGCATTGTGGGGTACGTAAGCCCCTGGTGTATTGGCCGTACCAGAGTGTACGGTTGCAAGGCGTCATTAATGAACACACACACACACACATATATATATAACAAGAATGAAATAATAGTTGTAATGTCATGCATTGTTTATTGAAAAATTGCGCTAAAGCAGAGTGATATAGATAGTGCGATAAGCAAATAGTAGGACTGTGTCCCTTCCAAGGGCAAGCTAAGGAATGATATGAAATCGAATATTTCGCTCGTTATTGTAATCAACCTGGGAATTCCGTGGTATGACGTAGTTGTTTGCCTCCTTGGTTGCTGCATCATGTGTTCGACAATAGTGATGCCGGACAGTGTTTCCAGAGATTAAGGTCCTGAAAGAAAAAGAAAAATAACCAAACGGGAAGCTTCTAGTGCGGTTTAGGCCGCGTTTTGGGGCGTGCCGCAGTTGTGCCCCCCTCCCCACCTGTGCCCATGGTATTTTTAATGTGTAATTATGTACGCGTGGCACGAATATCGCCGTTGGGCTGGGATTGGGGTGGCCGCCGTATTGCTACGCGAGCTCAGATCGCGCCAGGCGGTCTATTTGCCGATTGCCCCAAGCGCGCTTGAATGTGTCCGGGCTTTGAAACGCCGAACTGGTTGATTGCCTTGAGAGGCTGCTTTGCGCTTCTGCTGCGAGGGCCGCGGTGTGCTCCTCTGTTCGGAGAGAGCGCTCTGTGTTTCCATTGACTGTAATAACTCTGCGAGGTCCTGGCATCTTGGGCTTGAGGTATGCATAATGCGGTACCGCATTGAATCTAGCGAATGCGGTTCGCCCGAGCAGCGCGTGATAACCACTGCGGAACGAGACTATATCGAAGATTAACTCTTCGCTTCGGAAATTATCCGGGGATCCGAAGACCACTTCCAGTGTAATTGAGCCTGTGCAATGGGCCTCTACACCTGGAATGACGCCTTTAAAGGTCATTTTCGTGTGTTTGATCCTTGAGGGCTCTATACCCATTTTGCACATTGTGTCCTGATAAAGCAGGTTCAGGTTGCTGCCGCCGTCCATAAGGACTCGAGTGGGGTGAAATCCATCGATGATTGGGTCTAGGACCATTGCGGCGAATCCGCCATGACGAATACTAGTGGGGTGGTCCCTGCGATCGAAGGTGATCGGACAGGAGGACCAAGGGTTGAACTTTGGGGCGACTGGCTCCAACACATATATGTCCCTGAGCGCACGCTTCCGCTCCCTCTTGGGGATGTGGGTTGCGTATATCATGTTCACCATCCGCACTTGCGGGGGAAACCTCTTCTGTCCTCCAGTGTGCGGATGCCGGGGCTCCTCCTCGTCATCGCTATGCGGCCCCTTATCCTTGTTTTCGGCAATTAACTTGCCGGCCTGCTTGAACACCCAACAATCCCTGTTGGTGTGATTGGCTGGCTTGTCTGGGGTGCCGTGTATTTGACACGAGCGATCGAGTATACGGTCCAAGCTGGACGGACCCAGCGTACTTTGTTTGAATGGCTTTTTCCGCTGACCGGGTTTAGAGCCTTTGAATCCGGCATTGACTACCGTATCCTCAGTATTTTCGCTGTTAATGCGGCGCTTATGCTTGTTGCGACGTGACCTGCTATTGCCGTCCTTGGTATCTGAGGTACCATGTTTCTTTGACATGTTATTATTGCGAGCCAGCCAGCTGTCTTCTCCCGCACAAAAGCGGGTCATGAGCGTCGTGAGAGCTGCCATAGATTTCGGCTTTTCCTGACCAAGGTGCCGGGCTAGCCACTCGTCTCGGATGTTGTGCTTGAAAGCTGCTAAGGCCTCCGCATCCGGACAGTCGGCGATTTGATTTTTCTTTATAAGGAACTGAGTCCAGAATTGCCTGGCCGACTCTTCTGGCTGCTGAATTATGTGGCTCAAGTCATCGGCGTCTGGTGGTCGCACATAAGTGCCCTGAAAGTTGTCGAGGAATGCGGTTTCCAGATCTTCCCAACAGCTAATGGAGTCCGCTGGCAAGCTGTTAAGCCAATGCCGCACTGGTCCTTTGAGCTTTAGTCGGAGGTATTTGATGGCGTGTAAGTCATCGCCGCGGGCCATGTGGATGTGGAGGAGGAAATCCTCAATCCATACTGCGGGATCTGTTGTGCCGTCGTATGATTCAATATTTACAGGTTTGAAACCTTCTGGGAATTGATGTTCCATTACTTCGTCTGTGAAGCATAAGGGGTGTGCGGCACCTCTGTATTGAGCTATATCACGAGGCAGCTCGAATGGGTCTTGCCCGCAGTGTTCGGCCCGACCGGATTTTCTTTTACTGTGTCCGGCGTGACGTTTGTCGTCTTGCAGAGTGGTGCGCCCCGTGATCCGTAGATCGATCTTGAATGCTTTGCCTTCTCCTCCAATATGTCTCGCAGGTCTGGCGTATCTCCCCATGCCTTTTTATTTGAATGGCGTTGGGGGGAGGCTGAGCTTTTGGCTGGAATGCATCTCTATCGCGTCCACGAGGTGGCCGATCAGCCATATCATACGCTTCTTCCTCCAGTCGGGGTAGTAACCTGCTCCTTGGGTAACTCTTGGAGGGACGCTCGAGTTTATATTCCTCGGCCGCGAGGACTTCAGTCCATTTGTCAGCTAGCAGATCTTGATCAGCTTGAAGGTGCTGCTGCTTTTTCTTCAGGCTATTTGTCGTGGCCATAAGCCGGCGCTTGAAGCGCTCTTTTTCGACGGGATCCTCTGGTACGGTGAATTCATCCTCGCCGAGGCTTGCCTCATCTTCGGAGGGGGGCATTTGATCATCCTCCTCCTCTCCATCTGCCGCTCTCTTAGGAGAGTTGGCTCCTTCATCCTCCTGCTCTAAATCTTGCTGGAGGGGATTGTTGTTGTCTTCGGCACTATCCGGAGTGTTATTATCTCCTGTGTCGGCATCACCACTTTTGCTTTGGCGGGACTTAGAGTGGCGCCGCTGACGTCGGCGCTTGGGTTGCTTCTTGGAGGGGTCATCCTCCGCTATCTCGTCGCCATTGCCTTCGTTGGGTGTATCCACCATGTATATGTCATATGACGAGGTGGCTTTCCAGTGCCCTATAGGTGCTGATTCATGTTCGTCTCCTACATCGTCATCCATACCGTCAATGTCTTCGGAGTCGAAGTCGAGCATGTCGGTTAAATCATCGACAGTGGCTACGAAGTGGGTGGTGGGTGGGCGTCGAATTTCTTCGTCGTCCGCATCCCAATCATGTTGGCCATAATCCGGCCAGGGCTCTCCTGACAAAGAGAGAGACCTTAGTGAATTCAGAATGTCGCCGAAGGGCGAGTGTTGAAAGATATTCGCGGCGGTGAATTCCATGATCGGCGCCCAATCGGATTCGACTGGCAGGGGCGCGGATGGTTCGGAGTCCGGAAAAGAGTCTGGCACCTTGGAGTCACGGGCTGCGCAGAGGATTATGCTGGTGTTTGGCTCGATCGCCGTCGAGACTGCAGCCCCTGAGGCGGTGTCTAGCCACCCGTCCTTGATTGGCGTAGTTGGCTCCGAGCTAAGGGTCGGAGCTGATGCGGGCGCGGCCTCTGGGGTACTGTTCGGCGGCAGAGCTAGGTCATACCCATCGCGACAGTGCGGCGCGCCCGGCTGTGGCTCGAATCCGTCGAAGATCAAGTCTCCGCGGATGTCAACCGTGTAGTTCAAACTTCCAAATCTGACCTGATGGCCAGGGGCGTAGCTTTCAATCTGCTCCAGATGGCCAAGCGAATTAACCCGCAGTGCAAAGCCGCCGAATACGAAGATCTGTCCGGGGAGAAAAGTCTCACCCTGGACCGCATCGCTATCGATGATAGTAGGAGCCATCAAGCCTAACGGCGATGACACATAGGATCTAAATGAAAGCACCAATGTCGGTGTCAAAACCGGCGGATATCTGGTAGGGGGTCCCGAACTGTGCGTCTAGGCCGGATGGTAACAGGAGGCAGGGGACACGATGTTTTACCCAGGTTCGGGCCCTCTTGATGGAGGTAAAACCCTACGTCCTACTTGATTAATATTGATGATATGGGTAGTACAAGAGTAGATCTACCACGAGATCAGAGAGGCTAAACCCTAGAAGCTAGCCTATGGTATGATTGTATGTTATGGTTGTTGTCCTATGGACTAAAACCCTTCGGTTTATATAGACACCGGAGAGGGTTAGGGTTAGACAAGGTCGGTTACAAAGGAGGAGATATTCATATCCATATTGCCTAGCTTTCCTTCCACGCCAAGTAGAGTCCCATCCGGACACGAGACGAAGTCTTCAATCTTGTATCTTCATAGTCTAACAGTCCGGCCAATGGAGATAGTCCGGCTGTCCGGATACCCCCTAACCCAGGACTCCCTCAGTGAGGCTACTACGAACTGATGACGGGGGGTGGTATATATCTGAGAACAGGACAGAGCACAATCATGCACTGCTTGATACTTGTGCTTCTAAGCTGCATTTTCCTTTGCATAGGCACATAGATAACTACACTAGAGAATTGGTGGCGCATCTTAGGCAGAATAATGTTAATCTTAGTAAGGTTTACAGCATCATTGGAACCTATTTTGGGAGGATTGAGAATGTCCCATTCACCAAAAGGTGCTTACGTACACTGTGTGGGAAAATTAGTAGAGAACGAGCTGATGATGATGTGCGTAAAACAATAGAACTTTTCTCGAAGATGAAAGAGAAAGATAGTGATTTTTCTTACACAGTGCAAGTGGATGATGAAAGCAGGATTAGGACATTGTTGTGGTCTAATGGTAGAAGTAAATTGCAATACCACTATTTCAGAGATGCGGTGACATTTGACACTACTTACAAGACAAACCTGTACGACATGCCATTTGGGCTGTTTGTAGGTGTCAACAATCATTTCCAGAGCACTATTTTTGCTGGTGTTCTTATGAGGGACGAGCAGTCAGAAAGTTTCGAATGGGTCTTCCGTGAATTTGTGAAGATGATGGGAGGAAAGGTTCCGGTGACAATCCTAACTGGTAATTTTTTTGTTTGTTTTCGATATGAAAAGTTCATAAAAGAAGTAATTTCGTCGATATGAAATGAATATGATTAGTAGTACATATGGAATTTATGTTAATATTGTTTTTTTATTATAAATCTGAGCAGACCAAGCAAGGGCGATGGAGATTGCTATTGAGAATGTTTGGCCAGAAACAACACACCGGTTGGTGCAAGTGGCATATTCTTCGTAAGGCTAAAGAGAGTTTGGGTTTTCATTATACAAAGAAGAGTGACTTCCGAGCAGAATTCCATAGATTTGTGAACGACATGCTAACTATCGAAGAGTTTGAGAAGGGGTGGCTGGAGATTATGAAGAAATACAGTTTGCAGAGCAATACATTCCTGATACAAAATTTGAGGTGAGGCGGAAGTGGGCTAAGCCATATTTTTCTGGAAAATTTTGTGCAAAAATGACGGGCACACAAAGGAGTGAGAGCGCAAATCACATGCTTAAGAATTATGTTCCTCCAGCATGCCCAATGAATCTTTTTGTGAAGCATTATGCAAAAGTACTATTTGATAGAGAGCAAGAAGAAGGTTTCCAAGAAAAGAGCACCAAATTGGTAAGATAAGCAAGTTTGTTTTAATATATTGTACTGTGTTTAATTAAGGCTGAATCATTTTTTTATCGTTACACAGGCAGGAGTAGTTCTAAAAGTTAACATACCAATTGAACGCCATGCAAGCACGGTGTATACTCGGGCCATGTTCGAGCTGTTTGGAAAAAGTCTTTACTACTCAGGTTCTTATTACATCAAATAATTAGTTCCAAGGACTGAGTACCTGGCAACACACGTGAAGGCGGAATCGAGGGAGAAATGGTACAAGAGCAGATACAAGGTGGTTGTTTCAGAATTCAGAGATTTTTTCAGTTGTGAGTGTGGACTCTTTGAGCATATGGGGATGATTTGTTGCCATGCACTAAAGGTGTGTAGATATGATTTACAAGTAGGTATTTCTTTTTATTTGTCCATTGCTGACTTTGCAAGTGATTTGGAAAAACAGGTGATGATAGTGTTGGGATTGAATGAGATACCAAGGAAGCACATACTGAAAAGATGGACAGTAGATGCGCGTGATAGCCTTCCTGAACATCTGAAGCATTATCAAAAAGATGTAGGCCTACCTGATTGCACCACTTTCAGGCACAATGCTATGTACATCTCGGCCCTGGAATTGGTTATGATGGGTGATAGCAATCCAGAGGCTTTTGATTATGTCATGAGCGGCCTGGCAGAACTGAAGAAGGGAGCTTTGCCACTAAGTAATCTAAAAGATGAAATGAGTCTAATTGAAAAAAGGAAGGCATGCAACTCTTCTTCTGTTGGTAAATCTGTTCCTCCAAAGTGTAGTCAGAAGCAAAATATTGATGATGGAGCTGCGTCAAGTGCTGGGAAAATTGAATGGAGAAATGCAAAAGCAAGAACGGTAGGAGGGGATGGGAAATCTTCAGTCAATGGTAATGGGAACATTGAAGCTAATTCGGCCTCGTCTACTGTACAGGGGGACGACCTGAGCACGGTTGATTCAAATATTGCATTAACATCTAGAACCATGGATACAGAAAGCAACATGTCCCTGTTACCCCCTAAGAATAAGCCTAGGATGAGAGGTCATCCGACAACGGCAAGAGACAAGTCGAATTATGAAATAAATGACAAGCGATCGAGGTTTTGCACCATTTGCCGTGGGAAGGGGCACAAGAGAACTACATGCCCTCAAAGGGGCAACGAACCGCAGAAGCCGAGGAAGATTCCGACATGTACAAATTGTGGCATAGCCGGTCATCGTAGGAATACTTGTTCAAAAGTTTTGTACTCTACATTGGATGGGGTCCCCTCTGTAGGATGTATCTGAATTGATTATGCACTTGTAATTGGATCTTTTTTAAACATTTGGACAAGTTTGTGTTGTAAAACTTCTGAAGACAGAAATGTTGAAGTTATGTTAGTTTTTTAATTATGTTGTGTAAGAATGTCATAGTGGTAAGACATATATGTTTAATATGTAGGCGTTACATTAGTAAGTGCAGCAGCAAGGATGCATAGAAATCATTGTTGAAAAAGGAAAAAAAATCGGTTATATATTTTGCATGGTGGCACAAAGGTGTTTTTTTTGAAAATGAACAAGTACAAGAAAAAAAAATTATTACAGTGTGTTTATGAGATTGGGATAGGCTGCAAGAAAAGGCCAGGAAAAGGCATGTGGGGTATGGGTGGCAGAGGAGTAATAAATGTGTGGGTTTTTGAATTTTGAATCGCGTGTGAGAGGCGGCAATGCTGTGGAGGTGCTTCACCATATAAGGACATGCCAAGTCTTGAGGAAGTTTCAGTACTCACAAGGGCAATAGAAGTTCATCATGTTCTAGAGAGAGAGAGAGAGAGAACCATTCAGAGCATCCATGGCCATGGTGATGGAATCAAAGAAGCGTCGCAGGAACTTTTCGGTGCGTGCACTATACTAGTTTGAAATTTTTCCTGCTTCTGTTGTTCAATCTTTTACTAAGTTGTACGTATCAGACAACTGCAAGTGTGGAAGGAGGGGCAGCTTATGCAACTATTGAGACAGGAGATACCTACTCTGGTTCAGAAGTTGAGCAGGTAAAAATGTAATTAGTGATTTAAACAATAAGATTGTATGATCTATAAATATAGCTTGACATCGTGGGAAATGACAAACAGGTTAGGCCAGTGTTGGGGCTCTATACTAAGGAAGAAGATGGAGAAAAGAAGGGGATTTTACTTGTGAGTCTGACTGCGTCTAATATGCTATATATATAGTGTTGCTATTCATCACCCAGGGTGCAAAATAAGTTACTCTTCACCCGAGATAATCTTACGATCATTTCATAATTAAATTACGTTTTGAATTCAAATAGTTATATAACATAAAATATTTTTTACGGCGATTATATATTTTCTTACGGTCCCTTTTTGCGTCGGAAATAAGACAAAACTTACGGAATGTAAAATTACGGTGCATTGATGGTAAAATAGAGGAGGGTGAAAAATAACTATATATAGGGTTGCGCTATTCGTCACCCTAGGTAAGGAATAGTTATCTATTTTGGAACGGAGGGAGTAACGGTTTGATTTTATTGACTATAAAATGAGTAGTTAGAGCGAAGCTGATGAACGTACGCCAGGCCTACGGATGTAGTCGCCGCTGGCAGGCCACCGCTTCTCCGGCTCCATGGCGGCGGCGCCATTCTTGAGGTCCATGAATTTCGCAGCCATGGTCGGAGTCCGACGTTTGGATGCCTCCGCCTCTCTCTTCCCCGGCCTGGCGTTTCAATCTCCCCGCGTATATGCTTTCTCCATTGGTCCGAGCTCCATGTATATGTAGCCGGCGCATCGCGTGGCTATCTAGCTAGCTAGAGTTCTAGTTGTATTCTGTCATCTGTTCTGCGTTTCGGACAGCGACTCTACGGACAAACATTAGAGTATCACCAACATTGGTGCCCAAAAAACACGGCAGGAGAGAGAAGAAATTGGGGCACCAGTAAATTTATTAGTGGAAAGTTAGACGGAGGCGAACGTTTGGTCTATAGGGACATGTGTCCCGGTTATCCAATGCGTCAATAGGGGCATCGCGATTGGCAGATAAAGTAGCGTCTGGGACTATACGGTTTGAAGGAAAAGTTGGAAAGTTGATTATTAACCTGATGAACAGTGCTGTACTAGGCGGTGGAACAGGTTGGTACAGGATCTGCCGGCAGGGATGACGCGCTTTCCATCGTCCATGGATAAATGCTGTACTGCAGGAACACTCACCTTTTTGCAAGAACGAGGTCTTTGCGAGAGGCCCGTCGTCAACGTAGCTTGGTTAAGTGGGCGTGTAAGAATGTCCAAAGGATCGGCAAGAAAATGGGACTAATTAAATAAGTATGAAAAGTAGTTTTATCCATGGGACTAATTAAATAAGTACAAAAATTAATTGGTAGTATAGGGGAGGGGAACGTTTGGTTCTGGGTACATATGTACCCTAAATGAAAAAATAAATTAGAAATTCAACAAAAAGTCAAAAATTTATGAAAATATTTTTGAAATAAACTTGACCTTTAATTGTACTAGTGAGAGAAGTTTCACAAAAAGAAATTTTCTCTTTGACTTCTTTCCAAAGAAGACAAATTGTCGATCAAAATATCATGAATACTGACATATAATAGCAAATAAATTTTCCCTTTTACGCTGTGAAGTCAAGGTTGTTTTTTTCGTGAAGTCAAGTTTAATCTAAAAATACTTTTGAACTATTTTGACTTTTTGCTTAATTATTTATAAAATAATCCCCATATAGGGGGTATATACATGCGGGAGCGAAAGGGGATTTCCCGTAGTATATAGCTCACTATTCATTATTTTTATTGAAAAAACATTAGACTGCTTTGATAAAGGTAGTCAGAAGGAGATTTCTTTCTGTTGATTATCTGCAATGACTACAATAAAAAATCGATATTATTTGGAAAAACAATTGCAGAAACTATTGACTTATTGTGGAATTACATATTTTTGTCGTACAAGGGTGTAGCTGTCCCCATACACCATTGTAACGAGTACAAGAAATCTAAGTCCGCGGTTTTTTTGGTCGGTTTAAGAAACTAGGAAACTATGAGATTAATTATTTTTCCGTGATGACAAACTTTGTCCGATTGAAATTGTCTTGCTCAATACCCGTCGTGTGTAGTGATAAAACATGTGATTTGGCTATAGGATCTCCTTTATTGTCTAATTTTTAATTACAAAATCTATTGCATGTGGTCTTTGTTACTATTTTATTTTCCGAAGTACAAGGGAAATATTTAGTTATTCCCAAAAAATGTACTAATAAGAACAAAGGAAAATGTAGTTAATAAATGGTGGAGAAAGTGTAGGTTGCTGGTTTAACCGGGGGGAGAATATTGCGGTAACATTATATAATAAGTTTTTGGTGGGGAAAAACCCAATGTTTCATGGGGAAATATGTACCCTGTAAGGTGATTTTTTAATGGTTAAACAAAAAGTCAAAATAGTTAAGAAACTATTTTTAGAATAAATTGGAGTAACTTGCGCAATAGTATATAAATTTTCACAATAAAAGAAGCTGCGTTGACTTCACAGCGAGAAAGCCAGAATTTATTTGCTATTATAGGTCATATTCATAGCAAGGGAAAAATGAATCTAGATAATTAGTTTTTAGTGTCATGTGGCAGTTAATATAAATGAAAGTAGTGCGTCATTTATTATTAGTACTAATCCTTGGCAGGTGAATATGAAACAAAAAGTACGTAGATGATGTCTGGAGTAATCATATTCATCAGCGAGTAATCAAGTCACTTATCTGTAAGCGTATGCATTTGTCTCGATGGTGTACAAAATAAAGAACAACAACCATCCGGGAAAGGGTCCAGACGCGGTTTGTGCACTGCTGCATTCCGACATGAACAGTGCTTGACACAGAGATGGGTGGGGAGGTAGTAGCTGGTTAAATGCGAATGGGACAGCAGCCTGTACAGGTCGGACCGGATCAAATACATGGACTGCTTGTACAGATAAAGCAGTAATACAAAAGAAGACCAGGTAATATACTAATAGCCACGGCTGGATGACCGGTGAGATTCCGGGGACAGAACCATTGGGTATTTCCCAAAGTTAGACGCTGAAGAAAGAGGAAGAGTGGAAGCGAAAAAGCCCAGGGCATGAGTTACCCAGTAAGCTAACCGCAAAAAAAAAGAGGTTACACAGTAGGCTAATTGACCCGATGAAGCGAAAATGCCTTTCGGTGGACGGGTGCATTGGTGGAGTTAAAAAAACAATTTTCATAGCACCAAAAAAATTTGTACATGGACAAATACACATATAATACGTTCATAACAATATACTTTCACACTTTTTTAGTCTAATATATTCATACATGGGGTAGAGAAAAAAATGTAAATGAAAATGGGCCAATTCTTTAAATGTTGGGCCGGGATTATTTTTTGTGCAGCTCTCTGGCTTTAGGCATTTATCAAACTAGAAGAAACCCCGCGCTTTGCTGCAGGATGTTTTGCATGAAGTTGAATGTGATTATTGTGTACATAAAATAACTTGCCCTAAATAGCATTTTTCCTATCTGGTTGTGGCTCAATAGTACAATATCTTAATGAATAATCAAAATGGCCAGTCAAATTTACTTTCTGCTAGGACTCAACTAAACAAAATATCTTGATAACATGAATAAAATACTACAACCCCTTAGTGGAATTAGCACATAAAATGATTTGAGAAGGACATACATAATCTGCACGGTACAAAGCAAATAAAATATGAAGTCATAAATTATGTGTACTTTAAGATTACAACATAATCTAGACGCTAGAAAACAAATACAACATGAAGTGAATATAGATATTAATACTCTACGACCCTATACGTGCAACTAACATGTTGAAGACAGAACATCTAAACCTCTCTCCCTCCTGAAAGAACATATAGCTCTCCCTGTAAAAAATCAAACTAAGATGTACTTTATGGAATTTTAGAAAACGGGAAACTTGCTGACCAAAATATGTTACATTGATTATTTAATAACAAAAGCTAGCAAGAGTTAAGAATAGTATATACTCCCTCCGTTTTTATTTAGTCCTCATATTAGCTTTGGTCAAAGTCAAGCTTTATAAGTTTTGACTAAGTTTATAAACAAAAATATTAATATATATACAATAAAAAATCAATACCAATAGATTCATTATTGAATGTACTTTCACATCATATAGATTTGTTATGGTAAATGTTTATATATTTTTCTATAAACTTGGTCAAACTTTGCAAAGTTTGACTTCTGTCAAACCTAATATGCAGACTAAATAAAAACAGAGGGAGTACATGCATGTCGAAGCTAATTAAAGAGACTTAGAATTTAAAAAATTAACCATGTAAATAATCCTTACATAATAATTATATTATATCTCGTGATATAAACACCTCAATGTTTAAACATCCACGGTGGAAAACCAGAAGGAAAATATAGATGCATCTTCAGGATATAGATGATTAGCTGATTTATGGAGTACATGGCTGTTCAGATGTGCATGAATCGCCTTTCATGGATTTCTACATAAAGGTGCAGAACTCATGGTATGATACTAAGGCCCTAGTGCATATGCTTTGAGAAGAAGGAAACTCAAAATAAATACGATATATTGTATCACTGTACTGTAGGATGCCAACATCAGCAGACAAACACTCTGATGCATGTGATTGCAAAAACTTGGACGACAAATTCAGGGCTACTCACGTCATGGATCAAAATCTCTAGTAAGGGACTCTTTGATTCGTAGGATTTCCCAAATGCAGGAATAGGAAAAACGTGGGATTGGATTGGCATGTCATCTTGAATCCTACATGATTGTATGAGTGTTTGATTGTGCACAAGAAAAACGTAGGATTCTTTCAAAGAGGTTTGAGTGGATGGAAAATTTCCTATGAAATCTAGTGCAAATGAATCCTATGGAAAAATTCCTACGGTTTACAATCCCACAAATCAAACAACCCACATAGGAAAAAATCCTAAGGATTAGAATCCTTCAAAATTCCTTTGAGAATCCTTTGAACCAAAGAAGTTTTTATAGGCCTCCATGAAAGTAAATAAGTGTACAGAACAACCATAATATCCTTTGTACTCCATATCATACTGTAATTGTGCATATCATACTGAATCTGATTCATGATGTGTAGACAGATTAATCAAACATGGTTGTTTTGCCAAAAAACATCAAACATAGAATGCTTACCAGTGTACCGTGCTGGATTCTCGGTCCTTCAGCTATATTATCCTAGGCATTTGTTTTTCTATCACTGTTCTTTCCTTCTATAACATCTACTGAAACAACATTGAAGGGATACCACAGTCAAAAGTGAGCGAGGGCAGCAGAGCCAGTTGCAGCGAGGACAGTAAAGCCGGTTGAAGAAGGGGATACCACAGTCAAAAAAGCGACAAATTTCAGATGAAATAATTAAATGATGCAATACAAAAATATATCATTTTTCACCTTTTCATTGGGCTCCATCTAGGCAAGATTTGGAAGATGGGGAAGGAAGCGAGGGCAGCAGAGCCGGTTGCATAAGGGGTTGCGCAGAACCACGCCATCGAATCCAACCGTGGCAGAATATGACATGGGAGGAGGGCGCTGGAGCTAGGTTGCAGATGTTGCCGGCATAGCCCCTCGCCATGGTCCCATGGAATCCATTGGTTGCACGGATTGTTGGTTGCAGCAACAACAATTGATGAGGCAACAAATAGGTGAATTTATGTGTGCAGATTTGTAGAGGGCCAAGGGATGGTTTGGGGAGTGGGAGAGATGAAAACAAGAAACGGGAGGTGAATTAATGGAAAGAGTAATGGATCACGGAAGAAGGTTAGCACGATATGTGTCAGCTCCTATTATAGACTACTCGCCGGTTTCGGAAGACAGAGAGAAACCAACTACAAAGATTAAAAATCTCATGGTTCGCATCGCTGAAAACGAAAAAAAGAAAATGCTGAAGTGGCAGGTTTGCTGAGGTGGAAGATTGCAATTGGTTGCTGATGTGTATATGCTGCATGTCAAGAGAAATCAGCTAGTGGGGTGCTCCTATTTAGATATAAAAGATAACTGTTGATGCCCCCTCTGTCTTCATGTATAGGCCTCTTGAGCCATACCTCAAAGTCTATTAATGTGTTGACTTCCCGCGTCGCACGTAAGAGAGGGTGTTGAAGTGTATATGTGTATTGCCTAGCTTTTTCATAAGTTCCGATTTTTTGATTGCGCCGACTAGTGCACGTTTATGTCGATGAGACGCCTTTCATTGCTCCTTAGGGATGCTGCAGAACTTCGCAGTTGTGTGTCCCACAACTCCACATCACAAATAGAAATTTGGTAATTTCTAGTACTTAACATCATACCGAATCTCAGTTCTACTTCCGATCAAGGTCGTAACAATAAACTTCCTGAGCAGCTTGTCCACCATGTGCTTGACACTGACGCAGAGGTTTTCATCCACGATCCTCTTGTTCCGATGCGACGCCCATTCTCTTGCCCAGAAGCCAGCCCATCTCCTCCGTCTTGATCAGCACCAGAAGGTTAGGCCAACTCTAACGCATCACCCCAAACACACGTCCAATTTATTCGAATTTTATCCGTTTAGGTCGAGAAAACGGACAGAGGACCTCTACACCCAACGGTGCTGCCCCATTTGGTGAGTTGTCTGCCCCGGGCATTTCCTCCAACACCTAGCCCGCGTGCTCGCCGGCGCCCGCCCAGCGCGCTCGCCCCGCAGCCCTAAGCGCACCCGCCCTCGCCCTCTGCCCGCCCGTGCGCCGCTCGCTCGCCCGGCGCCCACCACGCTCGCCCTTCGCCCACCCGATGCGCTCGTCCCGCCACTCACCACACTTGCCCTGCGCCCGCCCTGCGCTCGCCCACAGCAGCAACCGGGCTCGCCGAGGAGCGCCTGGCGTCCGCAATGTTGCCGCTGAGCTGCGCAACGGCGCAACACTGCAGGTAGTTGGCGGAGGCGGCGTCTGTGGTGACGCCCACGAGAGCAACACAGGCGAGCTACAACTTGTAGGAGAGCGGAGTCCATGTGGGATATAGCGAGGGCGGCCTGGTTGTGCTGCGTCCTGGACTAGAGTGGCGAGGAGCGCCTGACGTCCGAGGCGGCCTGTTCATGCTGTTGAGCAGCTGCGCCCCGGACCAGAGCGCAAGCAAGTGAGAACGACGGAGGCGCTGCTCTAGCGCTGCCCCGACAGCTAGCACAGCGGAGGCGTGACCACGGTGGCTGCCTTGTCCCCCGCAGCATGGCTGGTGGTCTGCACCTGGGTGGGTGTGCGGGGGAAAAGAGAGAGAGAGGAGAAGGTGGAGAGAGAGGGGGGGATGGTGGGTGAATGGCAGGTGTACCCAGGCCATACAAGAGAGGACACAGCTAGACGACCAGGACGCATAAAACGTCGGGTTTGTGTCTGCTTCGGACCCAAATCATGAGCAAATTTGGTCCGAAAATGAGACCGAACAGACACAAAATAATGATAAAACGGGGTTGCGCATTGGAGTTGACCCTATAAATTTACACGTAAATCTTGAAGAGTCGAGCCTCATGTCCGTGGGGTTGCCCATGCCTGCAAGGAGAGCAACATCATTCCTGAAAAGCGAGGGGCTAGCTTGCGGGACTTGGCGCCGGTCCCCCTCCTTTTTGTAAGTGTTACTTCCTCCGTAAAAAAATATAAGAACATTTATTTATAGAGTGAGTATGTAGGAATAGGATTTTTCCTTTCCGAAAAATATCACTATGTGAACACAGGGGCTAAAACACAAAGAAGGTTCATTCATAAATGAAAACATCTGGATACTAGCCAATCATTCCAATATTCCATGATCGTAGAAGCTTAGTGCAAGTATATATAAACATTACTAATAAGAGGAACATGAACATAACTCATAATTCATATTCAAGCAGCATCCATCACTCTACAATAAAGACTAGCATAGTAAGTAAATGAACGGTGTGGGTATAGCAGCTCCATGCCTACAAATAGGATGTGGATGTTGCACTGCTAAGTACAAGCAATGTTGTAGAGTTGTGAACATGAAAAATCATGGTCCATCTAATAGACCACACCTTATATTGATACATAGAGTTCTATGCGCATACTTTTAGCTTACTGTATCCATCGTAGAATGTAGCTGGATTAGTAACTCACCAATGGACTCCCCGCAAAAAATATATATAAAAAATAGTTGACTCACCAATGGACAATGAAGACACTTTGATAACCAGATGTATTTTTTCTTCTGAGTAGAGAGAAAATGGTCAGTGGTCGGGAAATGCCTGTTGGTTCCTGGGGACATCTATCCCCGGAATCTCAACGGTCATCCGGCCGTGCCTATTAGTATATGACCTGGTCAACTTTTGTATTAGCACATTACCTTTACCGGCTCGCCCTGTATTAGATTCCTTCAGACCTGTGCCGACCTGTCCCGCTCGCATTTATATTGCTACTCCCTCCCCACCCAACTCTGCCCTGCCCACTGTTCACGTCGGAAGGCCGCAGTACACAGACCGCGTCGGGCCACTTCACACTGTTTTGTGTTGCTTATAACCAGTTTAAGGGCTTCTTTGATTAAAATAAATTTTATAGAATTTCTGAAGGATTGAAATTCTTAGGATTTTTTCCTATGTTGGTCCTTTGATTCATAGGATTGGATCACATAGGATTTTTTCCTATGGAATCTTCTGTACTACATTTCATAGGAAATTTAACATCCACTCGAACCTCTTTTTACAATTCCTTTGTTTTTCCCGTGGCATCAAACAATCATTGCTAATTCTATAAGATTCAAATGGGCATGCCACTCCAACCCTACACTTTTCCTATTTCTATGTTTTCAAAATCCTACGAATCAAAGAGGCCCTAATTAATGCCTCATAATCGGATTGATCCTTTTGCATTTAACCAGCTACTCCTTCGAGACTAATATATACAGTTAGTGATAAGCGTTTTTGTTTACTCGGTGATAAGCGTTTTTGTTTACTCGGTGATCATTATCATTTCTGTACACGCCTGGTACTGTTCATGCCCAATGGACAGACAGATACCTCTGTACATTCATCATCCTCTTCTCACCCTCTCACCACTTACCCCAACCGAGCAGAACAAAACAGAGAGCCTCCATCGGAAGCAGCCCCGCGCTCTACTGATCCTGTTAGAACCCTAGATCTCCTCACCCGAGCTACCCCTCTTCCCGCCGCCCCATAGTGTCTCCATCTGACGCGTTCTCTACCTGCTCGCCCTCTCCTACTACGGGCGGACCGCACATCATGTAAGCTTCCAGACTCAATTATTCCCCTCCACGCCGTATTCGTTCCTTCTTTGTTCCTCTCCCCCTCTTGCACCGGATGTCTGCTAAGATTTTTGTATCTCTTTTATTGACCCTCACAACAGCCTTCATGGAACCGGATGAAGAAGGGGATCACCCCGGCCTCGACCTTTCGTCCTTTGACCCCGCTTTCCCGACCCCAAGTTCCAGGACTTCACTTCAAAAAGTTTGTTCAATTATATCTACATTTAACGATTTTAAATGCAGACTTGTAGTAGAAATTGGTTTTGGTGGCATGTTGCGTCTGCCCGCTATTTCTAAGCTCAATTTGAAATTCAGCACATGGCTCATGAGCATGGTAGATGGGCCCAACAGATGCATCAGACTATCTCATGATAGATCCATTAGTTTCTGGCCAGGGGATATCCACAAAGTTTTCAGTATCCCATGTGGCAACCTAGACACACACATCATTGAATATCAACAAGCAAAAAGTTCGGTTCAGTCTTTTAGTCTGTCTTGGGTATGCCTGAGAAGGGGAATCAAGTGCTCAAATGTGTTGAATTGGTTATAATGGAAGATCTAAATGAATCAACTGCCAGCAATTTAGAGATTGACTGTTTCAATATGGCTTTCGTGATCTTTTGCATGGGCCACATCCTGACCCCGTCCAGTAAGCACGACCATGCCATCATAGATTACTGGTCAGCTATCGCAAACACAGATAAAATTACAGATTTCAACTTCTGTGATTATGTGTTTGCTGATTTACTGGCGGCTTGCTGGAAAGTAAAGCAAGACATTCAAAACAATAGACCAGTTACTCACTTGATGGGATGCCACCTTTTTTCCAGGTATTATCACCTATCAAACATAATTTGTTTTCTGCATTACATGCAAGATTATTGTTTTGTCTCCTACAATCAACCATAATTTAAAATTCTATTCAATTGCAGATCTTCTATCTTGACAACCTAGACCTTGGCATGCTAAACCTGCCTCACAATTTGTACCCACGCATATCCAGCTTCGATGAATCGAGGATCAGGAAGATGATAATCCAGTGCTCTAAAATTGGCCCCGGGCCCCCAGATTTCTCCGTAGGCCAGGTATTATACTGTAGTAATTACCCAATCCATTCATTTGGAGCCGATGAAATTTGAGTTCACTGCACTAATTCCCTTATTTATTTTCAGATACGTCACCATTCTCAGATATGCTACATGCGCTCTGTTTGGGATTCAAAAACTGATGCAAAATATGATGGCATCAAAGAAACCACTTATTCCTTCAAAAAAACTATCGTTACAGATAGTCCTCAACCTGTTTCTGCTGGAACTTCTTCATTATTGACTAACATTCCTACCCCATCGGAATTCTACAGCATCCTCAAGTCTAACTACCCACAATTGGTAAACATATAACTCTTTTTTTAAACCACTCTGCAGCACCACATAATTTCTCCCAGTAAATATATAATTCGTTTTTATATACAGGCATATTCCAAGCTCGGCATACTCCTCAATCAGCACAACGCTGTTTCATTTAAATCCTACAATGAATTGAAGCGATCCTTTCATGAAGAGAACACTAGATTTCTTCACAGCCTTCTGTCCACCTTATCTAAAAGTTGCATCTGTTGCACGCTCCGTGGGACAACATGCATTGCACAAGAACTGCAGCCACCTGAAAGCCCTCTTTTATCTAATTTGTACCGGCATTCGAAGCAGCAGTCTAAGTCTGAAGGTAACTAGTATACTAAAAAACATTATTCAATAACAGTTTCACATCTTAACACATCTTCTTCCATGTCAGGCGCCACATCTGCAGCACCAAAGGATAAACATAAGGCTGCCAATTCGTCTTACACTATTAATGAGGTCACACCATCACACAAGAAAAGCAGGATAAACTGTAAGTCAATATTTTTTTTACATCTCATCATTTCATGTGCATTAATATATATATGTATTTTACTATTTTTTTAACCTCCCCTCTCCATGTTATGCTTCCAGCATATGACGCTGATGACGATGTTACTCCAAAAATCACGAAATTGCACCAACCAACTGAAGAGTCCAAATGTTGGGCTGACAGCCTAATAGGCGGCATCCTCATGTTCACCGATGAGACTGACCCGCCTGAAGATGTTGTCGTATTTGCTCAGATCTCACCATTCAAACCAACCCCCGTATCTACCTTGCACACATCTTACGCTGATTCTCATTGGACTGATGGTAGATTACACATTCATCCACCACCAGACGTTCTAATCGCGATTCACTCATATTTTCGGAACCACCCTCCAAGTGAACTTAGCTGGTATGACATTACGTTTCAATAATTTGTTCTTTTATTTCAATTTCTCCTGACCCTACCTCTATTATCACAGCTCGTGGATTACACATGCCAGTCCCCGATATTGCTCTCTGGCTGGTAAAACTATTGTCGACCAGTTGTATGGATCCAAGCTTCTTGACCACGAAGCTTGCTGTCTCATATTCCGCCGTTTGAATCAGATTGATAACAAATTGCTATACCCTGGATCCACCCCGAAATGGCGCCGTTACATCGAAGCTGATTTCTCTGTATGACGTACTTGTTCTTTGTTTTTGCTTTAAAATCTTAGTTCCAACTAACAATCACTTTTTTTTATTGCTAAAGACTGCTGTACTCGCTGGCGAAAATGTATGGGACATGGTATCTGTCCAGAAACAATTCATCCCAGAATATATAAGCCAACAACTGCCGAACACGCGCCTAGTAAGTATCTTAACTTAAAACGTTCCACTGATGCATACGAAGGAAATTGTTTAACATTTTTCATTCTTTAAGTTCATTATCCCAGCTTACCTTCAGTCTGGATGGAGTGTGTATTGTTGGGACATGAAGAGGAAGATCATCCACATGTGCGACCCACTGGCCGATGCTTCTTCCTACACTGCCCAAAAATCCAGCCACCTAATTATTGCAGAAAAGCTTCATGATGCCCTCTTCACCTATTTGAACAAGTTTTCCAGGTCATGGCATGTTGACGCAGCTAATTGGAAGAAAAACTTCCAGTTCCTTTCGGCCACATTGTTTGACCGCAACGAGAGTGGCGTCTGTATGATTCACATGGCTCGTTACTTCAACGGCATCGGTCTTGCTACAAAGTTTGACAATGTAAGACAACTCCCTCTACTATATTCTATAAACTTATATCTTCATCATCACGCTCACATCCCACCTGTAGTAGAAATTGGTTTTGGTGGCATGTTGCGTCTGCCCGCTATTTCTAAGCTCAATTTGAAATTCAGCACATGGCTCATGAGCATGGTAGATGGGCCCAACAGATGCATCAGACTATCTCATGATAGATCCATTAGTTTCTGGCCAGGGGATATCCACAAAGTTTTCGGTATCACATGTGGCAACCTAGACATACACATCATTGAATATCAACAAGCAGAAAGTTCAGTTCGGTTTTTTAGATCTGTCTTGGGTATGCCTGAGAAGGGGAATCAAGTGCTCAAATGTGTTGAATTGGTTATAATGAAAGATCTAAATGAATCAACTGCCAGCAATTTAGAGATTGACTGTTTCAATATGGCTTTCGTGATCTTTTGCATGGGCCACATCCTGACCCCGTCCAGTAAGCACGACCATGCCATCATAGATTACTGGTCAGCTATCGCAAACACAGATAAAATTACAGATTTCAACTTCTGTGATTAAGTGTTTGCTGATTAACTGGCGGCTTGCTGGAAAGTAAAGCAAGACATTCAAAACAATAGACCGTTACTCACTTGATGGGATGCCACCTTTTTTTCCAGGTATTATCACCTAACAGACATAATTTGTTTTCTGCATTACATGCAAGATTATTGTTTTGTCTCCTCCAATCAGCCATAATTTAAAATTCTATTCAATTGCAGATCTTCTATCTTGACAACCTAGACCTTGGCATGCTAAACCTGCCTCACAATTCGTACCCACGCATATCCAGCTTCGATGAATCGAGGATCAGGAAGATGATAATCCAGTGCTCTAAAATTGGCCCCGGGCCCCCAGATTTCTCCGTAGGCCAGGTATTATACTGTAGTAATTACCCAATCCATTCATTTGGAGCCGATGAAATTTGAGTTCACTGCACTAATTCCCTTATTTATTTTCAGATACGTCACCATTCTCAGATATGCTACATGCGCTCTGTTTGGGATTCAAAAACTGATGCAAAATACCATGGCATCAAAGAAACCACTTCTTCCTTCAAAAAAAAACTATCGTTACAGATAGTCCTCAACCTGTTTCTGCTGGAACTTCTTCATTCTTGACTAACATTCCTACCCCATCGGAATTCTACAGCATCCTCAAGTCTAACTACCCACAATTGGTAAACCTATAACTCTTTTTTTAAACCACTCTGCAGCACCACATAATTTCTCCCAGTAAATATATAATTCATTTTTATATACAGGCACATTCCAAGCTCGGCATACTCCTCAATCAGCACAACGTTGTTTCATTTAAATCCAGCAATGAATTGAAGCGATCCTTCATGAAGAGAACACTAGATTTCTTCACAGCCTTCTGTCCACGTTATCTAAAAGTTGCATCTGTTGCACGCTCCGTGGGACAACATGCATTGCACAAGAACTGCAGCCACCTGAAAGCCCTCTTTTACCTAATTTGTACCGGCATTCGAAGCAGCAGTCTAAGTCTGAAGGTAACTAGTATACTAAAAAAAATTATTCAATAACAGTTTCACATCTTAACACATCTTCTTCCATGTCAGGCGCCACATCTGCAGCACCAAAGGATAAACATAAGGCTGCCAATTCATCTTACACTATTAATGAGGTCACACCATCACACAAGAAAAGCAGGATAAACTGTAAGTCAATATTTTTTTTACATCTCATCATTTCATGTGCATTAATATATATATATATGTGTGTGTATTTTACTATTTTTTTAAACCTCCCCTCTCCATGTTATGCTTCCAACATATGACGCTGATGACGATGTTACTCCAAAAATCACGAAATTGCACCAACCAACTGAAGAGTCCAAATGTTGGGCTGACAGCCTAATAGGCGGCATCCTCATGTTCATCGATGAGACTGACACGCCTGAAGATGCTGTCGTATTTGCTCAGATCTCACCATTCAAACCAACCCCCGTATCTACCTTGCACACATCTTACGCTGATTCTCATTGGACTGTGGTAGATTACACATTCATCCACCACCAGACGTTCTAATTGCGATTCATTCATATTTCCGGAACCACCCTCCAAGTGAACTTAGCTGGTATGACATATCCCTTATTTACGTTTCAATAATTTGTTCTTTTATTTCCATTTCTCCTGACCCTACCTCTATTATCACAGCCCGTGGATTACACATGCCAGTCCCCGATATTGCTCTCTGGCTGGTAAAACTATTGTCGACCAGTTGTATGGATCCAAGCTTCTTGACCACGAAGCTTGCTGTCTCATATTCCGTCGTTTGAATCAGATTGATAACAAATTGCTATACCCTGGATCCACCCCGAAATGGCGCCGTTACATCGAAGCTGATTTCTCTGTATGACGTACTTGTTCTTTGTTTTTGCTTTAAAATCTTAGTTCCAACAAACAATCATTTTTTTATTGCTAAAGACTGCTGTACTCGCTGGCGAAAATGTATGGGACATGGTATCTGTCCAGAAACAATTCATCCCAGAATATATAAGCCAACAACTGCCGAACACGCGCCTAGTAAGTATCTTAACTTAAAACGTTCCACTGATGCATACGAAGGAAATTGTTTAAAATTTTTCATTCTTTAAGTTCATTATCCTAGTTTACCTTCAGTCTGGATGGAGTGTGTATTGTTGGGACATGAAGAGAAAGATCATCCACATGTGCGACCCACTGGCCGATGCTTCTTCTTACACTGCCCAAAAAGCCAGCCACCTAATTATTGCAGAAAAGCTTCATGATGCCCTCTTCACCTATTTGAACAAGTTTTCCAGGTCATGGCATGTTGACGCAGCTAATTGGAAGAAAAACTTCCAGTTCCTTTTGGCCACATTGTTTGACCGCAACGAGAGTGGCGTCTGTATGATTCACATGGCTTGTTACTTCAACGGCATCGGTCTTGCTACAAAGCTTGACAATGTAAGACAACTCCCTCTACTATATTCTATAAACTTATATCTTCATCATCACGCTCACATCCCACCTGTCTCATTGCAAAACTCAGGAAACACTTGGTCATCAGAAGAAACTCATGGCGGCCGAGTTATTCCAGTTAGATGGCAACCTCGCCATCCTCCCAGCAACGCTGACAAAAATCTTACATGGCTAGTATAAGGAAGAATAGTTCTTCGAAACCAGTACTCCGTGATGTACGCACATCATCATCTATATCTGAACTCCATACTAAGTTTCATATATCAGCAATTTTTTTTAGCGAACAATGTAACGGATATTCGAATCTACCCCCTGTTTTAATGATTTACTATTATTATTCAACTATTTTATTCCTAGCTTCAAAATATTCCTTTTTTTAATCTCATACTTTTATGTATCTTTTTCATACAGACGCTAGTAATCTTGCCACAAAGCTACAATAATTTTCGTTTTCCATTCATGAAACATCAGTTTGTCCACTTTACCCTGTAACATCCTTAAGTCTCTCCACCGGGTTCTTTCAGACCCCCCACCAGGAAACCACCCTTGTTTCTACCAATCAGCACCCACTAGTAGAAAAAGGGTCAAATGTGAAGCACATTAGTGCCGGTTTGAATATGAGCCGACACTAATGTGACCATTAGTGCCGGTTCCAACGGCTAGGCGGGCGGGCATCATTAGTACCGGTTCGTGGGCAACCTTTAGTACCGGTTCATGCCACGAACCGATACTAATGAGGCCAGTGCGGCTGTGGTCAGGCTGGGGCCCCCACGAAGACCTTTAGTACCGCTTCATGGCATGAACCGGTACTAGAGTTTCTTAGTAAGCTGATTTTTAGTCCCGCCTCGCCAAGAGAGAGGCAGTATGAGCGGTTTATAAGCCGTGAGTGCAGAGACAGTGACGAAGAGGCGCAATGCTCACCTGCACGTTGATTAGCTTCAAGCCTTTCGAAATAGTATAGATTGCACTCAGCTATGTGCAGTGCAGTCTACACTATTCCGAAAGGCTTGAAGCAAATTAACCAGCATTGCACTTCTTTTTTATTTTTAATAACTTATTTGAACGCCGGACTTCTTGTGTTCCGTATGCAGCATTCAAAGCGACGTCATCAATTTCCAACATGTTCTGAAATCATTTGTTGTTTTTCAGTCATTTACCTAATTGTTTAGAGAGTTAAATGACCGTGAAATTGAAAATCACTACAAAATGAACTGTGAAAATGTTGAAATTTAGCATGGTATCATCATTTCACCCGCATTGCATGTGCGAAAGAGTAGAGAGGGTCACGGCAAAAACTGGACGCACTTTGTGTACAAACTGGACAATCTCTTTCGGAGTATCAGGGTTTCGGACAAGAACTCATCTGCAAACAAATTCTTTCATGCCTTTACTGATTTTTAAAGTTAAGTTATTCACAAACTAGTGATTCACACTAATTTCAAATAATTCAAAATTTAAACTATTCAAATTTGAAAACTACGGGCACTAACAGAAAGTTTGTAATTTTTTGTACCTAAAGCAAAAATATTCACAAAGAAACTCTAAATACACAAAAAAAAACTCAAAAATAAATAAAGCAAAAAAATAAAAAAGCCCGCCTACTAGGCCAGAGCGGCCTGCATACGACTAGAAACCCAACCTGTTGTTGGGCCAGGATGCAGGCCCGCAAAGGCCCAGTAGGCCAACAGGGCAGCACAGAACATGTAGGCCCAGTAGGCCTGCTTTGGAGAGGAGCTCGAGAGAGCTACCGCACGGGGGTTTATAAACCAGTGCGGTCGCCCCTCGGCTAGCGAGGTGGGATTAAACTTGCGCACCGCACCTGCGTCAGCGCACCCCCTTTAGTACTGGTTCGTGGCACCAACCGGTACTAAAGGGGGTGCGGTTCCCGCCGCTTGGCCTGGCTAAAACAGGCCTTTAGTACCGGTTGGTGGCTCCAACCGGTACTAAAGGTGCCTTCTATATATACAACACTTACGAAAATTTCATTCTCCCTCTGTTTCTTCCTCTGTTTCCCCATTGAAGCACCGCCCGCACGCCCCGATCGATCGACGCCGTCGCCGCCCCGTCCCCGTCGCCGCCCTCGTCTCCGTCACCGCCCCGGGCCCGTCCCCGTCGCGCCGCCCCCGCGTCACGCCCCGGCCCGTCGCCGCCCCCGGCCGTCCCCTCGCCGTCGCCGTCGCCCCGCTGTGAGCTCTCCCCCTCTAACCCCTCTCCCTCGCCCCCGGCGACCACCATGGGCACCACCCCTCCCCGAGCCCATACACACACACAAGCATGATGAACACACACACACACACGTACATATGTATGAATTAATGCATGTATATATTAGTATATACGTATTTTGTATGTTTAATTAGTTTAGATTTTTTAGATTATTATTTTTTCACTAGTATATATGTATGAATGCATGTTAGATGGATATAATTAGTGTTTAATTGGTATGGAAATTTTTTATATAATGTTGTTTTTCAGTTTTTTAATGGATGTATAAAAGTTGTGTTTTCTGTTTTTAGTGTTAGATGCTTAATTAGTATGAAATAGCATATAGAATTTTGACATATGCAATGATAGCATACTTAGTGTTATATAGAAATGTTAGAAATTTTAGTTATCAAAATCCAATCATTAAAAAAATGTTACTTTTTGCGGGCATATAGCTAGTATTTGTTCTCGACGATGCCCGGCCCGCATCCTCGCCGTCGACCCGTCCGCGAAGACGTCCGACTGACCCATGTCCGGGACTGGGCTCTGCCGGGCTAGCACTGGGAGGTGCTGCCTGGAGGGGCGCGCCGCTTGATGAGGAACCCGGCCCCGGGTCCCGTCGTCGACCCTGATCTTGTTTGGTGGCGTTCGCGTGGGCCAGTTTCGGTGCGGAGGGAGCCGGCCCCGCCGGAGGTGGTACGTCACCGTGTCAGGGAGGAGGACGAGCACGTCCATCGCTACATGGTTGCGTTAGAGGGCGGCAGGTTCTCCAATACCTGGCAGTTTCTTCAGGTATCTCACTCCAGCTATGATCCTGTGAGGGTTCCTTCTCTTTGGGTGTCCACCGCCCGCGCCGCAAGAACCGCGAGTGTCCTAGATTCTTCTGTAGTATTCGATCTTTAATTAGCTACCTAGCCAGTGATGTACTATTCAATATTATATATTATTCGAGACGATGTATTCGAGATTATATCTATTATTCGAGACGATGTATTCAATATTATATCTATTATTCGAGACGATGTATTCGAGATTATATCTATTTTTCCCTACTAGCTAGCTATATGTTTTTGCTTACATATGCCCGCTTAATTAAGACATGCAAACGTGTGTGCATACATATTTCACTGTATCTTGTGTATCATTAAAGTTGACGCCGGAACAGTTGAAATACTGGACTCACTACTCAGAGCAAATAGTGACTATAACATCTTGTTTGGGATAGTCAACAGGTAATTTCAATCATTATTAACTATATATCTTGGCTTATTTAGTTCGTCATTTCATGATATGAACTATTTAATAACCCCTTTATTCATTTTCTTTGTCGGCGGGCAGGGCTTGGGCAAGGTTCATCAGCGTCACGGAAGGCGAATGGAAATGATAGCTGAAATGGTTTCGACCCAAGGTAAGTAATTAAGTAGTACTAGCTAGCTAGCTAGCTGCCATCTCTTTAATTATCATGCTTAATTAATTATTATCTGATCAAATTAAATTCCATTCTTGTAATAAAGGCCCTGAAGCAGGCGCAGGGGACTGATCTGTGTGCATTCTGCATTTGCGAGAATATTCGCATGATGGCGTCCGAAAGGAGCAGATCTCAAAGACAGGAATGAGTACGCTTGTCAGAACACTATTCACAATTTTTACACCATTATCGATATCTAGTCACGCAACTAATACACATGCATATTGATCTCCTTCTTAACAGTTCACAGAGGTGCGAGACAAGCTCCTAGAAACGGAGCGCGTAGAAGCACTTCAAGAGGAAATAGCGGGATTTTTGCTCGACCAGATCATAAATCCGAAGGGAGAATACTATTACCCGCTACCGCCCCATCGACCAGGTCATGAACCACTTCCAATTGCCATCGTGCTCCGAAGGCACCAATTAGGCAAATGCCACTGGCTCCGAAGGCAACATGCATATGTAGGAGAAATTGTATATAGCTATACATGTGTGTATGTGTGAATTAATATGGTGGTTTGTGAGACATTGATGATATATATATGATTGGTTCTACTAAAAATTCTATTTATATATATATATGCATAACGTGTACAATGTGTAGTATCGTAAAATACCAGCAAACGAAAAAGAATTAAAATGGAAAACACAAAATTAAATGAAAAAGAAATTATAAAACCAAAAACCCCTCAAACATTTTAGTACCGGTTGGTGTTACCAACCGGTACTAAAGGGCTCCCGGCCCCCGGAGCTGGCTCGTGCTACGTGGTTGCCCTTTAGCACCGGTTCGTGCTGAACCAGTACTAAAGGAGGGGGGGGGGTTAGTGCCCGCACTTTAGTGCCGGTTATGGAACCGGCACTAAAGGGCCTTACGAACCGGTGCTATTGACCGGTTCTGCACTAGTGACCCAACACCACATCCTCACCTCACTCACCTCCGCCCACTCAAAGCCGCTCAAACCACCTACCCCCAAGTCGTCCCACCACTTCGGCCTTAAAGATCTGCCATTGCCCACTTCTCCTCACTTCTCTCCTCTCAGATCTTCATTCGTTCTCCCCTTCCCCTGGCCCCTCCAATATACAACATTCAGTTACTACCCTGATCATTCCATTACTGAACGAATCCTCCAGTTGGATCGCAGACCCCCTCATGCAAGATGTCTCTTGATCTGCCCATCGGTTAAAGATTGATAAGATTGGCAGACCACCTGCAGCCCCATGTGAGTCCCCTAACTTCCTCTCTACATGCCAACCATGTTTTTTATCAGAATAATTTATGTCATGTTCAGTTCATGCCTTTGCAAAATTACTACTTGTGCAAGTCCCACTATTCCTTCATTTTTTCTTCTTTTTTTTACTCAAATAAATTGACTTTATTTCTGTTCACGAATGTTGACCATACAATAACTTGCGTGCCCCAAGGAACAACTTCTCCATTTTTATATTTCTGAAGCATACCAGTTCACACTCTGTATTTTTAGAATAATATACCACTCCTTCTCAAGACATAAATCATAAACATTGTCAAAATCTCTAGAGTTTCATTAGGCTTACATAGAGGAAAAAATCAACAACTACGGCCAATATATACTTAAATATGCCTATCAATTTCATTTTTTCGGATGTTGATTTTTTAAGTAGCAAATTATTAAATTTGTTTCAAATTACATACTGAAGAAATTGCCACAACTATATTGGATTTTGCACGATATGTGTAAATAAGCAATCAAATTTTTGATAATGTTCTAAAGACACTTTTATTCACTCAACACATGTCATTTTTAAAAAAATTTAATCCTAATATTTACAGTACGCCTCCTTCTTAAATCATAGTGGTAAAAAAATCTCCTCTGTCCAAATCTCTGAAGTTTTGTCCTAAATTAAACAACTACTTAGGTGCTATTTTTTGAATCTATATTTGTCCACCAAAAAGGTCTCTTTGCAAATTAAGGACTACAGCCTTCAAAGTTTTAAAATCTTTGACTGCAGTTTTTTTTGAACCAGTGTAGGTTGATTAGTATTTAACAGACCCCAACCAGAACCTCCTACCCTTAGTTGTTACAAGCCAAATCTTCTTCCCTCATAGTTAAGCACTCCACATATGCAGCCATGTCTACATGTTGTAGTTTGTCCACATGTCATCATACTTAAGTACCATGATAAAGCCTGATACATATTCAGGCGCAAAATAATACACACATATCTCTTCTACATAATTGTTCCCCTAATCCATTGTAATCTAGACTTCAGGCGCAAGGACGCCTTTAGGCGGGCATCCTTTGTTCCCTTTCATTCCTAGAACCATCTGCAACACATTGCCCTTCAGTTGTTTATTCCACTCCTACAACCAGTCAACATTCGATATATTAAATTTCTAGCCGGTTATATCATATACATTATATAATAACCATATCTAATAACTATCTTTTCAAAAAGATAGGCAAGTAGGGGAGGAACTTGCCTTTGATCTCCCATTCACCAGCGATTTCCCGTCGAAGTATTTGAAATAGTGCACCATGTCGAACGCAGATTCGTCACTGTGAGATCGAAACCAGTTCTTAATAAAAGAAAGTTTTCATATAAGCACAACACAATAGTAGTAAACAATTAACTTACATGTCTGCTGGCCCATGAAGTTCCTCGTGACACTTGTATGTAAACTTCTCAGGCACCACTTCCCAGCCCTTACAGAACTCTCTTGCACACTTGCCTAATCCAGTAATCAGCTTCTCACAAATGCCACTGTGTTTTTCCAGGAGACGTTCCTCTCCAATGCATGAATCCCTTGGATCAAGGACATGCACAATGCATTCGCTCATGTCAAATAGCATACAATGTCCAGTATTGCTCTCTATCCCTTCTCGGCGCCATTATCTAAAATAACCAGTCACACAACTCACTTCATATCAAAACTAATATTCCCACTACAAACTTCTGATTGCAAGTACAAACAATCTACTTACCATCCTGCAGCAACGCAGATCATACCCCCAAACCTCACTTGTGAACATTTCTTTCACCATAGAATTAGCAAGATAATTTTTGTCATACGCCACCAGCTCCTAAACAGATATTGAATTGTCATTATTAGCAAGGAATCTACTATCACTAATCAGTTATTGTCCCACAGAACATAACAACTCACCGCCCAGAGAGGTAGCAAGATGTGCCTCCAACGGTTTCGTTGTGCAGGTGTCATCCAAGTCAGCTCAACCTCCCACATCATCCTTATGACCACAACAAATCCTCTGTAATTCAGTCCACACAAACCAGTAAACTGATCTACAAATTCGTCCCCAGTCATCTCCAGCAAATCTGGCTCCTCATGCTTGAACCAAATGCTACAACCACAGTTTTAACCAGTGTCAGTACATCTCACCTGCTACTTTCTAATTCATGTTAAAGAATCAAAATTAGGTCCTCAAAGCTTACCGAGGACGCGTACCCCTGAAAGATTGCTTCATGTTCTGCGACCCCGGGTTGGCCACTGCGTGCCTTATCTCCTCGTAGCATTGCCCTAGTACAAAAGACGAGATTGCAAAAACAACTTTCTTCCTACGTTGTCTCGCATATACGCATGGCCTTTTCGCCGGCTGGAAAACTATTTCCTCCTCTCCTGTCATACTAGAAGCCAGCCTTTTCTTCTGCCTAAGTGCCACGTCATCTGACTGGGCTACAAACTCTCCTTCATAATACGTCGGGATGTTCAAATCTGGTATTTCAGCTGTTGCATTCAGATGTCAATATATTATATACATGAACCATAATTCATGCTCCTACCATATAAACTACAAATACTTGTTTAACAATGTTTTTACCATTTATTCTTTGTGTTAAATATGCTTGCGCAAACACGGTCATTGGAACAAATACCCCTTTCCTTTCACACCACTCATCCATTCCCAACTTGTCCCTTGGTAATTTTTTAAGAGGTCCCATCGAATAATCAGAAATACCACCCTTGTCGTCTCCTATGTATTTCAAATTAATTAGGTTGCACTCATCAACTATTGAATGTAATTACATTCTAGTTATTTTTCTGTCATCATCACACAACTTACCAAGTAAGCTCTTTCCAGCGCAATCACCCACTTTCTCCTTCCCTTTAATTTCATTGACAACAGTAGCCGACCCTGCCCGCCATAGAATAAAATATAATGAATTAGTTTGAATGCGAAATTACCCATGCTAAACCAGAACAGATAACTATGTTTTATTGTTTGGACGAACACCTATTCCATATAGGAATAAACACACCTCTAACAACCGCCCATTACATTACTTGTGATGTAAACAACTTGTTCAAACAAGTGTTTCATACCTGCCACACTGCTGTATTTCGAAGCACCGATCCCTTTCAATAAATCCAAGCTTTCTATCTTCAAACCTGTCAAACATTCCGCAACTTTCTTATGTCCGTTTTAATGCAACTGTAATTATACAATTTTCTTTACCTTCGACCAACATATTTCCACAGCTCTTCAAAGAACTAATGTTATTTTTCTTCTTGTCCAGTCCGATGTTTATGATGCACTCAAACAACTTCCTGAAATCTTCAACAACCCTACTCTTCTCATTATGTAAGTAATTTTCCCTAACCATCCTGGCCATATCTGTATTAGCCCCGCCTGCTGTTACTAGCATATCGTGTAAATCCATGCTACGATTTGTACCCTCCAATGCCATTCTTTCCGCATGTGCAATGAACAATGGCATCGCCTGACAGTTGTAAACACAACAATCAGACCATTTATGCTTAACTATTACTCTATTGCAATCCAGTTTATTAATTACTTACACTTGTTGCCATTTCCAGAATATCCGCCTCTCCTTCTTCGTAATCCAAGTCCGGCATGATTTTCTTAGGCTGAATACATAATAGTTTCACTGTTAGACATTATATAACAGGTTTTTTTTTCAATTTTACACATTATATACACACTGAATATTAGTTCTTACGAATGACAGCCCCACAAGTTTTTTGTTATTTTCTTACAAATTAACCAATATAATTATAAGGAAATACTGAAAAGAATAATTTCTGTTCTATCATCCAAATTAAACAAATTTTACTTATTGCATCATAATAGAAAGTCTTTTTTTCTATGCCATGTACTATTACCGATTTGTATTCTGTTCCACGGAACTTATAAAATAGTCAGAATCAAATCCATTCTTGCCACATCAACTTTTAATCTTCCTCAACTCTATATCTACGTCTATGTTATATCGCTCAATTGAGTTTTATATAAAACTTACATAGAACACTTTTTTTATAACTATAGCTTAATCCCAATTACATCTCATTTATCACCCATTTACACAAATACCTTCAGCATTCCATATGTTGTTAACCCATCCACCTTTGAACTATTATAATTCACAAGTGCTTCCAGCAAGCTAGCATTGTAGTATTTGATCCTTGGCTCCGCTCGTTCATCAAGCTTTATGAAACCTACGTCAACCGAGTCGAAGAATAGTACCTACATTCAGACCCAAAAAAACATCAGTGTTTTCAACTTCCAGCAATTATTGTTGGTTCTCATATATAATCAATAAGGTAATCTCACCATTAGTACTAATGGGCAACCATATACCCACGCTGTTTTCATGTGTTGTCTTGCCCTGGCTTCTGTCGCACCAACAAGTATTTCATCAACAGTGTACTTGTCCCAGTTCAAATCTGTCAAATCTTCATGCTCCAACACCAATTGGCAAGCAGAATGAGTAACTTGATTTAGGTGTTCCCTAGGACCTACAAATGATGTCACGTAAAGCATTGCAAACGCCCTCTGAAACCTGATTTTATCTGTCGGTTCCATTGTTGATTTATGCTCCTTAACCAAAATCTTTAGAAGTTCATCCACTTTTATTGGCACAGATGTTTCGGGAAGTTTCAGAAGCCTCCTTACTGACTTTATATCATCTACTTCAGCAGGCCCTGAGCACACTTGTATTTCATTTGAACCACCTTTCCTGGTTCCAAGTATCCTACACCACACATCTGCATTCAAATCAACAGTTCTCAGACCGACAGTGTCCAATGATAAACATGACTGCTCAGGGATCACACTCATCAGCAGCTGCATTGCCTGCTCTTTATGTTTCTTTGGAAAAGTATCAATCTCAAGAACCCCATAGAGCCCCATGGATCTGACTGCTGCCCTCTTGTCTTCCCCCAACCATCCATTGCAACTTTCAGATTTTTAGGAGTGTAGCAAGTGTTAATTTTCCAGTCTAGAACCACCCCTAGATCTTCATACCTCCTTGTAGGAGAAAGCTCTGCAACTGGGCATATGCTGCTACATCCAGTTTCCCAATCAGACAAGAACCTATGCTTAGGCAACCTACTGGTACCAATCCCTCTTTCTGGTGACATCTGCAATAAAGTTCAAAGTCAGTACAGTACCCAGTTTTTCACTTACTGTACATTCCAGATCGAATCATATCTCATCCTCCCTCAACCTCCCCCCCCCCCCCCCCCCCCCCCCCCCCGCCACCCCCAAACATCTATGGAAATAAAGTACAACCTAAAAGCAGAAATCTCCCTTCCAAAAAAGTGTGTGCTGGGATGAATCCAGGTGCATATACACCCAGAAACTAAATACTCTAGTACACCATAGTACGTTCAGCTACCATCACCAAATCGAAGACCACCAGTACAGCCAGCACCCACACCATATGAACAAGGATCTAGAAGAAAAACTCAGACCCAGATCCATTAAAGAGGAAACAAAGCTTTGACCAGGACATTTTCGAACCAGCCCGCCTGTCCATCCAGGTCAAAGAGCTTTGTAGGGATAGAAAGAACCTAATCCAAATCGAACCAGAGACAGAAAACTGCTTCCAAATGTTTTATCTATTGGATATTACCTCTAGGTCTTGTACTTCAATGCACGGGCCGTCTGTTCTTCAGATTTTGCTCTCTCTCTGGTTCATAGCATATTCCATACAAGACGAGCTAGAAGAGAGGCGACGAGAGCAGAGAGACCCAAATGAATTAACTCTCCCTCATCTACCCCCTAGTAGCCACATTTGTATTAATGTGCACCGGCTTCACATCGCATTTGTCCCAAGTAAAACTCGTTTTTTATTTCCAACATGTCAACTCACCATCAATAGTATGCTCTCTTTCTCTCTGCTACAGGTCTCTTTGCCACTGCCCTATGCCTATGCGTACGATCACGCATCTTGCCCGGTGCACGGCAATAACTAAAGGTGGAGGATTTACCCCTGCTTAGGGCCTGTTTGGTTTCAATAAGTCACCTGACTTATAAGTCAGGTAACTTAAAACCAGTGACTTATAAGTCACGTCTGTTTGGTTGCCATCTGACTTATAAGTCATCTGAGCACACATTTTCACCTTGTTTTTTTATGTAAAGGTGATGAGACCCATGTAAAAGAGGTGACTTATAAGTTTTAAGTTGGGGTGAAGCAACTTATGACTTATAAGTTGGGATGACTTATAAGTTGGATCCGTTTGGTAAAATAAGTCACTTTTTGCACTTTTCGACTTATAAGTTGGTGACTTATTTGAAACCAAACAGGGCCTTATGTTAGTTGGCCAGTGTGAGAGCCGTAGTGAAGGCTCAAACCAGCTCGATGGCAGCATGCGTGCTGTAAATACACGCCTCTCCGCCTCTTACATGTAGGCCTGCTATACAGAACCTCTGTATCATATCTTTATAGATACGCTCAATTTACTACATGCCGGCCACCGACAGCCATACAAGCCCACTCCATTGCATTCAAATTATTAAAATACACAGCAGGTACTTTTTTCCAAATTTTATCATTAATTCAAACTGATACATAAGATGAAACGACAGCCACTTAACACATCCTACTAATACATTGCATGAAAGTTAAACAAGTGGCTCAGTCTTTATCTTCTTGCTCCAGATGCTGTCAACCTCATCTTCACTTGCATACCAGCCTCCTTTTGGACTTCCAGAGACTGCATCATCTTCAGTTATACATGGCTCGTAATCAGGTTTGTTAATGACAACCTTGCCGTCAATATCGACCTCACCCCATCCTTCGTTACAACCAACCTTCAAAAAATACATTATTACAAATATATATAGGGTCGCGCTATTCATCACCCAGGGTGAAAAATACTTATTTCTCACCCTAGTCCAATCTCAGGGGAAGACTTGAAAACGTAAGAAATAAAATCCCTGAGGTAAGATTACAGTGGGAAGGAAAGAAACCTGTCTCCCACCGTACAAAAAGAGCAGATGTAATCTTACGAAATGCATGGTTGTAAGTTACCTCCTGTCCGTGAGAAACGTGCATCAAAATCATACTATAAAAACAAAAAAGATAGTGTTGTAATCTTACGGCAATGAACGGGGAGGTGTTCATATTTTTTTTATATGATATGATATAAGCAGCCTGCGTTCCTATGTTATAAGTATTTTTTCTTAAGTAATTTGATCGATGACCCGTATAAAATAGCGTACATGAGGCATTTGGATGTCCAGGGCAGAAGAAAAATCTGCACATGAGGCATTTGGAAAACCATGACGTATGAAAAATCTGTAGCCAACTTACAGATTATGGATACCTGTCTAAAAGGGGATAATCAGGACCGTGAGAGGCATTAATGTACATAATTTGAGAGCCAACACAAGAAGTAGCCTGATGCATGGCCCTTAAATCATATACTGTAGATAATCATTACTACAGAACTGAATACTACCGGGCTAGTTACATCAGGATGCGAAGAGATTTGGAGGCGCAACTTCAGTGCCATCGTACAGGTTTGAGCTTGGTCTTCATGCTGCTTAATTTGCAGGGGGGCAAAGATTTCTCATCAATTTCATCTGTCCAACAATCTCTCCGGCTGCCGTAACATTCATATCCATGGGTTAGAAGCAACGTAGTATCATATTAATAGATCTGAAGCCTTTAGGTTTATTTTTCTTGTCACTAATCCAGAATTTTGCTACTGTAAAGGAAGGTCCCAAATTTTGAATCTAACATTACTTGCACCCGCCATACAATAAAATAATAAGACATGTCCCAGAAATCTACTTCAGTTTGTAATAAAATACTGTACATTATATCCCTTGTATATTAGCAATCATCCACTTGAATAGACACCTGAAAAAACATACTCCGCTGAGCATAACAGGCAGAAGCCGCCAAGACGCCAACACACAAGAAAATATAACATTCGTGGATTAACTGAATGAAGCAGTAAACGAAACAGAGCAAATACTCATATAAATGCACATGGTCAAAATGAGCAGATTATACTAATCAAAATGAACAAAGGGAACCTTAAAATTCCGATTTCCTCTTCGTATACTAATCAAAAGTCTGTAAGATTATGAGCAAAAAGCTTGACATGAAAATTTATATTCACAAACAAATTGTACACAACATATTCTTTTTCAATGAACATAAGAAATAGAATCGTACAAACTAGTCTGTAGCCGGGAATTTCAATCAGTAATGGAGATGCATGCCATCAGTCTATCTAGTCTATCTAGTCTAGATTAAAACAAGCTAGTAGTCAAAATAAACCATCACAGGAAGCCAGGAGTCATTGAAGATTCAGTTTTTGGGGACGAAAACTACTCTTTTCGGTCACCTTAATCGACAGTTTCATTTATTGGGAAATCAAACTTTTAGGCAACATGTAAATGGTATATGATGGTACAAATACCACCGCCCTCCCCTCAATCATGCACTGTGTCAAGCTTTTTAAGGCATCATGTTTGTGGTATATGACAATGTTGAACACTCTTCCTCCCATATCAATGGAGAATGGAAAAAGTAGCATTTTCTTATCATAAAAATGATATGGGCACAAAGTAATATAAATATATAACTATAGTCACAAAACTATGAATTGGCATCTACATGTCGATTAAAGGTAAATTAGAAATGACACTATTTATGAACAAAAACAAGAAAAAACTCTGACTAAGCACGTACAACTGAGCAAAAGAAAATATGACAGACTGAGTACTAAGCTTGTCGGAGAGCTATGCCCAAAATGCCATATATTCGCGGACGAGATCAAAATAGAATACATAATGCATCAGCCCTGCATTTGGGGACGTAATCCATCCAAATTGAGGAAAATATATTTCTTATTTAATCTAACTTAGTTCAAGGTGGCATGGGAGAGTAGATCGACACATACTCATGTGAAGTGACGGAGAGGGGGCGATACAGAAGAGCTATGGTGGCGAACACCTAATTGCCATGTGAGAACATGGAGCCCTCATCAAGCAGAATGCCAACCATTACGGTACCCTGACACCAATGACCACCGGTGATGCTAAAAGATATACAAAAGCAGAAGTTGCTACATGAAAACAGTAAAGACACGTAATTCGAGCGGATACATTAGATGGGAGAGTAAATAGACACAATACTCATATAAATTGATGGAGACAGGGTGATACTAATTGCATTATTGTGGTCATAGGAGGTGGTAAATGGAAGTGCATTGGAATTTCTTTTCTTGGGTTATTAGTTTATACAATTGCGGATTTATCCAATAATCTATGTGGCGATCTTTTGGCCTACCTCAAAATTTTGTTGATCTAATTTATAGATGACCTGCTAGCCTTATATAAATTTTCAATTTGTGCATAAAGAAAATTTTCAAGCTGCTAACTCAATATTTATGCAGAGGGGTCAGGTTAGCTGAAACAAAATCAAAATGCGTATAGTGATGGTCATCAGTCTAGTTGATTTTTTTCCCACTCCTTAGGATCAAAACGGAACTCTGAGATCAGAATTCATGTTATCTAAATATTACAGTTTGGACAGGACAATTGTAGAACCTTCAGCCAACAATTTTTTTTCTGGGAGAAATTCCTTACTAAATCTTACCATATTTGGAGAATAAATGTACACGTACTCTTGCAAATTTACTGAGAGGGGGTGATACTGAAGAGCCCAGCGGCGAAGTTCTGGTTGTGGTCCGTCGTGTTGGGTGGAGACGCAGACAGCATGAACAAGCGAGCAACGGCTGCTCGCACTGCTGCAAATTGATCACAACTTGGCACATTGCAAGAGTGGGAGAATGTTTGTAATGAAAACCAATTGTCCAGTCCACACGCAACAATGTAAACTCATTCAATCATATTTATAGATAATCGGAGACCAAACTGGAGCCTCTTCAAAAGTTCAGCGCACCAAGGAGGGGAGAAAAAGCCAAAAAAGAAACTGAAGCAGACAAGCAGTAGCAATGATGTTGCATGTCTCCTCCCATGAACTCACATACCCAACAATAATTAATCCAAACGCAGATAACGTCGGCCAGAGCAACCCGGAGGCAATCACAACGGCCGGCTCTGCCGTGACCACGATCCACAGCGCCCGCACAATACCCCACCTGCCCGGTGACCACCACAACGTTGTGATCACCACGCCGTGGAGCAGCCCACCGGCATGCTAACCAGCAAACCACCACACCGTCGAGTACAGATGCTGCTGCTCACGAGGCGTCGCTCCTGTGGGTGACTTGCCGCCGAGCATTCCCCTAATCACCACGCCGCCTTTGACCTCCTGTTGTTCGCCGTCGAGACTCCTCAATCAGTTCGCAGGTTACGATGGCACCAGATTAGAAAAATACGGGAACGTGTGCTAGCTAAAAGTTCGTACAGTTAACAAGATTACCTCGGTTCCAAGGTAATTTTACAACGTGCCTGTAGTGGTGGTTGGTAAACTTACCTCAGGGAGGCATGTATATTACGGCAGATGGGCTGATCAAAGGATGGGGTGCGATGGGGCCGCCAATATTCTGGCTCGGTCGATTGACCAGGGTGAGGAATAAGTAATTCCTCACCCTGGATGTCTAACAGAGAATCTCTCTCTCTCTCTCTCTCTATATATATATATATATATATATATATATATATAAGAATGTAATTATTTGAATTTGAAACGTAATTTAATTATGAAATGATCGTAAGATTACCTCGGGTGAAGAATAACTTATTCTGCACCCTGGGTGATGAATAGCAACACTATATATATTTGTCTTCTGTGCGTACAGTGCGTCTTCAGAGTACTGTTTGGAGCTGTGGCGCTCGTCGGCATCGTCGTCACCCTCGTGTGCTACGGCCCGTGGCCGGCGCTGGGCATGGCCGCCGTGTCGGCAGCAATGGAGTACATCGTTGTGTTGGGCGCCCGCGAGGGGTTCAAGAATGAAGCAGCCATAATGGCACAGGCCGCTCGGCGTAAGTACGTTGCTCCAACGCCGTGCTGCATCTATGCTGCCATGGCAAGAGGGAGGATGGATCGTCTGTGCTCAGCTGTTGGCACATCTGCAGGGCAAGCCCAGAGGTCCAGCAAGCGTACCCGTAAGCTTAACCCATATGTCACCGACACTGACCGGGAGAACTGATGGCCTCAAGTATCACCGATGTTGAGGAAGAGGCATCAAAGATCGATCGTGCATTTGGCGGCGGCTACTTACTTCCCATCTAAGCTCTACTCTTTTTCCTTCTTGTTGTTTCCTTTTTATCACATTTTTTCTTGTAATTTACTAATTTGCAATCGCAAACCACGTATATCGAGCAATATATCGCAGAGTGTAGAAGTAACTAAGGGCATCTCTAATATTGACTCATAAATGGGATATCATATCTATTCACGGATCGATAAGGACTAGTCCGCGGAGAGTAATATAGAAGCCGGCCATTTAACCATGCCCAAAACAATTGTGCATTAGTAAAATAACCTTCCGCCAAATCCCAGATCGTGTTGCTTGTGTTGGTAAAATAAAACACGTCTGCCTCAATTGAGATCACAAGCAACACGAATAAACTTGATCTTCCGTCAAATCAATTGTGTCAATATTGCATTCTGCCAAATTCTAAACCTTGTTTAAATATTAACTTCCGTCAAATCACATGCGCAGCTTCTGCCAAATTACATGCATGCTTATTTTACTAATCTATGGCACTAATCTAGAAATGGATAGCTTCAGCCAAAACTACTAACTAGCTTCCGCCAAACTACATGGATTAAAAGTAGTACTAATGATAGCTTCCGCCAAAATTACAAAGAGGTAATATCATCGGAAGTCATAGAACTTGCACTCAATATTCAGTTTGGTACTAGAACTTTAAAAATACGGATTTTTGATCACCTAACTTGACATCCGATGCAAATATGGTCACAAAATACGCATGCGGACGTATCATGGTGTATGACCCCATCTATCAATGAGTGATGTTGCTCGTCTGACTAACTTTTGCACAAAACATCCTCACATTTTTTTTATTTGTGGAAAAAGCTGACTGTTGTGCTGCATATAGGTACAAAAATTAACACAAAAAATGGGTGAGCAGATACTTAACCTGCGGTCAATGTTTACGACACAAGCCACTCCAGCCAACCCACCCTTCACGTTCGCATCTCATGTATGGATAGCAAACTTAGATTTATTGAACGTGGAACTTAAATGACATTTTTTTTCCGCATCTATGAGGAATTGGTGTACATCTGCAGCCCATTTAAGCTATTTTACCGGTCCTTTTTTTAACCTAAAATATGTAGAGGCACGTACTGCTACAGTTGATTCCGTTAAGCAGGACCAGAAGTCATATTCGGTAGGTTGACACATTAAGATAAAATATGATGCCATCAACATAGTACTTACAAGTGGAGCAGTAAAACAATGGGAGTGATACTAATTAGCTAATTGCACATCAAGACGGTTTGACAGAGCTGTAAAACAGAGTCTTTCGGAAGGGGGTTGCCATTGCCGGCTTCTTATTTCTGCGGATACTGCGGCCCATTTTGCACTTGCTATTTTTTAAAGATATTTGTAAAACATAATTAACAAATTTATGTTCCAAGAATATTATACATACAAGCGATCATTATTAGTAAAAAAACATTTAAATATACACATGCATATTTATATAAAAAATATTTAGTTAAACTGACATTGAATTTTTTATTAAATAAATATGTTTAATGAATCCAAGAAAAATAACACACTCGAGGCTTATATTTAAATCATGCAAAATGATGAGTTCAAACATTTACTAATTTTTCGAAATTATTCACTTGTGTATAAACTTTACTCATGACTTATATTCGAAAAATTATATAATTTCAATATTATACATGATTGAATATTCATATCAATGTTTACATTTTAAGTTACGCAAAAGTTGAACTCTACAAATGCGAGTACAATTATTGAAATGTTTGCAAAGTTAAAATGATATTTGTAATTTTAATTTTGGAAATATTTATTTGAAAGGATACAAAATTTATAATTCATAAATTAAATATATGAATATTTTTAAAATACATGAACAATTTAAAAGTAGGTTATATAGTTTGTATGTACAATATTTATAACACATATTTAGACGTTATTTTTATTATTGTAATTATTGTATTATTTACGTAGTATTTACATATTTCTAGTACATTAAGACTAGTTATTCACCGTAGATGTGTAATATGTGTAGGTTGTAGCGGCTAGAATGTCCTGTATGCCACTCTTTGGTTGTTTGTTCGAGAGCTGGAGGCCACATTTTTTCCTGTTAATTTTCAATGTGCAATGACAGGTAGGACCCACTGCTCATAGGTACGAAAAATTAAATGTCATTAGGCTCCATGTTCAATACATCTTAGTTTGTTATCCATACTTGAAATATGAACGTCAAGGATTGGTTGGTTGGCTAGAGTGGCTCGTGTCCTCAATTTTTTTTTGAGGATCTTGTGTCCTTAATTTGTGTCGTGTGTTCGAGTCCCGCCTCGCTGATATTTTAGTTAATTATCGTACCTATATGCTGTACAGAGGTCGGTCCTTTCCGTTAATTTTTGTATCAATATGCTGTTGTACAGTGGTTGGCCTTTCCCGCAAATAAGAAATAGTAAGGTTGTTTTGTGCAAAAATCAATTGGCCAAAGGCCATCACTCACCGACAAGTAGGCCCATACACCCTGATATGTCCGCATGCGTATTCTGTGACCGTATTTGCATGCGATGTCAAGTTAGATGACCACAAATCCGTATTTTTAAAGTTCTAGCACCAAACTGAACATTGAGCGCAAGTTCTATGACTTCCGGTGATATTACCTCAATTACAAACTAGCTTCCGTCAAACTACATGGATGGATTAAAAGTAGTTTCTGCAAAGCTTTCAAAGCCTTTCGCCAAAGCAACAAGGATTAGCAGCAGCTTTTTACCATCCAGATGGAGAGATGACACGTGGTGGCTTTTGGTTCATCATGTGGATGTCCAGACTCCCGCAAAGCCCTTTTTGTACGGTTCTATTGCCGAAAAACAGACGTCCAAACCGCTCTGCGGACCGATGAGGTATCACGTTGGATGGCAAACTGTGTCGAAACCACTGGTGATTCTACTCAGCAGGTTTGAACAGACTCAAGCCTGCCCTAAAAAGTCGCAAAAAAATTTACTACCAAGCGCACTAGTCAGGCCTAGCCTAGAAAATAGCAACTTCCCGCCATCTTATTGCATCACGCTGCACTACCTCCAACAAAAATTAGCATATTTGAAATTAAGCATACCCTCCATTTGCATCCTAGATTCGCCAGGTCTGCTTTGAAGATGCCCCCGCATCGACAACCTACGTCAAGGTTGATATTGCTAGTCTGAATTTGTACGTGTAACTGGATTTTGCACATTTTGCATGCATGTGTGCATGTGCGCGTGTGTGCGCGTGCTCACATGTGTGTGTCAGTGTGTGGCTACTCAACCTTTGGTATTAACTTTCGTACTACACGGTGCAAAAAAAGTCCATACAAAGTTGATATGTGAGCACTAGCTGAAGGAATGGGAATCCAAGCGACAACGAGGTGTCGCGTCCTTCTTTTAAATTACTAAAAAATCCAAAGTTATGTAGTATAATGCAAAAAAAATTATATTTATTTACGGAGGTAGCAGTTTCAAAGTTTTATTTACCGTTTTTTCATGTTTGATCACCCCGATCTATACATATAGCCAGGTTAGTATTGCAAAGGATATGTTACGAAAGACAAAGTGTAGACCAAATTTACCGCTTGAGACTTAAAATATGTGCAGAAACTTGTATAACTGAAGAAATCAACATGCCATATTTTTTTCCATACCGTTAACTAGTTCATGGAAGGATGTTTCGCTCGACTGTACTTATATGACTAAAGAAATCAGCATGCCATTTTTGTTATTTATTTTTCTGGAAGATGTAATCAAGCTGACAATGAAACTACAAAGTTCTTCGTTTGACTACTTTGTTTGAAACATGTGAAAAGGGGGTCTTACATTTTCATTCAACCGGTATTTATTCACCCTACAGTTTTATGTAGGTATTATATGTGGTACGATATTTTGGTTTTGTATATTTTATCTTTTCAGTGTTATAATCTGCGAGCCAGTAATTATATTGTACATAAAATCAGAGGTAGAGCTATGAACATACCAAAAGGGGGAGGGGGGAGGGGGTAGGCATTGGCCCCCAACCTTGGATCAAATTCGCCTGATAGGCATCCCACATTCTGTAGACGCGACGCTGGTCAGATAGCTGCCAGGAGCCGCATCCAGCAGGACCATAGAACGTGATCTTGCTAAGCCAACACCTGCAACCGATGGTGGAGGGAATAGAGAAGCAAGTGGGCTAGCAGCCGATAGTTAGGATGGACGACGTGCCATGGAAGCCCGGGACTTTTCTGGGCCTCATCTTCCGCTCCGTGCATTTCATTTGCGGCCTCCTCACACTTATTAGTTTCCTCTGTGCACCAGCTTCACGTCAGTTCCCTTCTCTAGGTTAGCTTTTCTTACTTGTATTCTAATAATCACGTTGCTTCTAGTTCTTTTTGGATATCAAACTAATGAGGTATTCATTTGGCCAGCTTTGTTCTTGCCGCTTCTGGCATAATGTGTCCGTGGACTCTGTTGTTGGCTTCTCTGGATGTGTAAGGCCCAGTTCTTTTGAGTGCCTCTGTGGAAATAAGCTGCTCTAGAAATAAGTCACAGATAAGCTGTGGTGGGAATCAGTCCATGAAAATAAGCTATCCAGTTCTTTTCAGTTCCTGTCATCTAGCTTATTTCCTCATATGTCAGGTGAATAGTCTGTAATACCCTTGAACTATAATTTATTGTCTACTTAATCACAAATACTTAGCAATAGGATACAGAAAGTGGATCAATCAATTTGACATCTCAATTTGATTTACAGAAAATGAATCAATCAAGACATCTCAATGTCAATTTAATCATAAGTAAAAGAAAAAGGGCTTGTAGGCAATAGCGCGAACACCTTGCGGGCGCCAAATCGCCGGCGCGGGGGGGGGGGGGGGGGGGGGGGGGGAGCGAGCTCGCCGGATGTCCTTCCGCCACGGAGACCACCTGCGTCGTCGCCTCAGAGCTCGTCGGTGTCCTCGCAGCGGCGAATGGAAGGGGAACAACGGGGGCGCATGATGAGGGCCTTGGCGACGGCTGATCTGGCTCGGGCTCACGGCCAGCTGCGACGCGGCCTCGGTGCTCCGGAGTGGGGTGCCGTCCGCCGGAGTGGTGCCCTGGCTCGACCGACCAGGAGCTGCTGCGAGGGAGGAGCCGCACCCTAGGAGGCACGCCAGGGGATGGAGAAGCGGTGGAAGATGGGCTCCTACCTGCCGTCCATGTGGCCGGAGCTAGCCGCGACAAGGAGCCAGTGACCGGCGGCGACAGCAATGGCAGCGGCGGTGGCGTGGAACCCTAGCCTTTGCGGCGTGTGAGAGCGAGAGCGAGAGGGATTGAGTGAGGCGACGGTGGGTCGGGTCGGGTTGACGTGGGCTGGCACCTAGGAGGGGTATTTTCTTTGTAATTTGAGCGAACAACGGTGCTCTTTTGGTATACCCCTTCGGTTTTATGTCATAAGCTGCGGGAAGCTACTCTACCCCAGCTTTTTTTCATTGTGAAGAAACGATAGGTGGAAATAAGTTGAGCTAGCTTCTCAAAGTGAGTTCTTTTGGGCTTCTAACTTATTTCTGCCATAAGCTGCTTGAAGCCACAAAATACCTGGCCCTACGCACTGCTTGTCAAGCAGCATCTACGTCATGCTTTGTTTAGTCAGGCTCTTGCTATTGGCGATTGCGTACATGTGCATCCTAATCTTCTCAATGTTTTCCATACCGTGAACTAGTTCGTGGAAGGATGTTTCGCTCAATTGTACTTGTATAACTGAAGAGATCAACATGCCATTTTTGTTACTTTTTCTGGAAGAAGTAATTAAGCTAGACATGAAACTACAAAGTTGTTTGTTTGACTACTTTGTTTGAAACATGTGAAAGGGGGTTTTACATTATTATCCAACCGACATTTATTCACCCTATAGTTTTATTTAGCTATTATATGTGGTATGATATTTTGGTTATATTTTTTGAGTGTTAAAATTTGCATGCTTTTGAGTGTTACAATTTGTGAAACAGAATGATATTGTACATAGAATCGGAGATAGAGCTATGCACATAGCTAGGGGGGAGGGCACATTGGCCCCCGGCCTTGGATCAAATTGTGAAGGATCTTTTTTGGGAGAGCTTAGATTTGAATTTTTCTTTTAGCAAGCTCTGCCACTGCGTTAGTGGATCCTTAAGGAACCCACTTCTTGTACCCTAGAAATTGTATCCCAACATTGGCCCGAAAAATCCGAGACGTTGTGTATTCTGAATACACGACCCTGACCTCAGGTATTCTCTCGAGCGAGAACGCGACGTCGCAGATCGCATGGGAAGGAAACATAGGAAGCCAAGGACGCCGCTGGCTCCTCCTTCTGTCGTCGTGCAAAGCAGTTGCTCTTCGTCGCCCAACCGGCAACCTAGACTTCTCGTTGGTATGCCTTTTCTCTCCTCCCAACCCCTCCTCCTTCTCTCCTTCTCCACGGCATAAAGATTCCCGCGACTGATACGTCTCCAACGTATTTATAATTTTTTTATTGTTTTATGCTATTATATTATCAATTTTATATACATTATATGCAATTCTATATCATTTTTGGGAACCAACCTATTAATCTAGTGCCAAGTGTCAGTTGTTGTTTTCTGCATGTTTTTAATATTACTGAAAATCCATAACAAACGGAGTCCAACCACGACGAAACTTTTTGACGATTTTTTCTAGACCAAAAGAGACCCTGGAAGCTTCGGAGGGAGTCCAGAAGAGAAACGCGGAGACAGCAAGACAACAGGGCTCGTCTTGTGGGGCCCCCGCGTCTCCGTCTGACCTAATATCAGCGCTATAAATTTCCAAATATTGGGAAAACCCCAGAAGCACCAACAGAACAATTTTCCCGTCACTGCAAGTCTCTTTTATTCCACGATACCATCTGGAGGCCTTCGCACGGTACTATGCCTGAGGGGGAATCGATCATGGAGGGCTTCTAATCAACCTTGCTACACCTCTGATGATGTGTGAGTAGTTCTCCACATGACATGTGGGTCCATAGCTGTAGCTAGATGGCGCTCTCTCTCTCTCTCATTGATCTTCAATACGATGTTCTCTTTAGAGATCAACTCGATGTAATCTTCTTTTGCGGTGCATTTGTTGGGATCCGATGAATTGAGGGTTTATGATTAGATTATTCAATGAAAGTAATTGAATATTTCCTGAACCTTATTATATGTGATTGTTATATCTTTGCATTTCTCTCCGATATATCTGTTTGATTTGACCAACTAGATTAATTTATCTTCAACAGAAGAGGTGCTTTGTGGGAGGTTCAATCTTGCGTTGTCCTCACTTTATGACAAAAGGGTAGCGAGATACGTATGTGTATTGTTGCTACTAAGGATAAAATGATGGGGTTTAATCATATTGCTTAGTTTTATTCTGTCTATATTATTTCATCATGCTCCAAGCATTAACCTGTTTGTTGTGAACTTCACACCTTAAGATGCATGTTGGATAACGGTTGAGAAGTGGACTAATAATAGTAGATGCAGAATCGTTTCAGTCTATTTGTCATAAACGTAATACCTATTTATTGATCATGCCATTTTGGGCAGAGATCATCAACGAGTCTTCTGAATCAGCGTTAGACCATCCAACAGATGTCTTGGCCAAAGCTAATGATCCTGAGAGTGCCAATAAAGAAGAAGTAGAAAAGATCTTGGCATCTAAGATGCCCAAATTCATAGTTAAAGCAAAGCCGGTGCTGCAAATCCCGAGAAGAAACACAAGAGTACTGAATCGGCAGCTGTACAAGATAGCGTCAAAGCAACACTTGCAGAGGACAAAAATGAAGCGTCAGAAGACAAGACCAATGTTCTTCATTCCCTCTTCCAGTATGATAGCGATGAAAGTGGTGATTGAAGACAGATCCTCTTTGTTGAGTCATAAGTAACCGCACTGGAGGAGACAAGGCCCTGGAACAATATCATCTCATGTAAATCAAGTCTGTAAAATCTCTATTGTCAACTTTAAATCCGTCATTATCCTCTCATTCAGAAAAAAAAAGAGTTGTGTTTGAGATAAATTGTAATCTTGACAAATTCAGAGCAAATATTAACTTGAGGGTAAAAACTAAATAACCATTAGCCAATCAGGTTGGCACATTCGGATTTATTCGTTACAACACTCAGATCAATTTTATCTACTATTGACTTTGACATGGAGTCGAGTAATGTGACGAATACTCTGATTTTGGTCTACCTACTGTTTATGCATGATTCCATTGTTGAGGAAATAGTTAACTAGTAACTGCTCGGTTGACTGGCGAGTAGGGGATTAATAGGCTAATCGGCAAGTTAATCGGCCATTTAATCAATTAATCGGATGATTTATCAGTTTATCGGCTACTCAATGATCCCATGAGTAGGGATTAATCGGCAAGTTAACTAGTTAATCGGATGAATTCTTAAACAGAGCATAATTCTATGCTGTAGCTCACAGGGCAGACTAAAGAAATTGAGGAAATGTCACTACGTGGCTACACCACCAAGCTGAGAAACACGGAAGGAACAAGAAAGACCAATCTTTCTTCAGTGGCACAACATTTTGACGGCTGAGGCATGTCACACTATGACAATCCTTAACCTCATGCACCACCCAAGTCTTGATCGTAACATATACACGTTCATGGACGATGTCCTTGATGGGAAACGTGTAGTTCTTCTCTTTCAAGCGTGTGTATTTTTAAAGTTGTGTCGAATATTATGTACAAGTTAGGTTACAGTTGGACTCTGAGTTGTATTGTGTTTAGATAGGATATGGTCTTGTCCTAATAGGACACTTGTATCCTAGGCCTCTCATATATAGCGGGGGTAGACACACGATGTAACCTATACCAACATAATAGCACCGGAACGCGGGGGAAGCCGGCGGCATGTGCCGACGTCCAGGGCGACCGGGTGCGGTAATGTAGCGATGTCATGGGAAGGAGTGCCCATAGTCAAGCTCCGGGAATGTAGCCATATCGGTGAAACTCGTTACACTAGTAGAAAACGGGCCATTAGCACCGGTTCGTAAGGCCCTTTAGTGCCGGTTTTGGAACCGGCACTAACATTTCGGCACTAAAGCCCCCCCCCCTTTAGTACCGGTTCAGCACGAACCGGTGCTAAACGGCAACCACGTGGCACGAGCCAGCTTCGGGGGCCGGGAGCCCTTTAGTACCGGTTGGTAACACCAACCGGTACTAAAATGTTTGGGGGATTTTTGGTTTTATGATTTCTTTTTCATTTAATTTCGTGTTTTCTATTTTAATTCTTTTTCGTTTGCTGGTATTTTACGGTACTACACATTGTACACGTTATGTATATATATATATATATATATATATATATAAATAGAATTTCTAGTAGAACCAATCATATATATATCATCAATGTCTCACAAACCACCATATTAATTTACACATACACACATGTATAGCTATATACAATTTCTCCTACATATGCATGTTGCCTTCGGAGCTAGTGGCATTAGCCTAATTGGTGCCTTCCGAGCACGATGACAATTGGAAGTGGTTCATGACATGTTCGATGGGGGCGGTAGCGGGTAATAGTATTCTCCCTTCGGATTTATGACCTGGTCGAGCAAAAATCCCGCTATTTCCTCTTGAAGTGCTTCTACGCGCTCCGTTTCTAGGAGCTTGTCCCGCACCTCTTTGAACTGTTAAGAAGGAGATCAATATGCATGTGTATTAGTTGTGTGACTAGATATCGATAATGGTGTAAAAATTGTGAATAGTGTTCTGACAAGCGTACCCATTCCTGTCTTTGAGATCTGCTCCTTTCGGACGCCATCATGCGAATGTTCTCGCAAACGCAGTATGCACACAGATTAGTCCCCTGCGCCTGCTTCAGGGCCTTTATTATGAGAATGGAATTTAATTTGATCAGATAATAATTAATCAAGCATGATAATTAAAGAGATGGCAGCTAGCTAGCTAGTACTACTTAATTACTTACCTTGGATCGAAATCATTTCAGCTGTGGTTTCCATTCGCCTTCCGTGACGCTGATAAACCTTGCCCAAGCCCTGCCCGCCGACAAAGAAAATGAATAAAGGGGTTATTAAATAGTTCATATCATGAAATGACGAACTAAATAGGCCGAAATATATAGTTAATAATGATTGAAATTACCTGTTGACTATCCCATACAAGATGTTGTAGTCACTATTTGCTTTGAGTAGCGAGTCCAGTATTTCAACTGTTCCGGCGTCAACTTTAATGATACACAAGATCCAGTGAAATCTGCATGCACACACGTTTGCATGTCTTAATTAAGCGGGCATATGTAAGCAAAAACATGTAGCTAGCTAGTAGGCAAAAACAGAGAATTTGTAGTACAAGAAAGTGTGACTCACTCGAAGTTGTAAGGAAGTAGTATATCTTCATTGTATTTGAGGCCCTTCAAGAACTCTAGCATGCTGTCCTCTACCTGCTTTTCATAATACTTGCTCATTTTCCATGTGTATTGATTAACGGTGTTTGGGTCAATGAACCCAATGCCATAGCGTCCACCTTTTCTCATTTCATACATCTTCATCCTGCATAATACCACAGAAAAGAATATAGTGAGGATAATTACAGGTAATGATTGATCAAAAGGATCACTACAGCTAGCTTGAGACTTAAATTAATTACAGAAAGAAATCACTTACAGACAATAGCAACTGACGATAGATTTGTCGAGTGCGTCTTGATTGTATAACTGAAACAGTTCAGAATACTCAACGGCCACAACTTTCTCATGGTAGTAATGATCCTTCTTGACATACACCATGAGGGACTCTCGATCGGATCTCTTGGTAATGTCCATGTTCCATTGATGCAATTCATACATTGTCGTTGGGATCTTCTTGACATCTTCTGGCTTGACCAAAGGTTGGCCCCGGACATATTTCCGTTTTATTTCCTCCTCTGTAATCACAGGCATGTCCTCGATCTCGAGGAGTTGTCCAACAGTGATCTTGAGTTCTTCAGCCTGCATTATATGCTCCTGGGTTATTACCACATCGCCCATCTCGGGAACGTAAACTGTTTGGCCACAATAATATTGGGCGTGCGTACTGTCACGTGTTGTCGGCACAACAAGCGGGGGGGGGGGGGGGGGGGGGGGGGTCGATTGCGCCTCCTGTTCTCCCAGCTGGGCAACGGTTTTCCCGCATTTTTCGACAGCTGCTTGTTGTTTGCTCGAGCTCGAGCTCGCCTCCTTCTGTAGACGTTGTCGATGTAACTTCCTGATGTGGCGCTCATAGTCTGTGTCAACAGGCTTAGGAGCTGGTGGTTGAGCCATACGAATGAAGTGGTCAACTACTTCCACAGGCACTTTCTCCCTTGGCGGCGGTGGCGGTTTCGGTCCAAAATGGGCGTCGACTTCTGCCCGCACTATGGCATTGGTTTGCTCCTCGGTCCTGTCGTAAGCCCTCACAGGAAGAGGAGTAGTGAGGTTTGGACCATATTTATATCGCTTGCCTTCGCCTGTACTTCCTGTACTATGACCTCGACTGGTACCGCTACGCACCATAGTTGCGGGGTGTCTCTTCTGCGATTGCTGAGGCAGCGGAGACGGCTGACGGGGCTGAGTTGGATGAGGAGGAGTGGCCTGAAGCTGTGCCGGACTTGGAGGAGGAGTGGCTTGACACTTTGCCGGACTTGGAGGAGGAGGAGTGGCCTCACGCGTTGGTGGACTTGGAGGAGCGGGAGTCTACTGACTCGGTGGCGGACTTCGACGAGGAGTCGGGTCACGCGGTGTCGGTGGCCTTCGAAAAATGATGCAATCCTTTCTCCATAGGATGATACGATGTTTGGCATCTCCGAGTGTGTGCTCCTCATCACCTCCAGGAATGTCAAGCTCTGACCCCGAATATTGGTCCACCACCTCATCAACCAAGACACGAGCATAGCCCGCTGGAATCGGGTTGCAATGGAAGGTTGCCTCGGGGGAATTTGAAAAAGCAACGGCGTCCGCCACCTTCATGGATATGTTCTTCATTTTGAAGTGTAGCTCGCAGTTAGTGTTCTCCGTGATGTCATCCACGGGGTATCTATCCAGCACTACTGCATCGCCCGGGGCGGAACCCACGCTGCTTCTCGGCATGGATGGGGCGGTGGTATCCAATGCTGGATCATCCGCTAGCTGTTGCAGCTGTTGAGACCCCCTTTGCTGGCTAAGTGAGTCGATCTGCTCCTGCTGCCACTGGAATTTAGCTGCCAATTCCGCTTGACTTGCTTCTAGGCGTTGAAGGCATTCATAGTCGAGCTTCCTTTGCTCCTCCTCCATCTTCCTCTTCTTCTCCTCCGCAATCTTCTTTCTCGCACGGGTTCTGTAGTCGGCGTTCCAGTCCGAAAACCCCTCATACCACGGAATAGCGCCCTTGCCTCGTGTTCTTCCCGGGTGTTCAGGATTTCCCAGGGCATGCGTAAGCTCGTCGTTCTCTCTGTTGGGCTGGAACACCCCCGATCGAGCCTCTTCTATTGCAACAAGTAGCGCATCGTCGGCTCCGTTCAGACATGCCTTCGTCGAAACATTGCCTGTCTTCGGGTCCAACTCCCCCCCATGCGCATAGAACCAAGTCCTGCACCTGGGGGGCCAGCTCTTACTAACCGGAGTGACACCTGCATCCTCCATCTCTTTCTCAGACTTATCCCACTTAGGCATTGCCACCGCGTAGCCACCTGGCCCCAGCTTATGGAACTTATCCTTTTTTTCGGCACTCTTCTTGTTTATTCTCGACCGTTCCTTAGCTAATTCTGAATCCTTGAATTTCACGAAATCGTCCCAATGAGCACTTTGATTCTCTAGTATCCCCTCGATACTGGAGTCTTCCTTCCTCCCTTGACGTACTTCTCCCACGTCATTCTCTTGTGGTTCTTGAATGCAACCGCCATCTTCCTAAAAGCAGCGTCCTTGACTTTCCGCACGTCTGCTTCTGTGAAATTATCTGGTAAGGTGAAATGTTCCATGAGAGTATCCCAAAGCAGATTTTTTTGCTTCTCGTCGACAAAAGTAACATCTGGACGTGGATTTGCTGGCTTTCTCCATTCTTGAAGGGAGATCGGGAGTTGGTCCTTCACAATAACTCCGCACTGACGAACGAACTTGTCCGCAATCTTCTTAGGCGCTAATGGTTCGCCATTAGGTCTGATTGCCTCGATATTGTACTTTACGCCCTCCTTCAACTTTTTGTTCGGGCCTCGTTTCGTCCTTTTGCCTGAAGATTTGCTCGATCCGGATGGCTGAAAGAAGAAAGATCGATTCGTTAATATATCTTCAACTCATTTAAAACATGCGATGATCACCAGATTCCTGCTTATATAAATATATATACCTCGCCGGTGTTTGTTGTTTCAGGATCAACATGTTCTTCGTCGTAGTTCATGACTTCATCTTCTCGGTCGTCGCGATCGAATATCATATCACCCTCTCCGGTGTTGTTTAGAAATTCGGAGCCGTCAAAATCTTCTTCATTCTGATCATCATCTGGCCCGCGTATGATATCGAGCATGGTCTGTTCTCTCTCTCTGTCGGTATTGTCCGCCATAGCTTTTATTTAACTATGCCAAAAGAAATATAAAACAATTTAGTATAATCTCGAATAATAGATATAATCTCGAATACATCGTCTCGAATAATAGATATAATCTCGAATACATCATCTCGAATAATAGATATAATATTGAATACATCACTAGCTAGCTAGCTAGCAAGCTAATAAAGATCGAATAGTACAGAGTAATCTAGGCCACTCGCGGTTCCTGAGGTGCGGGCGGTGGACACCCAAAGAGAAGGAACCATCACTGGATCATAGCTCGGGTGATCTCCCCAAAGAACCTGCCAGGTATTGGAGAACCTGACGTCCATATCAGCCATGTAGCGATGGACGTGCTCGTCCTCCTCCCTGACACGACGACGTACCACCTCCGGCGGGGCCGGCTCCCTCCGCACCAAAAGTGGCCCACGTGAATGCCACCAAAGGAGATGAGGGTCGACGACGGGACCCGGAGCCGGGTTCCTCACCAAGCATCGCGCCCCTGAAGGTAGCACCTCCCAGTGCCAGCCCGGCGGAGCCCAGTCCCGGACATGGGTCCTCTGAAGCAGGACGTCGCTGCGGACGTGTCGACGGCGAGGATGCGGGCCGGGCATCGTCGACAACAAAATACTATATGCCGCAAAAGTAAAGTAACATTTTTTAAATGATGGATTGTGATGATTTCATATATGCAAATTCTAAATTTTATAACTAAAAATATAAGAAATTAAAAAAAACATCGATCATCGTCTAACAATTTGAAATTAATCTAATTCATCTAGCTAGCTAAAACTAATATTTCCAAAATTTCTAACATTTCTATATAACTAACATTTCTATAACATTTGACATTATATATATTATAACTAACATTTCTACATACTATTTGACATTAATCTAATCTAATTAATTAATTCATCTAAAACTTTGTATGAAAAAGAGAAAAACAGAAAAAACTAAAAGATAAAAACAGAAAAATTGTGTGTGTGTGCGCGTCTAGTGTGTGTGTAGTGTGTGTGTGCGTGCATGTAGTGTGTGTGTGCGCGCGCGTGTGGGTGCGCACGGTCGGCGCCGGCGCCGGCGCCGGTGTGCGCTACGATCGATTGGAGGGAGGAGAGGGGCCGGGGGAGGGGCTCACAGCGCGCGCGGGCAAGGTCGAGGCGACGGCGACGGCGAGGTCGATCCAAAGGCGACGGCGACGGCGAAGCGAGGGGATCGGCGACCGGGACGGCGACGGGGGTGCCGCGGAGTCGACGGGGACGACACGACGAGGACGGGGGCGTCGCGGAGTCGATGGGGACGGCGCGACGGGGGCGGCGACGGCGCGGGACGGGGCGGCGGCAGAGAGAAGTGGGAGATGAGAAACTGAAAATTTTCGAAGTGTTTCTTATATAGGGCACACCTTTAGTACCGGTTGGAGCCACCAACCGGTACTAAAGGCCTGTTTTGGCCAGGCCAAGCGGCGGGAAGCGACCCCCTTTAGTACCGGGTGGTGGCTCCAACCGGTACTAAAGGCCCCCCCTTTAGTACCGGTTGGTGCCACGACCCGGTACTAAAGGGGGTGCGCTGCCAGGCGAGGGGCGCAGAAGTTTAGTCCCACCTCGCTAGCCGAAGGGCGCTCACACCTGCTTATAAGCCCCGCCGCCGCTGCTGTCTCGAGCTCCTCTCTAAAGCAGGCCTTCTGGGCCTACCTCTGCTACTCTGCCCTGTGGGGCCTATTGGGCTTGCGGGCCTGCATCCTAGCCCAACAACAGGTTGGGTTTCTAGTCGTATGCAGGCCGCTGTGGCCTGGTAGGTGGGCTTTTTCATTTAGTTTTTTCTTTTCTGCTTTATTTATTTTGTTTTATTTATTTTTAGTTGTTTTTTGCTGTATTTAGAGTTTCTTTGTGAATATTTTTGATAGTTTTTAGAAACTTTCAGTTAGTGCTGGTAGTTTTTAAATTTGAATAGTTTAAATTTTGAATTATTTGAAATTTGTGTGAATCACTAGTTTGTGAATAACTTAACTTTAAAAATACATTTTCCAGTGATTCTTTTTTATTATGTTTAATATTAGTGTGTTTTATCATTATATTCAATTTGGTAATGCTTAAGTTATTTAAAAATGAAATGCCTTTGTAACGGATGAGTTTTCGTCCGAAACCCTGATACTTCGAAATAGATTGTCCATTTTGTACACGAAGTGTATCCAGTTTTTGCGGTAACCCTCTCTACTTTTTTGCACATGCTATGTGGGTGAAATTATGATACCATGCCAACTTTCATCATTTTCTGAATTCATTTGAAATGCTTTTCAATTTCAGAGTCATTTAGCTGAAAAAATCAATGAATGCATGAAAGAATTTGCTTGCACATAAAATTTCTTCGCGTTTCAAATGCCAAAACACATAACTAGCTACCCTAACTATTACAGAGATTCCCTCCTGGGTGTGAAACACAGAAGAAAGTGATGATAGCTAAGCTGATCACATCCCAGATCTTTGGGTGTGAAACTTTTTCTTCGCGTGTATCCCTTTGCGTCGTAGCCATGGAAAATCTTCATCATTTAACGGGATGCTCGGGTCAATATTCACTGTGAATGGAGCAATTTCATCAAACTTTTCATAATCTTCTGACTTGTCTGTCTTGTCATCCACTCCCACGATGTTTCTCTTCCCAGAAAGAACTATGTGCCGCTTTGACTCATCGTACGATGCATTCGCTTCCTTATCTTTTCTTTTTCTTGGCTTGGTAGACATGTACTTCACATAGAAAACCTGTGCCACATCATTGGCTAGGACGAATGGTTTGTCTGCATACGCAAGATTGTTGAGATCCACTGTTGTCATTCCGTACTGCGGGTCTTCCGTTACCCCGCCTCGTGTCATATTGACCCATTTGCACCGAAACAAAGGGACCTTCAAACCACGTCGATAGTCAAGTTCCCATATGTCCTGTATATAACCATAATATGTTTCCTTTCTCGTCTTGGTTTCTGCATCAAAGCGGACACCACTGTTTTGGTTGGTGCTCTTCTTATCTTGGGCGATCGTGTAAAATGTATTACCATTTATCTCGTACCCTTTGAAAGTCATTATATTCGAAGATGGTAACTGGGACAGCAAGTACAGGTCATCTTCAATAGAGGTGTCATGCATGGTACGTGCTTGCAACCAGCTGGCGAAACTCCTAGTTTGTTCACGTGTAATCCAGTCATCAGACCGCTCCGGGTGTTTGGAGCGTAGCAAATTCTTGTGTTCATCCATATACGGAGCCACCAAGGCGGAATTCTATAGAACTGTGTAGTGTGCTTCAGTGAGAGAATGTCCGTCCATACATATTATTTGTTCCCCTCCTAGCGTGCCTTTTCCATCCAGTCTGTCCTTATGCCGCGATTCAGGAACACCAATCGGCTTAAGGTCAGGAATAAAGTCAATACAAAACTCAATGACCTCCTCATTTTGACGGCCCTTGGAGATGCTTCCTTCTGGCCTAGCACGGTTATGAACATATTTCTTTAAGACTCCCATTAACCTCTCAAAGGGGAACATATTGTGTAGAAATACAGGACCCAAAACGTTAATCTCTTCGCATAGGTGAACTAGGACGTGCGTCATGATGTTGAAGAAGGATGGTGGGAACACCAACTCGAAACTGACAAGACATTGCACCAAATCATTCTGTAACCTTGGTATGATTTCTGGATCGATTACCTTCTGAGAGATTGCATTGAGAAATGCACATAGCTTCACAATGGCTAATCGAACGTTTTCCGGTAGAAGCCCCCTCAATGCAACCGGAAGCAGTTGCGTCATAATCACGTGGCAGTCATGAGACTTTAGGTTCAGGAACTTTTTCTCTGCCATGTTTATTATTCCCTTTATATTCGACGAGAAGCCAGACGGTACCTTAATACTGATCAGGCATTCAAAGAAGATTTCCTTCTCTTCTTTGGTAAGAGCGTAGCTTGCATGACCCTAATGTATGCCGTCTTTTCCGTGCATACGTTGCTGGTCCTCCCGTGCCTCAGGTGTATCTTTTGTCTTCCCATACACGCCCAATAAGCCAAGCAGGGTCACACAAAGATTCTTCGTCACGTGCATCACGTCGATTGCGGAGCGGACCTCGAGGTCTTTCCAATAGGGCAGGTCCCAAAATATAGATTTCTTCTTCCACATGGGTGCACGTCCGTCAGCGTCATTCGGAACAGATTTTCCACCAGGACCCTTTCCAAAGACCACCTTCAAATCCTTGGCCATATCATGTACATCAGCACCAGTACGGTGGCGAGGCTTCGTCCGGTGATCTGCCTCACCTTTGAAATGCTTGCCTTTCTTTCTTACGGGATGCCTGCTCGGAAGAAATCGACGATGTCCCAGGTACACATTCTTCTTACAATTAGCCAAATATATACTGTCGGTATCGTCCAAACAGTGCGTGCATGCGCGGTATCCCTTGTTTGTCTGTCCTGAAAGGTTACTGAGAGCAGGCCAATCATTGATGGTCACGAACAACAACGCCTTTAGGTCAAATTCTTCCCCCATGTGCTCATCCCACGCACGTACACCTGTTCCATTCCACAGTTGTAAGAGTTCTTCAACTAATGGCCTTAGGTACACATCAATGTCGTTGCCGGGTTGCTTAGGGCCTTGGATGAGCACTGGCATCACAATGAACTTCCGCTTCATGCACAACCAAGGAGGAAGGTTATACAAATATAGAGTCACAGGCCAGGTGCTATGGTTGCTGCTCTGCTCCCCAAAAGGATTAATGCCATCTGCACTTAGACCAAACCATACGCTCCTTGCATCATCTGCAAACTCCTTCCCGTACTTTCTTTCGATTTTTCTTCACTGCGACCCGTCAGCGGGTACTCTCAACTTTCCGTCTTTCTTACGGTCTTCTCTGTGCCATCGCATCGCCTTGGCATGCTCTTTGTTTTGGAACAAACGTTTCAACCGTGGTATTATAGGAGCATACCACATCACCTTGGCAGGAATCTTCTTCCTGGGGCGCCGGCCCTCGACATCACCAGGGTCTTCGCGGGAGATCTTATAGCGCAATGCACCACATACCGGGCAAGTGTTCAAATCCTCGTACTCACCGCGGTAGAGGATGCAATCATTAGGGCATGCATGTATCTTCTGCACCTCTAACCCTAGAGGGCAGACAGCCTTCTTTGCTTCGTACGTACTCTCGGGCAATTCGTTGTCCTTTGGAAGCATATCCTTTATCATTACTAGCAACTTTCCAAATCCCTTGTCAGATACACCATTCTCTGCCTTCCATTGCAGCAATTCTAGTGTGGTGCCCAGCTTTTTCTTGTCACCTACGCAATCGGGTACAACAATTTTTTGTGATCCTCTAACATGCGCTGCAACTTCTTCTTCTCCAAATCACTTGCGTAGTTTCTCTTTGCATCGGCAATGGCCCGACCTAGATCATCAACGGTCTCATCTGATGCCTCTTCTTCAGCTTCTTCCCGCATTGCCGACTCAGCTTCTTCCCGCATTACCGGCTCAGCTTCTTCCCCCATTGTTGTATCATCGTATTCAGGGAACCCATGGTCAGGATAGCTGTCGTCATCCTCTTCTTCTTCATTGTCTTCCATCATAACCCCTCTTTCTCCGTGCTTGGTCCAAACATTATAGTGGGACATGAAACCGGACTTAAACAGGTGGACGTGAATGGTTCTTGACGTAGAGTAATTGTGACCATTCTTACAGCGAGCACATGGACAAGGCATAAAACCATCCGCCCGCTTGTTTGCCTCAGCCGCAAGCAGAAAAGTATGCACACCCTCAACGAACTGGGGAGAGCATCGGTCATCGTACATCCATTGCCGGCTCATCTTCATTACACAACACCGAATAGACCAAATTAATACAAGTTCATACATAAAGTTCATACAACACTTAAATGCAACAAACAAATAACTCTCTAGCTAAAGCATTTAAATGCAACAACAAATACGATCAAGATCGCAACTAAGGTAACAATGGATCCAACAGCATAATGATACCAAGCCTCACTATCGATGGCATATTTTCTAATCTTTCTAATCTTCAAGCGCATTTTCTCCATCTTGATCTTGTGATCATCGACGACATCGGCAACATGCAACTCCAATTCCATCTTCTCCCCCTCAATTCTTTTCAATTTTTCTTTCAAGTACTCGTTTTCTCTTTCAACTAAATTTAACCTCTCGGCAATAGGGTCGGTTGGAATTTCAGGTTCAGATACCTCCTAGAAAAAATTTCTATGTCAACTTAATGGGCATAATTTGTCATAAACACGAAATGCAACTAGTTTTAAAAGAGAATATACATACGACATCCGAATCATAATAAGGACTAGGGCCGACGAGGACGGATATCAAAACCATGGCACTATATGTATAACAAACAACGTACGGGTAAGATAATTATACGAGCAACTATATATCCAAATCACAAACACCAATTTTTATATAAAATTTCATGAACAAGAGGCTCACCACAAGGTGGTGCCGGCGACGGGACGGTGCGGGCGATCGACGGTGGCTACGATGGAGATTTAGAAGGCACTAAGTAAACCACACCTACATATGCAAACTAAGTGTTATTTTTGACCTCAAATTGCATATAAATCAAATACTAGCACATATATATATATATATCCTCCCAAATTACTAAACTCACAAATTAATCACTATATAAACCAATGCAAGAGCTAATCTAGCAATGAGAGATGAAAGGACAAAGTTGCTAACCTTTGTGATCATTTGAATGGATGAGGGCCTTCAAATCTTGACAAATTTTGAGCAAATTTTGTGATGAACTCGAGAGGAAGAAGGGAAGAACAGAGGAGAGGGCCGGAGAGGGGAAAGGGGGAAGAACAGAGTGCTGGTGGACGAAGGGTTTATATAGGACGACCTTTAGTACCGGTTCGTGGCACGAACCGGTACTGAAGGTGCTGGAGGGGCCCCACTCTGGCAACATCCTGCCATCACTCTCATTAGTACCGGTTCGTGGCACGAACCGGTGCTAAAGGTTCGCCACGAACCGGTACTAATGAAAGCGGCCCGGCTAGCCGTTGGAACCGGCACTAATGTGCTTCACGATTGACCCTTTTTCTACTAGTGTTAACAAATCTCGGTGTCGTGCTCGTGTGATTGCTTGGTTCTCGGATAATCAACGGTATTCCTCAGATTTATTCTAACAAGTGGTATCATGAGCTAGGTTATTCGGAGGCTGCGAATCGTTGATTTAAAGGAAGGATCGAGTCCAAGATGCAGCCAGCTATCGGCGTGGTTCTTGACGAGATCGAAAGAAAGCAGATCGATGGGCTGCTCGTGCGCAGACAAGGCTGGACATGCAGCGATGGATCAAGAGGATCGATCGGGCAAGCGTGCGGCGGTCAGACGCGTGCAAGCGGCAAGTGAGACGTGCGGCGATTGATCGATCGGGCGAGCGTCTCCTGCGAGCGGCGGCGGCGTGACGTGCGGCAACAGGACTTGCGATCGGACGGACGACGCAGACGTGGGTACGACCGTGCAGGAGCAGCGGCAGATGGCTGCGTGGCCCAACAGGTGTTTGCCTGTCTGTGTGTGCTGACGGGCTGGCCCAGGCGGGGCTGTCCGAGCCGGCAGCGTGTCCAGGACGAGGCCCAGGCACGTACGCGTGGCTGGCTACTCAGGTGCTTTGCGTACATCCGAGATTTGTTTGAAAAAAAGAGGACCGAGTGCTCTGGTACGCTGCAAGGCAGCAGATCAATTTGAAAAGAAAAGAAATCCATCACGTTGGCATCCATCGAATTAGCAAGGCATTGACAAGGCAGTTGCACTAGCATCGGGAGTTGAGCACTGAAGCACATCACGTGAAGGCCAAACATGTTTGGTTGGATTTTGCTATTAGTGCACGGGGTGTACCTCTTCAGGTTTTGCTCGTGTACTTGGCGCATTGCGGTGGAAGCTCGATTAATTTTTCACTGGGTCAGTCATATGAAGAATCATGGTGTCAACGGGTATCATGTTTGAGGTGGAGAAGTTCAACGAGACATAAAACCTTGGGTTATGACAGACAAGAGTGGAAGATTTGTTGGCGCAACATGGATGCTTGAAGGTGTTGCAAGAAATCATGTCAGCTAAGATGGAATTATCTCGTGATGGATGGAAATTCGTGGAATGATCTGGGAGCCCGGGTCGGACTAGATAGTCCGACGGGATCGACGGAAGTCGGTTGGTACAGAAGACGGTGGTGGAATCGGCGACGACAACATAGGAGGGTGATGCTGATGGTGACCGACTTCTGGGGCATGGAAACACATGGCGCAGGCCTGAGGGCTTGTGTGGCTTGGACAAGACTATGGCGCGGGGTTGATTCAAGATGGTGTACACACGGAGTTTGAAGTCGAGGGGGCGCGAAGGTGGACTGATCATCTACCATGGAGTAATGTTGAAGGTGGAGCTGTATTGAGGGGCTACGGTGTAAGGATCCAGGGAATTGAAGCCTATTCAGCAAGGGGAAAAGCGCGTGACACGTAGTTCGGACTGGAGCCCAGTGGTCTGATGGAAGCGTGAAACTCGTCATCGGTCAGTGATGATCGGTGGTACTCTACAGCGGAGGCTCGACGCGGTAATAGCGGCGAGGCGTGTGGTATGCACGGGACATGGAGACGGGTCAGGGCTCTGGTGGTCATACATGTGGTGAGACAACTGCGAATTTGACTCGGGATGACTACAAGCAATGGTGAAATTTCTTCAAGTTTCAAATAAACGGTCAAGAAAGGAGCGGTGATGTTGAGTTCAGGTAACTCTTATGTGTGACATCCAATATGTGAGTTGTTCACTTTCACGTAGGCCAGTGATCAGTGTGTGATGGCGTTGGACTGATACTCTGAAAGTTGGGAGCACAAACTAGAGTAACAAGGAACTTAATTTTGCTCGAGCGTTGACTGTGGTCAAGAAAAAAAAAAGGGACTACAAGTTGCAGGTGGAGTCACATGGTGTCTTTGGAGTAGCAGCGGTACTCATGGGATAAGCTCAAGTCCAATGTACATGGAAGTTTGACGCATTGACAAATTCAAAGTGGTGGAGAATATTTTCCAAGGTGGAGTTTGTTAGAGTTGTGTCAAATATCGTGTACAAGTTAGATTACAGTTGGACTCTGAGTTGTATTGTGTTTAGATAGATATGGTCTGTCCTAATAGGACACTTGTATCCTAGGCCTTTCATATATAGCGAGGTAGACACACGATGTAACCTATGCCAACATAATAGCACCGGAACACGAGGGAAGCCGGCGGCATATGCCGGCGTCCAGGGTGACCAGGTGCGGTATTGTAGCGGTGTCATATAGGAGGAGTGCCCATAGTCAAGCCCCGGAAATGTAGCCATATAGATGAACCTCGTTAACAAATTTCGATGTCGTGCTTGTGTGATTGTTTGGTCCTCAAATGATCAACGGTATAGCTCAAATTTATTCTAACATGTATACCGCTCCTTTAATCTCCTTGTTCAGCCAAATATGGTGGTTTTAGCGTGAACATCAAGACGTGTAAAGGTGTGCCGTCGTGGTTCCATATCCACATCTCTAGCCAGGAGCCGTTCATTCGTTGGTTGAGCAATGCCAGCCCCACGATGTTCGACACGGTCTCTCTTGAATTGCCAAGGCGTTCGACACGGTCTCTCTTGAATTGTATTTGTAACGTTACAGTTTTTTATACATGTTTTAGTCTATAGGAACCCACGATGCCCATGGCCAGCGTGCCGCTTTTGCAGGGCAGTCGTTGGCTCTCCCTCTCTCGTATATATCATGTACTCTATAACAGTTTTGCAATCTAGGAAGAATTATTCTCTCGAACTTGGTATCAGTCTCTAGGTTTCTCATCATGTCCGAGCACGGCACCCCCTCCGCCATCGCCTCTGGCTCCACCACCTCGCGGAGCTCCCTCTCTTCCACGGCGGCGGCCACGTCCTCGGCAACCTCACCGGCCTCCTTTCTGGATCTCCTGAACGGTACCTCTCTTGCGGCGGTCTTCCAATTTGCCCCCCTCTTCTCCTCCACCTCGCCGGCTCCCCCTGCCCCAGCGCCCCGCCACCCAATCTACTTTGACCATATCTCCAACCACATTAAATTTCTCCTAAACCCTGCAGATCACAACTACCACAAGTGAAAATCTTTCTTCATGATGGTCCTGATCCGCTATGGCCGGCGTCTCGTTCCTCATCGACCACCCCCACCTCCCAATGCTGACCCCTCCTACCTCGAACTGGACGCCCATGTCGCGCTCTGGATCTATGCCACACTCGCCGACCCTCTCGTCGATCATGTCGTCGGTGCCACCACCACCTACGCCGTTTGGCACAAGATCAAAGATTTCTTCCTCGCCAACTGAGTCGCCCGTTTCATGATTCTCAATCAGCAATACCGCAATCTCAAGCAGGGGGGTCTATCTATCACTGAGTATGCCCGGCACATGAAACTCCTCACCGACGGCCTCGCCGACATCGAGCACGCTGTTACCGAGGTGGACCTGACCACCCAATTCCTTCATGGCATCGACAAGCGCCTCGACACCATCGTGTCATCCTCGGTGATCAGCATCCCAACATCCCCTTCGACACGGTGCTCTCTCGCGTCATCCTCGCCGAAGAGTCCATGGAGCACCGTGCCGCCGAAGAGAGCGCTTCGGCCTTTGCCCTTCCCGGCGGCGGGCCCTCCGACTACACCTCTGGTTCGGGCAGTCGTCCGAGCGGTGACCGCGGGGATCGCTCCTCAGATCATGGTGCTGAACACCCTCATGGTTCCCCGCATCCGCTGCAACAGCAGCCCAACCGTGGTCGTGGTGATCGCGGCGGCGATGGTGGTGAGCGCGGTCGTGGGCGTGGCCGCAGTCGCGGCTGCGGGCGCCACGACTTTGCAGGCCGTGGCAGCGTCCCTGCCCGCGCCTCCACCAATTACCGGGTACTTCGCGCCCTACGGGATGGCGCTCCCGCCTCCGCGCTCCGGTTGGGTGCCACCCAACTCCGCCGGGGTTCTCGGCCCCCGGCCCGGCTCCCACGCCCATGCCTACAAGATGTACCAGTCGTCGCCCCCGCCTGCTGCTCTGTACCAACCGCCTTCTTAGGAGCACCTCGCCATGTTGAACGCCGCCTTCAGCAACGGTGGCTTCCCCACCAATCCCTCGCCGGAGTGGTACCTCGACAGTGGTGCCTCATCGCATGTCACCGGCAACCAAGGTAACCTTACCTCGTTTAGTTCTTCATTAAAGCATGTCCCTTCTAACATCCTTGTTGGCAATGGTCACCATCTTCCGGTCACGGCCACCGGTTCTGTTCATATTCCACCCAATGATTTTCTCCTTACTAATGTCCTTGTCCCACCCAATGTCATTACCAGCCTTATTTCCGTTCGCAAGTTCACCAAAGATAATTCTTGCTATGTTGAGTTTTACCCTTGTGGTTTTCTTATGAAGGATCTTCGCACTCGGAGGGTTCTCATGATCTCCATTAGCAACGGCGAGCTATACCCCTTCGTTGGCAATAAACCGGTGCCGGCGTCTGCCCTCCTGGCCACATCCTCATCCGACTTGTGGTATCGTCGTCTTGGTCACCCCGGCGCCTCCTCGCTCTCCGTCATTGCCAAGGAGTTCCTTCCCGATTGTAATAAAGTTACCCACTCTCCATGTAGTGCTTGTCAACTTGGGCGCTAACCTCGCCTCCCTTTCCCTTCTTCATTTAGTAGAACCGTTGCTCCTTTTGATTTGATCCATTGTGACTTGTGGACATCCCCTTTTGTAAGTTTTTCCGGTTTTCAATACTACCTCATTATATTAGACGACTTCACTCATTACTCGTGGTCATTTCCCATGCGCCACAAATCCGACACCTCCACCATTCTACAACAAGTTTTCACGTTTGTCCACACGCAATATAATGTTATCATCAAAGCTATGAAATGTGACAATGGTGGTGAATTCATCAATTCCTCTCTACGTTCCTTCTTCTCCTCGAATGGCATTGTGTATTGCTTCTCTTGCCCGCACACGGAGCCGTAGAACGGCAGGGCCGAACGCCTCATACGGACCACAAATGAAATCATGTGTACGCTCCTCCTTCAAGCCAAACTCACCCCCCATCCATTCTGGGTTGAAGCCTTCCACACGGCCACCTACCTTCTAAACCGACGACCCTCTCGTGCCATTCATCACCTCACGCCCTACTTTCTCCTGCACGACGCTCACCCCACGTATGACCATCTTAGATTGTTTGGTTGCCTTTGTTTTCTCCACACGTCCGCCACCATGGAGCACAAGCTCTCGCCACGCTCCACTCGCTGCATCTTTCTTGGCTATCCACTGGAGCACAAAGGCTGCCGTTGTTATGACTTAGCCATTCGTCGCGTCATAGTTTCTAGGCATGTTATTTTTGACGAGCATTCCTTCCCATACCGCACGCACGTACCCCCCCCCCCCACGTCCACAGAAGATCCTCACCACCGAATCCCACCTACCCCGCCCCATCTGGATCCATCCAATCATCCCACCTCGTCCGGGTCCCACGCAATCCGCTATGACCCCCCTCCTCGGATCACGCGCCGTCTGGTCCCGCCTTGCCCGACGCGCCCCTCGGGTCCCGCTCTTGTCCTGACTCGCCCAGTCCATATCCATCCCCCTTGTGGCCCTCTCCCACTGGCCACTCCACCTCCAGCCCCGGGTCCACCTCCACTACCTCCCATTCTGCCCCACTGCGGGCCAATCACCGCCCTCCGTGCCTTCCGCACCCGACAGCCCATCTGCCACCCAATCTCCCTTAGATCCCGCGCCCACCAGCCCTGCCCGCTCTGTCACTGACCCCACCACATCTACCTCGGTCCACCCGCCGCCATGCACGCCCGCTACATGTATTCCGCCCCGTGCTAAACCAGTTGCACCACCAAAAACTGCTCATACCATGGCCACCCGCTCCAAATCTGGTTTCTGCATGCCCTGGCGCCTATTTCTTGCGGACACCTCTCACACCATCATTTCACCCATCCCACCAACCTACAAATTTGCCCTTAAGGACCCAAATTGGAAGCAAGCCATGCTAGATGATTATAATGCTTTAACGAAAAACTCTACTTGGTCTTTGGTGCCTAAGCCTGCAGGTGCTCATGCGGTCACGAGGAAGTGGATCTATCAGCACAAGTTCAACATGAATGGCTCCTTGGCGTAGTATAAGGCTCGTTGGGTGATACGTCTCCAACGTATCAATAATTTTTGATTGCTCCATGCTATATTATCTACTGTTTTGGACATTATTGGGCTTTATTATCCACTTTTATATTATTTTTGGGACTAACCTATTAACCGGAGGCCCAGCCTACAATTGCTGTTTTTTTGCCTGTTTTAGGGTTTCGAAGAAAAGGAATATCAAACGGAGTCCAAACGGAATGAAACCTTCGGGACCGTGATTTTTAGAAAGATTATGATCCGGGAGACTTGGACCCTACGTCAAGAAAAGAAACAGGAGGCCACGAGGTAGGGGGTGTGCCCACCCCCACCAGGCGCGCCCTCCACCCTCGTGGGCCCCCTGTTGCTCCACCGACGTACTCCTTCCTCCTATATATACCTACGTACACCCAAACGATCAGATACGGAGCCAAAACCCTAATTCCACCGCCGTAACTTTCTGTATTCACATGATCCCATCTTGGGGCCTGTTCCGGAGCTCCGCCGGAGGAGGCATCGATCACGAAGGGCTTCTACATCAACGCCATAGCCTCTCCGATGAAGTGTGAGTAGTTTACCTCAGACCTACGGGTCCATAGTTAGTAGCTAGATGGCTTCTTCTCTCTTTTTAGATCTCAATACAATGTTCTCCCCCTCTCTTGTCGAGAACTATTCGATGTAATCTTCTTTTTGCGGTGTGTTTGTTGAGACCGATGAATTGTGGGTTTATGATCAAGTCTATCTATGAATAATATTTGAATCTTCTCTGAATTCTTTTATGTATGATTGTTTATCTTTGCAAGTCTCTTCGAATTATCAGTTTGGTTTGGCCTACTAGATTGATCTTTCTTGCAATGGGAGAAGTGCTTAGCTTTGGGTTCAATCTTACGGTGTCCTTTCCCAGTGACAGTAGGGGCAGCAAGGCACGTATTGTATTGTATTGTTGCCATCGAGGACAACAAGATGGGGTTTTCTTCATATTGCATGAGTCTATCCCTCTACATCATGTCATCTTGCTTAAGGCGTTACTCTGTTTTTAACTTAATACTCTAGATGAATGCTGGATAGCGGTCCATGAGTGGAGTAATAGTAGTAGATGCAGGAAGGAGTCGGTCTACTTGTCTCGGACGTGATGCCTATATACATGATCATACCTAGATATTCTCATAACTATGCTCAATTCTGTCAATTGCTCAATAGTAATTTGTTCACCCACCGTAGAATACTTATGCTCTCGAGAGAAGCCACTAGTGAAACCTATGGCCCCCGGGTCTATCTTTATCATATTGATCTCCTACTACTTAGTTTTTTTTCCTTTGTTTTACTTTGCATCTTTTATCATAAAAATACCAAAAATATTATCTTATCATATCTATCAGATCTCACTCTCGTAAGTGGCCTTATAGGGCTTGACAACCCCTATTTGTGTTGGTTGCGAGGATTTTATTTATTTTGTGCAGGTACGAGGGACTCGCGCATAGCCTCCTACTGGATTGATATCTTGGTTCTCAAAAACTGAGAGAAATACTTACGCTACTTTGTTGCATCATCCCTTCCTCTTCGGGGAAAACCAACACAGTGCTCAAGAGGTAGCATTGGGTCGTCCGCGGCTTCACCCAACGTGAGGGTGTGGACTATGATGAAACATTCAGTCCAATGGTCAAGCCCGCTACTATTCGGGTGGTCTTGGGTCTTGCCACCTCCCACTCGTGGCCTATTCATCAATTGGACGTCAAAAATGCTTTCCTTCATGGGGATCTTCATGAAACAATCTATTGCTCGCAACCATCTGGTTTTGTGGACTCTTCTCATCCGGATCATGTTTGCCTGTTCCGCAAGTCCCTTTATGGCCTTAAGCAGGCTCCTCGCACATGGTTTCTCCGCTTTCAGGGTTTCTTGCTCTCTCTTGGTTTTTGTGCATCCAAAAGTGACTCTTCTTTGTTCATTCTTCACCGGGGTTCCTCTATTGCATACTTGCTTGTTTATGTGGATGGCATAATTCTCACTGCCAACTCTCCACACACGCTCAACTCCATTATTTCCTTCCTCAAACATGAGTTTTCCATGACAGACCTCGGTGGCCTTCATCACTTTCTTGGCATGAATGTCACACCTAATGCCTCTGGTCTCTTTCTTTGTCAGCAGCAATATACCCTTGAGATTCTCGAGCACGCTAACATGCTTCATTGCAAGCCAGTTTCTACTCCTATTGACACCAACGCCAAACTCTCTCTGGCTGATGGTCGCATACTCTCCAATCCCACATACTACCGCAGTCTGGCCGGTGCTTTGCAGTACCTTACATTAACTCGGCCCGACATCTCATATGCGGTGCAGCAAGTCTGCTTATTCATGCATGAACCCCGTGACACACATATGCAGCTTATCAAGCGGATTCTCCGCTATCTCCTAGGCACATCGCATTATGGGTTGCAGTTCTACAAATCCTCCTCCACTAACCCCGTTGCATATACGAACGCTGATCGGGCAGGCTGTCCAGACAGCCGGAAATCCACATCCGGCTTCTGTGTCTTTCTTGGCTCTAATTTGGTTTCTTGGTCCTCCAAACGCCAAGCAACGGTTTCCCGTTCCAGTGCCGAAGCCGAGTACAGAGGAGTGGCTAACTGCATCGCCGAGTCCTGCTGGTTATGCCAATTGCTTCGCGAGCTCAAGTGTCCACCACGGCGTGCAACCGTGGTGTATTGTGACAATGTCAGTGCAACGTACATGGCCCGCAATCCCGTACAGCATCAACGCACCAAGCATATCAAGATTGATCTACACTTTGTGCATGATCAGGTCACATTGGGGGAGGCTCGTGTTCTGCACATACCATCTACTTCGCAGTTTGACTTGTTCACGAAAGGACTGCCGTCGCCTATCTTTCACGAGTTTCGATCCAGCCTCAACGTCCACGCCAATGGAGTTCCGGCTGGGGGGGGGGGGGGGGGGGGGGAGGGGTTGAATTGTATTTGTAACGTTACAGTTTATTGTACATGTCCTAGTCTATAGGAACCCATGATGCCCATGGCCTACGTGCCGCTTCTGTAGGGCAGTCGTTGGCTCTCCCTCTCTCTCGTATATACCATGTACTCCGTATTGCAATCAAGGAAGAATTATTCTCTCTAACTGTCTCATGGCCCTTTCTTCTAGAGACCCTAGATTGCTCACTTGGGGTTTAGCCGATGGTGGTGCGCGTGGATCTGCACGCTCATCTCGACCGCGTCCACACGAGTCATGGTCAATGGCAGTCCTGGCCCATCCATTCTCCACGGTTGTAGCTTTCGCCAGGGGAGTCCGTTGTCTCCGATGGTTTTCAAGATCGTCATTGACACCTTGAACTCTCTGATCCAGCACGCAGTTCACTATGGCGTGTTGCGTCGGCTCACCACTCGGCATGCATCGTCTAGCATTTCTCTCTTTGTCTACGACGTCGTCGTTTTCTGTCATCTGGACGCGTCTGAGCTCCTCATCATTCACGAGCTTCTAGACATCTTTGGCAAGGCCTCGGGCCTCTGCACTAATTTGACCAAGTGCTTCGCGACCCCAATTCGATGCTCAGCCCCGGTCTCCGCCTGTATTGGGGCAGCGTTCTCCTGCCCAGTCAAGGACTTCCCCCATTGAGTACCGTGGACTGCCACTTTCAGTATCATAGATAGACTAATTTGTCATGTATGATAGTGAATCGGCTGGGCTGCTGGAATCTATTGATGATTGATTTTTTTATGGCAGTGGATTTGCAGAGGATACACATGAGTGCATTCTAATGAAAGAAAGAAATTTCTCACAAAAATAAAAATGAAAGGAGTGTGATTGAATCGGCGCTTACCAAACTGTATGGGGTTGTGGTCGGTAAGAAAAATAGAGAATCATGACTTCATGAGGAGATCCTCTGATTGGTGAGGCCCTAGGGACAAACGCCGTACAAACTCTCATTTGATAATATATAATAAAGACTATCATCATGTAAGTAGTGAAGTAAGTCGCTCAACAAAATTGATACCTATACTTTGAACATTTTTTATACTAACATAGTGACATCTTCATGAATCATGGTGTGGCAAATTTTAAGGTGGTTAAGTTTCATTTTTTATATCAAAACATACACATAGACATGGGAGATCTGATTTCAAAGGAACCCTTGCTACAAAGGCAATGCCGTTGTCACCGCGTGGTAGGCGAGATGAGCAATCTTCAAATCATTCAGAAAAAGACAATGTCGTTGTCTTACAAGTGTAAACTTTATAAATTATCCTGCAAAAAAAGAGAGTAAACTTTGCAAATTAATAATTTATTTTCCTTCTGTGTACGTGCACCTGTCAATTTTACTTTTTGCACATACATATGCATAGAATGCAAAGTGGAATTTTATTCTTCCTTGCATGCACGAAGTCGGTCGCGCCATACAAGTCCTGGACATCATATCACGTTTGCTCCAAATATCTTTCCCGTTACACAAACGCGTTTCGGTCGTCCGTTGCAAGCAGCGACGCTCGGAGGTCTTCTCTAGTCGCCGACGCGTCAATCGGCTCCGCTCGTCGTCCGCCTCCGACACCGGCGACCTCGTTCCTCCGTCTCCCTCCTCTCAAGTGAGTCGTCCACGCCTACCACGCCCCCGCGTCCCATCCTCCTCTGTCCCCGGCGGCTCACCGCCGCCGGCCGCTGCCGCGCTAGCTAACCCCCACCGCCCACCGGCTGTACTACTCCATCACCCGCATCCGGCGACGCCCAGCCCACCAGCCGTCGCCTGGCGTTCTACCGCTCAGGGCATCCGTCCAACCCCAAACCCTTACCCTAGCTCGCCGAAGGAGCCAAGAGAAAAGGCGTCGGGGACGTTTATAAGTTTCAGTCGCATAGAACATCTGGAACACCTCTTTTTTTTTCACAAACTGTAAACTCTCCTAGCATATACAGTATGTGCCATGAATGCTGATTGACATTGGAGTTTATACTAAAATGCTTATACTAATTTAGTAACCATCAGCGTTGATGTCATAATTTTCATCAGTTTTGCTGAAGCACATCTAGATGTGCCATAAGTATTGCACATCTAAATCCTAAGTCATTAATCTTACATGAAGATTCGTGTGGATATTTTCTTTTTCATCTAATTTTATTAGCAAGCCTTCCACTATTTGCATCCTTGCCTTACTGGCCACTACTCACTATTTGCATCGGCTTCGTCCTGCTCTAGGATTTGGAAGATGCCCACATCTACGAGCTGCGGTGCTGATCTCACAAGGAGCACGGATGAGGAGCCAACGACTAGCGAGGCTGCAGGAGAGCCCATTGGTTCTTGTCTCCCAAGATCACATGAGAACCGAACGCCTTGTTGCGACAGTGGGGACAAGCTGATCGAGTCATTGCCTCCAGGTCTGCTGGGTCACTTATTTCCCTTCTGCACATATTTTGAACAAATCAGTTGGAGCACTTACAGTTGTGGTGTATTATTTTTTTATTTAAAAAAGTTTCAGGTGCTACTAATAGCACTGGACTCGGCAGTTCTAGTGGTTCCGATCGAGATGTCTCGGTCAGTCCTGGTGTAGCTCTGTCCAAAATGACCCGCAATGTCGTCTGGATTTTCTTGTTCGATGGTGATCTTCTTTAAAGCTTCTGAATTCCCGAAATATGCGTTTGCACATTATCAATTGACTTTTGATCTTTTGCAGGAGACACCATTGCGTTTACATGCTCAGGCATTCCTATAGAACGCAACCAATCTAATATAAGAGTCTTGACCTCGGCAAATCTGGCTAAAGCTATGAGGGAAAAAAAAGAGCCCGGCTCTACCATGAAGGTTGGTAAATCTTTTGTCATTTTGCTTGTTCATTTCGAGGAATTTGTGGTAATCCTGTATTCTCTTCTTGCTTTGTTGTCATTTCAGATTGAAGCACGTGATGCATTTAATAACGTTGCCCATGGGAGCTTGGACCATCGTTGTTTGTTATATCATGGGATTGGTGGGGCTTCTATTGTCCAAGTGACAGGGTTCCTTGATGTCTGTGAAGTAAATCTCAGTCATGCAGTGGAAATTCCTCCCCACGGTGACCTAGTAACAATGAAACTTACCATTGACTCTGGTGGAGCTACGCCTGTGGAAGTACTCCCAAGTAAAGTTTCAATACCTGAAGGTGATGATGAAGCGCTTTGTAAGGTATGTTTTAAGTTCCTGTCTTTGTTCGTTACATGGAGGTACTAGAAATAAGTGGTTAAAATCTATCACTATGTGTAATGAATTACTTACTCTATGTCCCACTGTTGCCATTCTTAGTTTGTATGCCCGGTGTGTGCTCTTTTGAGGGATCAGAACGACCCACTCTGATGCAAACCTTGTTGCTGTCGCTTTATTTTTATGTGCTAGGCTGTTGATGGCGGGCCACTGTTCGATGATCATGGGAACTTTGTTGGCATGAACATTTACTCCGACAAGGGAAGATGTGTTTTTGTGGAAAAGAGTGTAATTGTTGAAAAATTGAAGGCACGCACACGACAGGAGCGATATAGGTATTGGTCTGTCTCTTTCTGGAAATTCTAGCAGTATTTTTGCCAGTATGCTTATCTACACTTGTCTTTCGTTGGTCATGACTGTGGGTTCACATTTGGTGGTTGTAATCGTGAGCCATGGGTGGACGAGGGGAGGCATTTTTTTTCTGAGAAGTTGTGAATATTGTCTCATGAATTACTTGATTTCTTTGCTTTACGCGTACATAGATATGTTTGCACCTTGGCCTTGCGTTGCTGTTGCTCACTATGATTGAAGGCATGATTGATTTAAGCGTAGACAGCTGAGCTTAGACTTATGGCACCTCCCAACTGTGGGTGGCACATTCTGCCTGAACTTTGTAACACATTCAAAATTTAAAATATATTCAGGTGTGGAGCCTCCTCCAAGAGAGTGTCATTTTGTCTGCCTTTAGTTCTACACATGGAAGTGTTCCATGAATTCAAGTTTTTGTTTCATCCATATTTTGTTAGAGGTGTTCTGTCGTTGATTTGATTAACTGAATTCGCTATGTCGTGCTGCAGGCAGAATAGAGATGATGGCCGGCGGTGTAGAGATGATGGCTGCCGCATTCTTAAAAAACTAGGAGCACTAGTCCATAAACTAAAGAAAAGTACAAAAGAACAAAAAAAAAGTACACACATGGCACAGTAAACTTTTTGAAGTCAATAAAGGGTTCGGGCGATGGATATACTCCCTCCGTCCGAAAAAACTTGTCCCAATCTTGTTTCTCAAATAAAAAATGCTACACTTATGGTCAGCTTGCCACGGATTGCATGTACGGACTCCCTCCCCACCAGTCTCTGCGCCCCCTGATTTTCACCGTGGGGTCGTTCTCATCCCAACTTCCACAGAAATAGTGACACATCATCCTGTAACAGCAGCCTCGTATGAATTGCCCGTAAGTGTAGCGTCATTGTTCTCAAATAGATGTATCTAGCATTAACTTGGTGCTAGATACATCTATTTGAGGGACAAGCTTTCTCGGACGGAGGAAGTATGATGCAGACATGGCGCACACCTGTGCGGACGGAGGACCATGAGTGATCGAGGAGGTTTTTTCTATGTGTTCTGTGCAAGTAGGACTACGCCGGCTCCAGCTCCAGCTCCAGGAAAACAGCTATGACCTCTTGAGAATCAGCCTTGCATGTAACCGAACTATTGTACAAGTGGAATTCTTTTGGCCGGTTGATTGCTGCAACCATGAGACGGCAACAATGTTATCATGATGACCTCACACTTGAGACGGCAACAATGTTATCTTTGTTTTAGAAAGTGGTAAACCCCTTTTCAGGACATGTATGTGTAAAACTGGACTCAAGATGCACCTTGAAATAATCACTCACGTGGCATGTGGGCCGAATCGCCCCAAGGTTCTTTCCTGGGCTGCTGCTATTCCGAGCTGAGCGCGCCGTACTTGGAGCCCACTTACAGACTAAATTATCATTCTAAAAGAATGTCTCAAAAAAATTCGTTCTAAAAATAAATCTGAAGTTGCTAAAAAAAATCTGAATTATCAATTGGAAATGGCTTATCTATGAGCGTGGTTTGAGCTTCGTAAATACCCTACGACGACTATGTAAAACTTGGTAAACATAAGGCAACTACGGAAACACGTACTTCTTTTTCTACACCCGGCCAAGCATGAACTTTTTTGTTTTTTTTTAGGCCTGCCGTCAGCCAACGCCTTCCGTCAGACTCAATCGACGGAGGCGAGAGAACGACATCTAACGTATACTTGCTCGGAGTGTATTGCTCAAGGTAGAGGGGATGGAATCCCAGCAAAGCGACCTGTTTTTAGATGATTTCCGCCATCGTTTTAAGACAATGACACCAGCTGCAGGCTACACGGAGAATATATATATATGGAGTAGTATAAAGGACGAACGGAGTATACGTGCCAGTCGTTTATGGTAGCCAGGTGTGGCATGCAATGCCTCGACTTTACTAGTAACTTGCAGGAGTGATGGATGCTGGTTGTAGGCTGGCGTTGATCGGTGGCCATCCGTCCCTCAAATCAACATTTACACATGGAAGAGGTCTGGTAAGACTCCGTTACAACAGCCAACGGGAGAGTAAATGCCGCGACAACGTACGGGTTTTCAACTTCTAACCACCGTGTCCCCGACAGAAGGAAAAACCTCCTAATCTCTATAACCTTGTTGCTAAATGGAAGAGCATGCACTTTTTTAAGGAATTGAAAGCTTTGTTACCCTGGCCTCTACACCAACTAAGGCTGTTGCGAGACCAAAGGACTGGCAGCGGTTGGAGGGAGTGAAGTCTGAATTAAACCTTGAGGTTGTATAGCTTGTCACAAATGAACCCTCACCTCTAAATCCATAAAGTATATACCCTCTTCTCATTAATCCCGGTCATGTTCAACCCTAAATCAACCCTAGACCTGTTTGTAAGCACAATCCCGGCCGGGATCACTTGTTTCTCTCACCGAAAACCCCGAACCTACATGTCATTTCCATCTTCTGCACCCATCTCTTCTCTTCTCTTTCTCGGTCTTCCCTTGCCGCCGCCACGTCCGCGTGGATGCCCCTACCCACTATTTTCACCTGATCCCTTTCCTATTTGATTCCTTTATGTAGATCCATCCTTCTGGCACATCATCCCCTTCGTCGCGGCCCCGCAGCCCTAGCCATAGAGCTCCTCTGATGATTCCCCATGAACCATGGTTTGGCGCTATGCGCTGCCTCGTCTGGATGATGCGGACTGCGTCGCCTTCCTCAGCAACTCAAATTTGTCGGCATCGGCCCGCTTCACCTACCCCATCAGCTGTCGTCATCGGTCCTCCTCCTCCACCGGAGCAGGAGGAGGTCCCGCGCCCCGAGCTCCTTTATGCGGCTGTTGCTTATTGGAAATATGAGCAATTTACCAAATAATTTTACTAACGAAAATACTAGATAAAGCATGACTAATATAACAGAGATAAAGTAAGTCATGCAATCTGACAAAGCGAAGGTAAATAGCATCTTCATATATGAACTTGAACTAAACACATCTAGAGACACTAGATCAAGTACAGAAAGAGCAAGAACACGTACGGGACAGCGGCAGCAGCAGAAGCACTGGACTTGGGGTCGACATCCTCGCCAGCCATGTCGTCGATGAGGTTGTCGATGTTGGGGAAGAAGAAGTCGTCGTCGGAGTCCGTGATGAAGAAGTCAGTAGTCGCGTGGAGCGCTCCATAAAAACCTTATCACCCTTCTCCCGTACAGGACTCAAAGAGGTGCGGTCTCGGAGGCCTACTGTCCCGAGCTGTGGTGCACGCCGCAAGCCGGGATGGGGAAGATCGTAGCAGTAGATCAGTGATCAGGAACCTGGAGGTGAGAGGGTTGTGTTGTTTTGGTGCGTCTCTCTGGGAGGTGCGACCTCCCTTTTATAGACGCAAGATAAGAAGGCAAGAGGGCAGCTATGGAAGGATAAACGAAGAGAGGGAGGCGAAGTGAACAGCCAGGAGCCGAAGGATGCGCCGTTCGCATTCAGTCTCCACTATAGCTTTTGCTGTGAGGGCCGCAGTGTGCTCCTCCGTGCGGAGAGAGCGCTCTGTGTTTCCATTGACTGTTATGACCCTCCGAGGTCCTTGCATCTTGAGCTTGAGATATGCATAATGCGGTACCGCGTTGAATCTCGCAAATGCGGTTCACCCGAGCAGTGCATGGTAACCACTGCGGAACGGGACTATGTCGAAGATTAACTCTTCGCTTCGGAAGTTATCCGGGGATCCGAAGACCACTTCCAGTGTGACTGAGCCTGTGCAATGGGCCTCTACACCTGGTATGACACCTTTAAAGGTCGTTTTTGTGGGTTTGATCCTTGAGGGGTCTATACCCATTTTGCGCATTGTGTCCTGATAAAGCAGGTTCAGGCTGCTGCCGCCATTCATTAGGACTCGAGTGAGGTGAAATCCGTCAATGATTGGGTCTAGGACCAGTGCGGCGAATCCGCCATGACGGATACTAGTGGGGCGGTCCCTGCGATCGAAGGTGATCGGACAAGAGGACCATGGGTTGAACTTTGGGACGACTGGCTCCAACGGATATACGTCCCTGAGCGCACGCTTCCGCTCCCTCTTGGGGATGTGAGTTGCGTATATCATGTTCACCGTCCGCACTTGTGGGGGGAACCTCTTCTGTCCTCCGGTGTTCGGCTGCCGGGGCACCTCCTCGTCATCGCTATGTGACCCCTTATCTTTGTTTTCGGCATTTAACTTGCCGGCCTTCTTGAACACCCAACAATCCCTGTTGGTGTGGTTGGCTGGCTTGTCGGGTGTGCCGTGTATTTGACACGAGCGATCGAGTATGCGGTCCAAACTGGACGGGCCCGGAGTGCTTCTTTTGAATGGTTTTTTCCGCTGACCGGGTTTAGAGCCTTTGAATCCGGAAATGACTGCCGTATCCTCGGTATTGTCGCTGTTAATGCGGCGCTTATGTTTGTTGCGACGTGACCAGCCGTTGCTGTCCTTGGTATCCGAAGTACCATGGTTCTTTGATATGTTAGTGCTGTGAGCCAACCAGCTGTCCTCTCCCGCACAGAAGCGGGTCATGAGTGTCGTGAGGGCTGCCATAGATTTCGGCTTTTCCTAGCCAAGGTGCCGGGCAAGCCATTCGTCGCGTATGTTGTGCTTGAAAGCTGCTAGGGCCTCTACATCAGGACAGTCAACGATTTGATTTTTCTTTGTTAGGAACCGTGTCCAGAATTGCCTGGCCGATTCCTCTGGCTGCTGAATTATGTGGCTCAAATCATCGGCATCTGGTGGTCGCACATAAGTGCCCTGAAAGTTGTCCAGGAATGCGGCTTCCAGATCTTCCCAACAGCCAATGGACTCTGCTGGCAAGCTGTTGAGCCAATGCCGAGCTGGTCCTTTGAGTTTGAGTGGGAGGTATTTGATGGCATGCAGGTCATCACCGCGGGCCATATGGATGTGCAGGAGGAAATCCTCGATCCATACCGCAGGATCTGTTGTGCCGTCGTATGATTCTATATTTACGAGTTTGAAACCTTCTGGGATTTGATGATCCATTACTTCGTCTGTGAAGCATAAGGGGTTTGCGGCGCCTCTGTACTGGGCTATATCGCGACTCAGCTCAAATGAGTCCTGCCCGCTGTGTTCGGCTCGGCAGGACTTATTTTTACTGTATCCGGCGTGACGATTATCATCTCACATAGTGGCGCACCCTCGTGATTCGTAGATCGATCTTGCGTGTTTTGCTTTGTCCTCCAATACGTCTCGCAGGTCTGGCGTATTTCCCCATACCTTTTTATTTGAATGGCATCGGGGTGCGGGCTGAGCTTTTGGCTGGAATGCCTCTCTGTCGCGGCCACGAGGTGGCCGATCAGCCGCATCATACACCGGGGATGGTGCTTCCTCCTCCAGTCGGGGTAGCAACCTGCACTTTGGGTAACTCTTGGAGGGGCGTTCGAGTTTATATTCCTCGGCCGCCAGGACTTCAGTCCATCTGTCAGCTAGCAAATCTTGATCAGCTTGAAGCTGTTGCTGCTTTTTCTTAAGGCTATTTGCCGTGGCTATAAGCCAGCGCTTGAAGCGCTCTTGTTTGACGGGATCCTCTGGCACGACGAATTCGTCATCGTCGAGGCTTGCCTCATCTTCGGAGGGAGGCATGTAATTATCATCCTCCGCCTCTCCATCTGCTGCTCTCTCTGGAGGGCTGGCTCCTCCATCCTCCTGCTCTAAATCTTGCTGGAGGGGATTGTTGATGTTTTCGGCACTGTCTGGATTGCTATTATCTCCGGTGCCGGTATCACCACTTTTGCCTTGGCGGGACTTAGAGCGGCGCCGCTGACGCCGACGCTTGGGTTGCTTCTTGGAGGGGTCATCCTCCATTGTCTCGTCGCCATTGCCTTCTTTGAGTGTGTCCACCATGTATATATCGTATGATGAGGTGGCTATCCAATGCCCTGTGGGCGGTGGTTCCTCTTCGTCTCCCGCATTGTCGTCCATACCGTCGATGTCTTCGGAGTCGAAGTCGAGCATGTTGGTTAAGTCGTCGACAGTGGCTACTAAGTGGGTGGTGGGTGGGCGGCGAATTTCTTCATCATCCGCATCCCAATCCTGCCGGACATAGTTCGGACAGGATCCTCCTGACAAGGAGAGAGACCTTAATGAGTTCAGTATGTCGCCGAAGGGCGAGTGCTGAAAAATATCCGCGGAGGTAAACTCCATGATCGGCGCCCAATCGGATTCGATAGGAACGTGCGCGGGCGGTTCGGAGTCCGTGGCCGGAGAAGGATCCGGCAGTTTGGCAACATGGCTCTCGTGAAGGGTAAGGTCGATATTTGGCTCGATCGCCGCTGAGGATACGACTTCCGTGATGGGGTCTATCCACCCGTCCATGGATGGCGCAACTGGCTCCGAATTGAGGCTCGGAGCAGCTGCCGGTGCAATCTCCTGAATACGGTCCGATGGTAGAGCTAAATCGTACTCATCCTGACCGCGTGGCGCACAAGGCAGGGGCTCGAATCCGTCGAAGATCAAGTCTCCGCGGATATCGGCTGTGTAATTTAAGCTTCCAAACCTGACCTGGTGGCCAGGGGCGTAACTTTTGATCTTCTCCAGATGGCCAAGCGAGTTGGCCCGCAGTGCGAAGCCGCCGAACACAGAGATCTGTCCGGGAAGAAAAGTCTCACCCTGGACTGCATCACTATCGATGATAGTAGGAGCCATCAAGCCTAACGGTGAAGACATAGGGGAACTCTCAATGAAAGCACCAATGTCGGTGTCAAAACCGGCGGATCTCGGGTAGGGGGTCCCGAACTGTGCGTCTAAGGCGGATGGTAACAGGAGGGAGGGGACACGATGTTTTACCCAGGTTCAGGCCCTCTTCATGGAGGTAAAACCCTACATCATGCTTGATTTATTCTTGATGATACGAGTATTGCAAGAGTTGATCTACCACGAGATCGGAGAGTCTAAACCCTAGAAGCTAGCCTATGGTATGATTGTATGTTGTCCTACGGACTAAAACCCTCCGGTTTATATAGACACCGGAGGGGGCTAGGGTTACACAAGGTCGGTTACAAAGGAGGAGATATACATATCCGTATTGCCTAGCTTGCCTTCCACGCCAAGTAGAGTCCCATCCGGACACGAGACGAAGTCTTGAATCTTGTATCTTCATAGTCCAACAGTCCGGCCAAAGGATATAGTCCGGCTGTCCGGAGACCCCACTGGTAGAAAAAGGGCCTGTAGTCCCGGTTCGTAAGGGCCTTTTGTCCCGGTTCTGGAACCGGGACTAAAGGGTCGGTACTAATACCTCCCCCCTTTAGTCCCAGTTCAAACCAGAACCGGGACAGATGGGCATCCACGTGGCCGCTGCCGGCAGCCCAGGCAGGGGGGCTTTTGGTCCCGGTTGATGACATAAACCGGGACCAAAAGGCTTCCACGCGTCAGCAGCTGGCTGGAGCTGAGGTTTTTCTTTTTTAAAAAAAAGTGGCTGTTTTAGGGGTTTAGGGGGTTATTTTTAGGTTGTTATTAGCTAGCTAATAGAGAGAAGTGTCCTCTCTTATATCTTCATCCTTGGTTTACCAACGCTAGCTACTGCTATGTTCATTTCACCCGCAGATATATAATAACTCATGCATGCTCGCATCATACATCATCATATAATAACAAGTCCTACTAATCAAGCATCATCATACAACTTCTACTCGTTATTAATAATAAGTCATACGATCATCATCCTCATAGTCATCGAACCCAATCCTACATAATTGTTCTTAGCACATGATCATCAGTATCAGGTAGGACCTAAACACACTTAAGGTAAAATAGCATAAAACAATATAGACCCTGACTCTCCATTATGAATAATGGAGATCATCCTGTCTCCAATTCTTGCGCCTCGCTTCCTTTTGCTTCCAAGAAGCTCCTTACGACTGTCCATACATTTTTTCCATCCTTTGATTTTCATGTCTCCACTTCTTTTAGAAATCTCGTATGGACAGTTGAGATTCGTAGGATGACCTGGATATATGTTCAAAACACGAAGGCTGCCACCATTCTGATACATCAAATGAGGCACACAATCCTCTGGGATTCTCTGTTGAAAAATATAGTAATAACTTCGTAGTTAGCAATGATGTACTAGTTTTAGAAGTATGCAAAAAGATGCACGGATGTCGTAATAGTAAAAAATCTTACCAGGGTATCTCCATAGTAGTTACCGTAGTTCAACACGTGCACTAGTGGCACGTATTGACCATAATGTTGAGGAGTTCGATTGTAGATATTGTAATTCTCAAGATCATTACAAAATCCAACCAGATGAGTTTTCTCCTTGGTAGTTAACTCAGAGCCATCGGTGTAGTAAGTTCTATCTACCATCTTCTGCACATTCTTTGATACTTCAAAATAAGCTGTCAATGGAAATAAGCTGTCAACTATTTTGAAATGAACAATATAAATTAGTTAATAATTAACTATGTTTGAGAAACTCACATAGCGGTAGAACTGGAGGCGTATCAACAAGGACCCAAATGTCCATATTGTCTTGCTCGATTTCAGGATCACCAAGATCCATGGTGACAAGCATACCCTCATCAAAACCATACAATTTGCAAAATGCTTCCCAATTTTTGCAACCAAAATGGGTTACACTCTCAGCATTATACAACTTTACTTCAAAATCCACATCACGATGGGTCCTTAGGTGAATTTTCTTCGTTTCAAAATTTTCATGGTCTTCAAAATCCATCCTCTCCAAGACATAGCGTCTTGCATGGCATGGGATAAACTATACTCGAATTGTAAAAGATGAAAATTACACGTTGAAATAGTTGAAGTCATGCTTAATTATGAAAAAAAACACTTGTCGTCGTTGCGTACCATTTCAACTTCGAAGGTCTCCTCGAGCTTAATGCTGAAGCGCCGACCATCGTCCAGGTGAGGCCTGTCGCACTGACCTCGATCGTCGTGGCACCAGTCGCACTCCCCCGGGAGACTTCCGTCGTTCGATGATGACATTTCCTATACGTTCATAATTCAAAGACTAAATTAGATCATTATTATTCAACTAATCATATGCATATGCCTTGCATAGTGCTCTCCAATTTGAGCATTCAATAAGAAAAATCAAATCGCAAAATAAAGTAGTATTCAAATTAGGATGCATTCAATTATAAGAAAAACTACATCATCTCCATGTGTCCGTACATCGAATATTATCACTAATACACGTCGAATACTATGATACATATCGCCAGTACAGCTAGAACCGTAGCGCCCGACGGGTATCGGCACGGGCGGTCGACACCCAAAGGGAAGGAACCATCACAGGATCATAGCTCTAGTGAGATCCCTGAAGAACCTGCCAGGTATTCTCAAACTGCCCTCCAACGCAATCATGTAGCGACGGACGTGCTGGTCCTCCTCGCTGACACGGTGACGTACCACCTCCGCGGTGTCCGGAAGCCTCGGCACCGTCACTGGCCCACGCGACCGCCACCAAACAAGGATCGGGTCAACGACGGGCTGGCTCCTCACCAAGCTACGCCCCCCGAAAGGTAGCGCCTCCCAGTACCACCCCGGCGGAGCCCAGTCCCGGACATGGCCCATCTGGTCAAGCAGGTGTCGTCCTCCGCCGACTCGACGACGAGGATGCGGGATAGGCATCGTCCACATCGATGCGGGAATAATTTCTTTAACTAAAAAAATAAACTAGTTCTATTAATTTTCTTGCTAAAAATAAACTACTTCTATAGTAAAATAAACTAGTTTTATTAAATCAACTAGTTCAACTACTTAGCACTTACTATAAATAGAATAATGTAGTACTTACTAAAAATAAACAAGTTTGCCTAGTTCTAACTAATTCCATTAAACACTTTCTAAGTAGTACTAATTACTAAAAGTTATCGAGGAGGGGGGTATATCGACAACGACATACCCGATAGCAAAAATAAGAAGAGGAAGAAGAAGAAAAAAAGAGGAGAAGAAGAAAGGAATAGAAGAGGAAGAAGAAGAAAAAAAGAGGAGAAGAAGAAGGAATAATAGAGGAGAAGAAGAAGAATTCTTCTTCTTCTCCTCTATTCCTTCTTCTTCTCTTTTTTTTCTTCTTTTTCATCTTCTTATTTATTTCTCCTGTTATTCCTCTCCTCTTCTTCTTATTCTTCTTCTTCTTCTCCTTCTTCCTCTTCTTATTTTCCTTTTTTCTCTCCTTCTTTTTCTTCTAAATATGAACATATACGTAAATTGACAAAGATAATTCTATGAACAAAAAAATCATAAAAATTCTATGAACAAAATTACAACAGAAAAAAATCATAAAAAATCTATGAACAAAATTACAACAGAAAAAAATCATAAAAAATCTATGAACAAAATAAAAATTCTATGAACAAAATTTCAACAAAAAAATTCATAAAAATTCTATGAAAAAATTGACATATTCTTTGCATATATATGAACACACAAACTTTTGCATATGCAACAATAATATCACCAAAAAAATGTATGAACAGTAAAAAATTCTAACTTTTGCATCTAAACTATACATCTAAATTAACTACAAAAATTCAATTAACTATACATCTAAACTATGCATCTAAATTAACTACAACAACTCAATTAACTCTACATCCTAAATTACACATCTAAATTAACTACACATCTAAATTAGGAAATTACATAATGGGCCGGGGCAGCGATCGACGAGGAGGCCGGCAGGACACGGGGGCGACGGTGAGGGGCGCGGCGACGGCGACGGTGATGGGCGCGGAGACGGCGACGGTGAGAGGGCGCGGCGCGACGGGCGATGAGGAGGCAGGGGGCGGCGAGGAGGCAGGGGGCACGGGGCGGCGAGGAGGCAGGGGGGCACGGGGCGGCGACGGCGTCTGCGGCCGTGCGGGACGGCGTCATAGGTAGGGCGATGGCGAGGCGTAGCCTGGCGGTGTCGTCGGGCGGGGAAGAACAAACTGAATGAAAAATTTCACAAGTGCTACTTATATAGACGAAGCATTGGTCCCGGTTCGTGACAGAAACCGGGACGAATGCCCCCTTTAGTCCCGGTTGGTGCCTCCAACCGGGACCAAAGGCCACTTTTCGGCAGCCCAAAGGGCGGGAAGCGGCGGCCTTTGGTCCCGGTTGGTGGCACCAACCGGGACTACAGGGGGCATTCGTCCCGGTTTCTGTCACGAACCGGGACCAATTTCCCACTTTAGTCCCGGTTGGTGCCACCAACCGGGACCAATGGCCTTGCGCTGGCGCGGTGGTGGGAGTTTAGTCCCACCTCGCTAGTTGAGAGTGACCAGCACCTGTTTATAAGCTCCGCTGCCTCTTCCCTCTCGAACTCCTCTGAAATGCAGGCTTATGGGCCTAATTGGACACTGCAATGTTTGTGGGCCTACTGGGCCTGCTGCGGGCCTGAATCCTGGCCCATGGTTGGGTTTCTAGTCGTATTCAGGCCTTGCTGGCCCAGTAGGTGGCATTTTTTCTTTTTTTCTATTTATTTTTTCGTTTCTACTTAGAACTAAATACTTATAGTTTTTTAGTGATTTCTTTTTTCTTTTAGGTGACAAAAATTATAAACTTTCTGCTAGTGCCATTAGCTTTAAAATTTGAATAGTTGAAATTTGAATTTTTTAAAATTTGTGTGAATCACTAGTTTATGAATCACTAGTTTACTAAGTTTGTGTGAAAACACTTTGTAGAATAGTTAAAATTGATTTTTGAGTCAATCTTTTTCCTGCTATTTAATAGTAGGTGGCACTTTTTTTGTTTTTTTGTTGTGTAGTGATTTCTTTTTTATTTTAGGTCACAAAAATTATAAACTTTCTGTTAGTGCCATTAGTTTTAAAATTTGAATAGTTTAAATTTGAATTTTTTAAAATTTGTGTGAATCACTAGTTTATGAATAACTTTACTCAATTTGGTAATTTTAGTTAGTCATAACAAATATTATAGGCATTTTTTTTCTTTTTTGCTATTTATTTTTTCATTTCTACTTAGAACTAAATACTTATAGTTTTTTAGTGACTTCTTTTTTCTTTTAGGTCACAAAAAATAAAAAACTTCTCTGTTAGTGAACATAGATGCACTTATAGAGAAAATTAAACATAAATTCATAATTAATTTCTATTTATGAATTTAGGTCCAATTTCCTCTATAGGTGCATCTATTTTCACTTTGAGAGGAGCTCAACAACGCAGAGAGGGACGAGCTTATAAACAGGTGTAGGCGCCCACTCGGTTGGCGAGGTGGGACTAAACTCTGGGCAAACCCTTTAGTCCCGGTTCGTGGCACGAACTGGGACTAAAGGGGAGCCTTTGGTCCCAGTTCATGCCACGAACCGGGACCAATGGTGGTGGGCCAGGAGCCAGGCCCATTGGTCCCGGTTCGTCCCACCAACCGGGACCAAAAGGTCCAGACGAACCGAGACCAATGGCCCACGTGGCCCGGCCGGCCCCCTGGGCTCACGAACCGGGTCCAATGCCCCCATTGGTCCTGGTTCTAGACTGAACCGGGACTAATGGGCTGAACCGGCCTGGACCAAAGCCCTGTTTTCTACTAGTGCCCCCTAATCCAGGACTCCCTCACTCCCACTCACTTCTTTCGAGAGAAACTCTTTCTCTAGAAAGGATCCATTCTTAGCAACGAATTGCTTGCCTTCGGATCTGTGATAGAAGGTGTACCCAACTGTCTCCTTTGGGTATCCTATGAAGACACATTTCTTCGATTTGGGTTTGAGTTTATCAGGATGAAACGTTTTCACATAAGCATCGCAACTCCAAACTTTATGAAATGACAGCTTAGGTTTCTTGCCAAACCATAGTTCATACGGTGTCATCTCAACGGATTTAGATGGTGCCCTATTTAACGTGAATGCAGTTGTCTCTAATGCATAACCCCAAAACGATAGTGGTAAATCGGTAAGAGACATCATAGACCGCACCATATCCAATAAAGTACGATGAAAACATTCAGACACACCATTATGTTGTGGTGTTCCAAGTGGCTTGAGTTGCGAAACTATTCCACATTGTTTCAAATGAAGACCAAACTCGTAACTCAAATATTCGCCTCCACGATCAGATCGTAGAAACTTTATTTTCTTGTTACGATGATTTTCCCCTTCACTCTGAAATTCTTTGAACTTTTCAAATGTTTCAGACTTATGTTTCATTAAGAAGATATACCCATATCTTACTCAAATCATCTGTGAAGGTCAAAAAATAACGATACCTGCCGCGAGCCTCAATACTCATCGAACTGCATACATCAGTATGTATTATTTCCAACAAGTCTGTTGTTCACTCCATTGTTCCGGAGAATGGAGTCTTAGTCATCTTGCCCATGAGGCATGGTTCGCAAGCATCAACTAATTCATAATCAAGTGATTCCAAAAGCCCATCAGCATGGATTTTCTTCATGCGCTTTACACCAATATGACCTAAACGGCAGTGCCACAAATAAGTTGCACTATCATTATTAACTTTGCATGTTTTGGCTTCAATATTATGAATATGTGTATCACTACGACCGAGATTGAATAAACCATTCACCTTGGGTGTATGACCATTGAAGGTTTTATTCATGTAAACAAAACAACAATTATTCTCTGACTTTAAATGAATAGCTGTATTGCAATAAACATGATCAAATCATATTCATGCTTAACGCAAACACCAAATAACATTTATTTAGGTTTAACACTAATCCCGAAAGTATAGGGAGTGTGCGATGATGAGCATATCAATCTTGGAACCACTTCCAACACACATTGTCACTTCACCCTTAACTAGTCTCTGTTCATTCTCCAACTCCCGTTTTGAGTTACTAATCTCAACAACTGAACTAGTATCAGATATTGAGGGGTTGCTATAAACACTAGTAAAGTACACATCAATAACATGTATATCAAATATATTTTGTTCACTTTGCCATCCTTCTTATCCGCCAAATACTTGGGGCAGTTCCGCTTCCACTGACTAGTCCCTTTGCAGTAGAAGCACTTAGTCTCAGGCTTAGGTCTAGACTTGGGCTTCTTCACTTAACCAGCAACTTGCTTGCCGTTCTTCTTGAAGTTCCCCTTCTTCCCTTTTACTTGAAACTAGCGGTCTTGTCAACCATCAACACTTGATGTTTTTCTTGATTTCTACCTTCGTCGATTTTAGCATCACGAAGAGCTTGGGAATCGTTTTCGTTATCCCTTGCATATTATAGTTCATCACGAAGTTCTAGTAACTTGGTGATAGTGACTAGAGAACTCTGTCAATCACTATCTTATCTGGAAGATTAACTCCCACTTGATTCAAGTGATTGTAGTACTCAGACATTCTGAGCACATGCTCACTAGCTGAGCTATTCTCCTCCATCTTGTAGGCAAAGTACTTGTCAAAGGTCTCATACCTTTCGACATGGGCATGAGTCTGAAATACTAATTTCAACTCTTGGAACATCTCATATGCTCCATGGCGTTCAAAACGTCTTTGAAGCCCCGATTCTAAGCCGTACAGCATGGTGCACTAAACTATCAAGTAGTCATCATATCAAGCTTGCCAAACGTTCATAACGTCTACATCTGCTCCTGCAATCGGTTTATCATCTAGCAGCGCATCAAGGATATAATTCTTCTATGCAGCAATAAGGATAGTCCTCAGATCACGGACCAAGTCTGCATCATAGATATGCTAATACTACCAGGACTAAGTTCATGATAAATTAAAGTTCAATTAATCATATTACTTAAGAACTCCCACTTAGATAGACATCCCTCTAATCATCTAAGTGATCACGTGATCCATATCAACTAAACCATGTCCGATCATCACGTGAGATGGAGTAGTTTTCAATGGTGAGCATCACTATGTTGATCATGTCTACTATATGATTCATGCTCGACCTTTCGGTCTCAGTGTTCCGAGCCCATATCTGCATATGCTAGGCTCGTCAAGTTTAACCCGAGTATTCTGCATGTGCAAAACTGGCTTGCACCTGTTGTATGTGAACGCAGAGCTTATCACACCCGATCATCACGTGGTGTCTTGGCACGACGAACTTTTGCAACGATGCATACTCAGGGAGAACACTTGTACCTTGAAATTTAATGAGAGATCATCTTATAATGCTACCGTCGATCTAAGCAAAATAAGATGCATAAAGGATAAACATCACATGCAATCAATATAAGTGATATGATATGGCCATCATCATCTTGTGCCTTTGATCTCCATCTCCAAAGCACCGTCATGATCACCATCGTCACCGGCGCGACACCTTGATCTCCATCGTAGCATCGTTGTCGTCTTGCCAGCTATTGCTTCTACGACTATCGCTACCGTTTAGTGATAAAGTAAAGCAATTACATGGCGATTGCATTTCATACAATAAAGCGACAACCATATGGCTCCTGCCAGTTGCCGATAACTCTGTTACAAAACATGATCATCTCATACAAGAAAATTTAGCATCATGTCTTGACCATATCACATCACAACATGCCCTGTAAAAACAAATTAGACGTCCTCTACTTTGCTGTTGCAAATTTTACATGGCTGCTGAGCACGAACCTTTCATACCTACACATCAAAACCACAACGATATTTCGTCAATTATGTGTTGTTTTAACCTTCAACAAGGACCGTGTGTAGCCATACTCGATTCAACTAAAGTTGGAGAAACTAACACCCACCAGCCACCTATGTGCGAAACACGTCGGTAGAACCAGTCTCGTGTAAGCGTACACGTAATGTCGGTCCGGGCCGCTTCATCCAACAATACCGCCGAATCAAAGTATGACATGCTGGTAAGCAGTATGGCTAATATCGCCTGCTACCTCTTGAGCACTGCGTTGGTTTTCCCTTGAAGAGGAAAGGGTGATGCAGTAAAGCAGCATAAGTATTTCCCTCAGTTTTTTTTAAAACCAAGGTATCAATCCAGTAGGAGACCACGCGCGAGTCACCTCATACCTACACAAACAAATAAGAACCTCGCAACCAACGCGACAAAGGGGTTGTCAATCCCTTCATGGCCACTTGCAAGAGTGACATCTGATAGAGATGATAATAATAAGATAAGTATTTTTTGGTATTTTTATGATATAGATTGAAAGTAAAGATTACAAAATAAAATAGATGGAAACTTATATGATGGAGAATACACCCGGGGGCCATAGGTTTCACTAGTGGCTTCTCTCAAGATAACATAAGTATTACGGTGGGTGAACAAATTACTGTCGAGCAATTGATAGAATTGAGCATAGTTATGAGAATATCTAGGCATGATCATGTATATAGGCATCACGTCCGCGACAAGTAGACCGAAACGATTCTGCATCTACTACTATTACTCCACACATCGACCGCTATCCAGCATGCATCTAGAGTATTAAGTTCATAAGAACAGAGTAACGCCTTAAGCAAGATGACATGATGTAGAGGGATAAACTCATGCAATATGATATGAACCCCATCTTTTTATCCTCCATGGCAACAATACAATACGTGTCGTTTCCCCTACTGTCACTGGGATCGAGCACCGCAAGATTGAACCCAAAGCTAAGCACTTCTCCCATTGCAAGAAAGATCAATCTAGTAGGCCAAACCAAACTAATAATTCAAAGAGGCTTGCAAACATAAACCAATCATACATAAAAGAATTCAGAGAATATTTAAATATTGTTCATAGATAGACTTCATCATAAACCACAATTCATTGGATCTCGACAAACACACCGCAAAAGAAGATTACATCGAATAGATCTCCAAGAGAATTGAGGAGAACTTTGTATTGAGATCCAAAGAGAGAGAAGAAGCCATCTAGCTACTAGCTATGGACCCGAAGGTCTGAAGTAAACTACTCACACATCACCGGAGAGGCCATGGAGTTGATGTAGAGGCCCTCCGTGATCAATGCCCCCTCTGGCGGAGCTCCGGAAAAGGCCCCAAGATGGGATCTCTCAGGTACAGAAGGTTGCGGCGATGGAATTAGGTTTTCGTGGTGCTCCTGGATGTTTGGGGGGTACGTGGCCTTATATAGGAGGAAGAAGTAGGTCGGTGGAGCAACGAGGGGCCCACTAGGGTGGAGGGCGCGCCCCCTACCTCGTGGCCTCCTTGATTGTTTCTTGGCTCTCATTCCAAGTCTCCTGGATCACGTTTGTTGAGAAAATCACGTTCCCGAAGGTTTCATTCCGTTTGGACTTCGTTTGATATTCCTTTTCTGCGAAACACTGAAATAGGCAAAAGACAACAATTTGGGCTGGGCCTCCGGTTAATAGGTTAGTCCCAAAAATGATATAAAAGTGTAAAATAAAGCCCATTAACATCCAAAACAGATAATATAATAGCAGGAGCAATCAAAAATTATTGATACGTTGGATACATATCAAGCATCCCCAAGCTTCACTCCTGCTCGTCCTCGAGTAGGTAAATGATAAAAAAAGAATTTTTGATGTGGAATGCTTTCCAACATATTTCTCAATGTAATTTTTCTTTATTGCGGCATGAATGTTTAGATCCGAAAGATTCAAGATAAAAGTTCAATATTGACATAGAAATAATAATACTTCAAGCATACTAAGTAAGCAATTATGTCTTCTCAAAATAACATGGCCGAAGAAAGTTATCCCTACAAAAACATAGTCTGGCTATGCTCTATCTTCACCACACAATATATTTAAATCATGCACAACCCGATGACAAGCCAAGCAATTGTTTCATACTTTTGATGTTCTCAAACTTTTTCTATCTTCACGCAATATATGAGCGCGAGCCATGGACATAGCACTATATGTGGGATAGAATGGTGGTTGTGGAGAATAAAAAAAGGATAAGATAGTCTCACATCAACTAGGCGTATCAACGGGCTATGGAGATGCCCATCAATAGATATCAATGTGAGTGAGTAGGGATTGCCATGCAATGGATGCACTTAGACCTATAAGTGTATGAAAGCTCAACAAAATAAACTAAGTGGGAGTGCATCCAACTTGCTTGCTCACGAAGACCTAGGACAATTTTGAGGAAGCCCATCATTGGAATATACAAGCCAAGTTCTATAATGTAAAATTCCCACTAGTATATGAAACTGACAACATAGGAGACTCTCTATCATGAAGATCATGGTGCTACTTTGAAGCATAAGTGTGGAAAAAGGATAGTAACATTGTCCCTTCGCTCTTTTTCTCTCGTCATTTTTTTATTAGGGCCTTCTTTCCCTTTTTTTTCTTTTTGGCCTCTTTTCTCTTTTTTTATTTTTTATTTTATTTTTCCGTCCGGAGTCTCATCCCGACTTGTGGGGGAATCATAGTCTCCATCATCCTTTCCTCACTGGGACAATGCTCTAATAATGATGATAAACACACTTTAATTTACTTATAACCCAAGAATTACAGCTCAATACTTAGAAAAAAATATGACTCTATGTGAATGCCTTCGGCGGTGTACCGGGATGTGCAATGATGCATGAGTGACATGTATGAAGAATTATGAACGGTGGCTTTGCCACAAATACGATGTCAACTACATGATCATGCAAGCAATATGACAATGATGAAGCGTGTCATAATAACAAAACGGTGGAAAGTTGCATGGCAATATATCTCGAAATTGCTATGGAAATGACATAATAGGTAGGTATGGTGGCTGTTTTGAGGAAGGTATATGGTGGGTTTAAGGTACCGGCGAAAGTTGTGCGATACTAGAGAGGCTAGCAATGGAGGAAGGGTGAGAGTGCGTATAATCCATGGACTCAATATTAGTCATAAAGAACTCACATACTTATTGAAAAAGCTATTAGTTATCGAAACAAAGTATTACGCACATGCTCCTAGGGCGATAGATTGGTAGGAAAAGACCATCGCTCGTCCCCGACCGCCACTCATAAGGAAGACAATCAATAAATAAATTATGCTCCGACTTCATCACATAACGGTTTACCATACGTGCATGCTATGGGAATCAAAAACTTCAACACAAGTATTTCTCAAATTCACAACTACTCAACTAGCATGACTCTAATATCACCATCTCCATATCTCAAAACAATCGTCAAGTATCATACTCCTCATAGTATTCAATGCACTTCTATGAAAGTTTTTATATTATTCCTAAAAGCAAATTTCCATGTTGTTTTAAAGGACTCAAAATAATATAAGTGAAACATGAGAGATCAATTATTTGTATAAAATGAAACCACCACCGTGCTCTAAAAGATATAAGTGAAGCACTAGAGCAAAAACTATATAAAACTATATAGCTCAAAAAATATAAGTGAAGCACATAGAGTATTCTAATAAATTTCAAATCATGTGAGTCTCTCTCAAAAGGTGTGTACAGCAAAGATGATTGTGGTAAACTAAAAAGCAAAGACTCAAATCATACAAGACGCTCCAAGCAAAACACATATCATGTGGTGAATAAAAATATAGCTCCAAGTAAAGTTACCGATAGACAAAGACGAAAGAGGGGATGCCTTCCGGGGCATCCCCAAGCTTAGGCTTTTTGATGTCCTTGGATTTACCTCGGGCTGCCTTGGGCATCCCCAAGCTTAGGCTCTTGCCACTCCTTGGTCCATAATCAATCAAAACTTTACCCAAAACTTGAAAACTTCACAACACAAAACTCAAAATAGAAAATCTCGTGAGCTCCGTTAGCGAAAGAAAAGAAAACACCACTTCAAGATACTGTAATGAACTCACTCTTGATTTATATTGGTGTTAAACCTACTGTATTCCAACTTCTATGTGGTTTATAAACTCTTTTACTAGCCATAGGTTTATTAAAATAAGCAAACAACACACGAAAAACAGAATCTGTTAAAAACAGAACAGTTTGTAGTAATCTGTAGCTAACGCAAACTTCTGGAACCAAATTTTAAAATAAATTTCTGGACGTGAGGAATTTATCTATTAATCATCTTCAAAAATAATTAACTAAATATCACTCACCAAATAAAAATGGCAGCAATTCTCGTGAGCGCTAAAGTTTCTGTTTTTTACAGCAAGATTAAAAAGACTTTCCCCAAGTCTTCCCAACGGTTATACTTGGCACAAACACTAATTAAACACAAAAAACACAACCAAAACAGAGGATAGATAAATTATTTATTACTAAACAGGAGCAAAAATCAAGGAAAAAATAAAATTGTATTGCCTCCCAACAAGCGCTATCGTTTAACGCCCCTAGCTAGGCATAAAAGCAAGGATAAATCTAGGTATTGCCATCTCTGGTATGCAATCCATAAGTGGCTCTCATAATAGATTCATATGGTAATTTAATTTTATTTCTAGGAAAGTGTTCCATGCCTTTCCTTAATGGAAATTGGAATTTAATATTCCCTTCCTTCATATCAATAATTGCACCAATCGTTCTAAGGAAAGGTCTACCAAGGATAATAGGACATGAAGGATTGCAATCTATATCAAGAACAATGAAATCTACGGGCACATAGTTCCTATTTGCAACAATTAGAACATCATTAATTTTTCCCATAGGTTTCTTAATGGTGGAATTCGCAAGATGCAAGTTTAAAGAACAATCATCAAAATCAGGGAAACCTACCAAATCACACAAAGTTTTTGGGATCGTGGGAACACCAGCACCCAAATCACACAAAGCATAGCACTCATGATCTTTAATTTTGATTTTTATCGTAGGTTCCCACTCATCATAAAGTTTTCTAGGGATAGAAACTTCCAACTCAAGTTTTTCTTCATAAGATTGCATCAAAGCATCAACGCTATGTTTAGTAAAAGCTTTATTTTGACTATAAGCATGAGGAGAATTTAGCACGGATTGCAACAAGAAAATACAATCTATCAAAGAGAAATTATCATAATTAAATTCCTTGAAATCCAAGATAGTGGGCTCATTGTTATCTAAAGTTTTAACCTCTTCAATCCCACTTTTATCAATTTTAGTATCAAGATCTAAAAACTCCGAATCATTGGGACACATTTTAACTAAAGTTGCCTCATCTCCAGTCCCATCATTATCAAGATTCATATTGCAAAACAAGGATTTAATAGGGGACACATCAATAACTTTTAGATCTTCATCTTTATTATCATGAAAACTAGAAGAACACGCTTTTACAAAGCAATCTTTTTTAGCACGCATCCTAGCGGTTCTTTCTTTGCACTCATCAATGGAAATTCTCATGGCTTTGAGAGACTCATTGATATCATGCTTAGGTGGAATAGATCTAAGTTTCAAAGAATCAACATCAAGAGAAATTATATCCATGTTCCTAGCCAACTCATCAATCTTAAGCAATTTTTCTTCAATCAAAGCATTGAAATTCTTTTGCGAAGTAATAAATTCTTTAATATTAGATTCAAAATCAGAGGGCATATTATTATAATTTCCATAGGAATTGTTGTAGGAATTACCATAATTATTAGAGGAATTACTAGGAAACGGCCTAGGATTAAAATTACCTCTATACGTGTTATTGCCAAAATTGTTCCTACCAACAAAATTCACATACATAGATTCATTATTATTCTCAATCAAAGTAGACAAAGGCATATCATTAGGATCAGTAGGAGCACTCTTATTGGCAGACAATTTCATAAGTTCATCCATCTTTCCACTCAAAACATTAATCTCTTCAATTGCATGCACTTTTTTACTAGTAGATCTTTCCGTGTGCCATTGAGAATAATTAACCATAATATTATCTAGGAGTTTGGTAGCATCTCCTAAAGTGATTTCCATAAAAGTGCCTCCCGCGGTCGAATCTAAAAGATTTCTAGAAGCAAAATTCAATCCGGCAGAAAAATTCTGTATAATCATCCATAAATTCAAACAATTGGGTATCATTAATATCATCCTCCCCCAAGATTGTGCAACATGTTCATGATCAAGTTGCTTAAAATTCATAATATCGTTTCTAATAGAGATGATCTTAGCGGGAGGAAAATACTTAGAGATAAAAGCATCTTTGCACTTATTCCTTGAATCAATACTATTTTTAGGCAAAGATGAAAACCAAGCTTTAGCACGATCTCTAAGCAAAAACAGAAATAGCTTAAGTTTAACAATATCATTATCCACATCTTTCTTCTTTTGCATATCACACAAATCAACAAAGTTGTTTAGATGGGTAGCGGCATCTTCACTAGGAAGGCCGGAAAATGGATCTTTCATGACAAGATTCAGCAAAGCAGTATTAATTTCACAAGATTCAGCATCGGTAAGAGGAGCAATCAGAGTGCTAATAAAATCAGTATTGTTGGTATTGATAAAGTCACACAATTTAGTATTGTCTTGAGCCATCGTGACAAGCAAGCAACCCAACACACAAGCAAACAAGCGGAGAGAAAGCGAACGGAAAAGAGAGGGCGAGAGGAAAAGAGGGCGAATAAAACGTCAAGGGTGAAATGGGGGACAGGAAAACGAGAGGCAAATGGCAAATAATGTAATGCGGAGGATAAGAGTTGTGATGGGTACTTGGTATGTCTTGACTTGGCGTAGATCTCCCCGGCAATGGCGCCAGAAATCCTTCTTGCTACCTCTTGAGCACTATGTTGGTTTTCCCTTGAAGAGGAAAGGGTGATGCAGTAAAGTAGCGTAAGTATTTACCTCAGTTTTTGAGAACCAAGGTATCAATCCAGTAGGAGACCACGCGCGAGTCACCTCGTACCTACACAAACAAATAAGAACCTCGCAACCAACGCGATAAAGGGGTTGTTAATCCCTTCACGGCCACTTGCAAGAGTGAGATCTGATAGAGATGATAATAATAAGATAAGTATTGTTGGTATTTTTATGATATTGATTGAAAGTAAAGATTGCAAAATAAAATAGATGGAAACTTATATGATGGAGAATAGACCCGGGGGCCATAGGTTTCACTAGTGGCTTCTCTCAAGATAGCATAAGTATTACGGTGGGTGAACAAATTACTGTCGAGCAATTGATAGAATTGAGCATAGTTATGAGAATATCTAGGCATGATCATGTATATAGGCATCATGTCCGCGACAAGTAGACCGAAACGATTCTGCATCTACTACTATTACTCCACACATCGACCGCTATCCAGCATGCATCTAGAGTATTAAGTTCATAAGAACAGAGTAACGCCTTAAGCAAGATGACATGATGTAGAGGGATAAACTCATGCAATATGATATAAACCGCATCTTTTTATCCTCGATGGCAACAATACAATACGTGTCGTTTCGCCTACTGTCACTGGGATCGAGCACCGCAAGATTGAACCCAAAGCTAAGCACTTCTCCCATTGCAAGAAAGATCAATCTAGTAGGCCAATCCAAACTGGCAATTCGAAGAGACTTGCAAAGATAAACCAATCATACATAAAAGAATTCAGAGAAGATTCAAATATTGTTCATAGATAGACTTGATCATAAACCCACAATTCATCGGATCTCGACAAACACACTGCAAAAGAAGATTACATCGAATAGATCTCCAAGAGAATCAAGGAGAACTTTGTATTGGGATCCAAAGAGAGAGAAGAAGCCATGTAGCTACTAGCTATGGACCCGAAGGTCTGAAGTAAACTACTCACACATCACCGGAGAGGCCATGGAGTTGATGTAGAGGCCCTTCGTGATCAATGCCCCCTCCAGCGGAGCTCCGGAAAAGGCCCCAAGATGGGATCTCTCAGGTACAGAAGATTGCGGCGGTGGAATTAGGTTTTCTTGGTGCTCCTGGATGTTTGGGGGTACGTGGACTTATATAGGAGGAAGAAGTAGGTCGGTGGAGCAACGAGGGGCCCACGAGGGTGGAGGGCGCGCCCCCTGTCTCGTGGCCTCCTCGATTGTTTCTTGGCTCCCACTCCAAGTCTCCTGGATCACGTTTGTTGATAAAATCACGTTCCCGAAGGTTTCATTCCGTTTGGACTTCGTTTGATATTCCTTTTCTATGAAACACTGAAATAGGCAAAAAAAACAATTTGGGCTGGGCCTCCGGTTAATAGGTTAGTCCCAAAAATGATATAAAAGTGTAAAATAAAGCCCATTAACATCCAAAACAGATAATATAGTAGCATGGAGCAATCAAAAATTATAGATACGTTGGAGACGTATCATCGCCCACAACTCACTTATGTTCTACTCGTGCATATAACATCTACGCATAAACCTGGCTCTGATACCATTGTTGAGGAACGTAGTAATTTTAAAAATTTCCTACGATCACGCAAGATCATGGTGATGCATAGCAATGAGAGGGGAGAGTGTTATCCACTTACCCTCGTAGACCGAAAGCGGAAGTGTTATGACAACGCGGTTGATGTAGTCATACGTCTTCACGATCGACCGATCCTAGTACCGAACGTACGGCACCTCCGTGATATGCACACGTTCAGCTCGGCGACGTCCCACGAACTCACGATCCAGTAGAGCTTCGAGGGAGAGCTTCGTCAGCACGACGGCGTGATGACAATGATGATGACGCTACCGGCGCAGGGCTTCACCTAAGCACTACGACGATATGACCGAGGTGGGTTATGATGGAGGGGGGCACCACACACGGCTAAGAGATCAATGATCAACTTGTGTGTCTATGGGGTGTCCTCCTCCCCCGTATATAAAGGAGTGGAGGAGGGGAGGGCCGGCCCTCTACTATGGCGCGCCCTGGGGAGTCCTACTCCCACCGGGAGTAGGATTTCCCCCTTTCCATGTAGTAGGAGTAGAAGAGAAGGAAGGAGGGGGCGCTGCCCCTCCCCCTAGTCCAATTCGGACTAGGCCTTGGGGGGCGGGCGGCCCCTCTCTCTCTCCCCTAAAGCCCAATAAGGCCCATATACTCCCCGGCGAATTCCCGAACCACTCAGAACCTTTCCGATGTCCGAATATAGCCTTCCAATATATCGATCTTTACGTCATGAACATTTTGAGACTCCTCGTCATGTCCCTGATCTCATCCGGGACTCTGAACAACCTTCGGTACATCAAAACACATAAACTCATAATATCGATCGTCACCGAACATTAAGCGTGCGGACCCTACGGGTTCGAGAACTATGTAGACATGACCGAGACTCATCTCCGGTCAACAACCAATAGCGGAACCTGGATGCTCATATTGGTTCCTACATATTCTACGAAGATCTTTATCGGTCAAACCGCATAACAACATACGTTGTTCCGTTTGTCATCGGTATGTTACTTGCCCGAGATTCGATCGTCGGTATCTCAATACCTAGTTCAATCTCGTTACCAGCAAGTCTCTTTACTCGTTCCGTAATGCATCAGCCCGCAACTAACTCATTAGTTACATTGCTTGCAAGGCTTATAGTGATGTGCATTACCGAGAGGGCCCAGAGATACCTCTCCGATACTCGGAGTGACAAATCCTAATCTCGATCTATGCCAACCCAACAAACACCTTAGGAGGCACCTGTAGAGCATATTTATAATCACACAGTTACGTTGTGACGTTTGATAGCACACAAGGTGTTCCTCCGCTATTCGAGAGTTGCATAATCGCATAGTCATAGGAACATGTATAAGTCATGAAGAAAGCAATAGCAACATACTAAACGATCAAGTGCTAAGCTAACAGAATGGGTCAAGTCAATCACATCATTCTTTAGTGATGTGATCCCATTAATCAAATGACAACTCATGTCTATGGCTAGGAAACTTAACCATCTTTGATTCAACGAGCTAGTCAAGTAGAGGCATACTAGTGACACTCTGTTTGTCTATGTATTCACACATGTACTAAGTTTCTGGTTAATACAATTCTAGCATGAATAATAAACATTTATCATGATATAAGGAAATATAAATAACAACTTTATTATTGCCTCTAGGGCATATTTCCTTCAGTCTCCCACTTGCACTTTATTATTGCCTCTAGGGCATATTTCCTTTGGTCTCCCACTTTATTATTGCCTCTAGGGCGTCGCCTTCCTCAGCAACTCCAATTTGTCGGCATCGGTGCCCGCTCTGTCGCATCGACCCGCTTCACCTACCCCATCAGCTGTCGTCCCGGTCCTCCTCCTCCACCGGAGCAGGAGGAGGTCTCGCGCCCCGAGCTCCTTTATGCGGCCGTTGCTTATTGGAAATATGAGCAATTTACCAAATAATTTTACTAACGAAAATACTAGATAAATCATGACTAATATAGCAGAGATAAATTAAGTCATGCAATCTGATAGAGAGAAGGTAAATAGCATCTTCATATATGAACTTGAACTGAACACATCTAGAACAGACACTAGATCAAGTTGAATATATGAAGTAGAACCTAACTTAGAGCATCACTAGTAGTACCCTCAAACCCTCAAACCAGTTTAAGGGTTGAGAATTGGCATTTTTGGCACTTCTAACGGTTGAAAAATAGGGGCAAAGACTATAACCCACAAACCCAACCCTTATAACGGAATATTCTGTTATAAGGGTTGAGTTTGAGGATTCTAGTCTCTGCCGCAACACCAACCCTTAAAACTGTCATTTGACATATCACAATTTTCATCATCTCAATAACGGTTTGAAGAAAACAATAATCATTCTAGTTATTATTACAACACCGAATAGTACCTTCAAGCACATGATAATCATTCAAGTTATTCGAATCAAATAGGACATAGAAAAGTAAAACAAAGGTAGATCATGGGCCTTGGCGCCGCCCATCCAACTGCCACTGGTGCTCTACTAGATCATCCCGGAGCTGACCATGAGTGTTTGCATCCTTAATCTCATGATGTGCTTCAAGAAAAGCTTGTATGCAACACCGGTTTCTTTCCGGTTGCACATGGGTACCAACATTGTCATAGAAACAAGGCAGGTTTAACCCTCTCTCATCCTCGAGGATCATGTTGTGTAGAATCACACAACATTTCATGATGTTCTCCAAGGTTTTTTTGTCCCAAAAATGAGCTGGACCCCGAACTATGGCAAACCTAGCTTGCAAAACATCGAAAGCTCTCTCAATATCCTTGCGGGCTGCCTCTTGTGCCTTGGTGAAATGAGCCTGTTTACTGGTTAAGGGCACCCCATTTTTCTCCTTGATGGACTTCACAAAAGTTGCCCACTCGGTATAAATTCCATTGGTGAGATAGTATCCCATTGAGTACTCATTGTCCATGATTTTGTAGTTGCAAGTTGGAGCATCCCCAGAAACTAATCTTGCAAACAAAGGAGATCTATTGAGAACATTGATATCGTTGAGTGTTCCTGGCAAACCAAAAAATGCATGCCAGATCCATGTGTCCTCCGATGCCACGGCCTCAAGCACAATGGTAGCATCACAGCTTTTACCGCAATACATTCCTTGCCATGCTTTTGGGAAAAAAATTCATGTCCAAATCATGCAACCAAGACTACCAAGCATCGCCGGCCATCCCCTTTTTTCATCCATCTCCATCAATCTCTTTGTATCTTCCTCGTTGGGTGCCCGAAGATACTCATCACCATACAATCGGATGACCAATTTTGCAAACCTATGGACAGACGCCGTGGTTGTATCTTGTCCAATGCGATGATACTCGTCGGTATAGTCTGCGGGTATGCCATAGGGATCACACGCATTGTAGCCAATATCTTTTGGTACCCACTAAACCCCATGATACCGGCGGCGGATCTACGAAGTTGAAGTAATATGAGGCAGCCTCACAATCGGTGACAATCTTCACAAACAAACTACGGTGCATTCAGTACCTTCTCTGAAAGAGGCGAGGTGGGTATGTCGGTACCTCCGCGAAGTAGTCTAGCATCAACTGCTCATGTCCAAGACCGCGGTTCCGGTAGATGGTGACTCGCCCCATCTTCGACCCTCTCCTCTGATCCATCAGCCTCGCGCGGTCTTAAAACTCTTGCACGTCAAGGAGGAGGCCCATCATCTCGACATCGTCGTCTTGAAGAAACTCCTCAATGTCTGAATCATCCGATGACGACCAACCGGAATCATCAGACAACGACTCCATGTCGTCGGTGTTCACCTCCATCTACACAATACAACAAACAATAAATTGTGAGTGCCAACGATGAATCAAAAAGGAAAAAATGAAAGAAAAAGAAATAAAAGGGGGCATACATGCGGGGTGCTTGGGGCGACGCGGCTGCCTCTGGCCCGCCTGACCTCTAGCGCGGCGGCGAGAAGGCCTGGGGGGCGGGGCACGGGCGGCCGTGGGGCGGGGGTGGGGGGCACGGCGCGGCGGCTGGGGGACGTGGCGCGCGGCTCCTCTGGCTGCTGCGCGGGGCGGGAGGCGGCGGGGAACGGCGGATCCGGCGGCGAGGACTGCAGCATAGCTGCAGCGGCCTCACGCACGTTGAGGGGAGGCGGGGGGCGGCCGGAATGGCGGCGGCCGGCGGCTCGGGTGGGCGCGGGCGGGATGTTGGGGATGGGGAAAACTCCCTCCCGCGCTCAACCGGAACTCGAGTGCGGGTTGGGGTAGTTTTTTCTCCCCAACCCTCACTTCTAGAGGTTGGGAGGGGGTTTGAGGGTTGGACCCTTAAATTTTTTTTGAGGGTTTGAGGGTTAAGGGGTTCTAGTCCATGCGTTCTTTCGCTCGCAAACTGTAAAAAAGGTTATTTATAAGGGTTTGCGGATTTGAGGGTACTACTAGTGATGCTCTTATGTAGGGCAGACACTAGGGGGACTTCTAACAGAAAGAGCAAGAACACTGATACGTCCATTTTGCATCATGCTTTTATATCGATATTTATTGCATTATGGGCTGTTATTACACATTATGTCTCAATACTTATGCCTATTCTCTCTTATTTTACGACGTTTACATGAAGAGGGGGAATGCCGGCAGCTGGAATTCTGGGCTGGAAAAGGAGCAAATATTAGAGACATATTCTGCACAGCTCCAAAAGTCCTGAAACTTCACGGAAGTTATTTTTAGAATATATAAAAAATACTGAGCGAGGAAAGCACCAGAGGGGGGCACCCACCAGCGACGAGGGTGGGGGTGCGCCCTACCCCCTGGGCGCGCCCCCTGCCTCGTGGGCCCCCTCGTGGCCCTCCGATGCCCATCTTTGGCTATATGGAGTCTTTTGTCCGAGGAAAAATCATAAGCTAGCTCACGGAACAAAACTCCGCCGCCACAAGGCGGAACCTTGGTGGAACCAATCTAGGGCTCCGGCGGAGCTGTTCTGTCGGGGAAACTTCCCCCCGGGAGGGGGAAATCATCACCATCGTCATCACCAATGATCCTCTCATCAGGAGGGGTCAATCTCCATCAACATCTTCACCAGCACCATCTCATCTCAAACCCTAGTTCATCTCTTGTATCCAAACCTCAGATTGGTACCTGTGGGTTGCTAGTAGTGTTGATTACTCCTTGTAGTTGATGCTAGTTGGTTTACTTGGTGGAAGATCATATGTTCAGATCCATTATGCATATTAATACCCCTCTAATTATGAACATGAATATGCTTTGTGAGTAGTTACGTTTGTTCCTGAGGACATGGGAGAAGTCTTGCTATTAGTAGTCATGTGAATTTGGTATTCGTTCGATATTTTGATGAGATTTATGTTGTCATCCCTCTAGTGGTGTCATGTGAACGTCGACTACATGACACTTCACCATTGTTTGGGCCTAGAGGGAGGCATTGGGAAGTAATAAGTAGATGATGGGTTGCTAGAGTGACAGAAGCTTAAACCCTAGTTTATGCGTTGCTTCGTAAGGGGCTGATTTGGATCCATATGTTTCATGCTATCACTACTAGGGAAAACCCTAGTAGTAGCGTGGGTTTTGAGGCTAGCAGCAGCGCGGGTGGCCGCGCTACTAATAAGGCGCTACAGCTAACTTATAGTAGTAGCGCGGTCCTTACCCGCGCTGCTACTGTTGACGATATCAGCAGCGTTTTTATGAACGCGCTACTATTACTTAGCTGTAGCGATTTCGTAGTCCCTCGCTACTGCTATATCTTTCATCATTTTCCCTCGTACCCCTTTCCCTTTCAGTTTCCCTTTCAGATACTAGATACTAGGTACTGCTAGTAGATATCAAATTCATAAACCATTACTGGGTAGTACTCCCTTCGTTCCAAATTACTCGTCGTGGTTTTAGTTCAAACCACGACGAGTAATTTGGAACGAAGGGAGTACTAGATAACAATTTCATGCATAGTCAACATGCATCCTCAAGCAGTACAAGGTCATATCAACGGCGAGCATCATATGTAGTTCTAAATGATATTGACGACCATCATCATATGTAGTTCTAGATGATATAGCCACACACACATATGTAGTTCTAGATGATATAGCCACACACACATATGTAATTCTAGATGATATCGAATACAATCATCATCCTCAAGCCTGGGCGGTTGGTGTTCCTGATAGTAATTAGGATGGCCTGTCCAACACGAAGATTCTTGCCATCGAGGAGTTTCTTCCACCCAACCGAGTTTAAGTGTGTGCGACCGTCCGTGTCCACACGGTAAGTACAGGTTGTGACGGAGCCCCTTGCAGTAAGGCGTAGTCCAGCTGAGCCTTCTTCATTAGGCTCACAGATATGCTCTTTGCCAATTTCTGAATAAGAAAAACATTTCAATTAATAAATAGCCTCGCAAATAAGTACATATGGATTATCTACACTATTAATAGTTTCCTTAGATTCTACACTAATAAGCATGTGATCGAACTCTACACTAAAACATATCATCGACTAGATTCCACACAACATACCATATCATTGGACTGTACACTAAGTATTTCATCGGATAATTTGCATTTGTAAGTATAACATACCATATCATGTCGATCAACCATGGTATTTGTCAGGCGGGTCACGAATGGCACCCCAACAAAGTTAGCACATGGCGGAATTATGTTCCACAGGTTGGACACCTCCTCCTCGCTCAGCCTTGTTCTTTGAGCTACGATGGCTTCATGAAGTGGGTCCTCATCATCTTTATCGAGTGGGTCCTCATTATCTTCATCATCTTCGTCATCTTCGTCATCTTCCACCAGGTTGAGATAAATGACAGCCAGGTTGGGTCTTTCTGCTCTGAAGGAGAAGCTGACCAACTCACCACCAGTAAGACGCATGCGAGCGACGAAACGGGCCCATCCATCTCCTCCAATCTGCGACATATTGCGTCCTTTCTCGACCTCCATAGTGTACGGCCCCCTAGGAGCCTCAAATGTCACAGTGTCTCCTGTCAGCTTGTTGAATTTCAACCTCACATTGCATGGGACGATCTGTGTAAAATAAGCAAAATGACACAATGCAGTAATGCCAACACTAAAAATAAAATAGTTATTACATTTCATCTAATTTCTTACCGCCGCATGACGAAAACCCGGCTGGAAGTAGATGCCGAACAGCTTGCCAGTTGCAAGGCTGCTGGTGCACCTTGACTTGCACTGTCGACATAGTGGTGGTGGTGGTGGCGCCATTTTTCCTAAAGCAATATGAGCAAAGGATTAACGAACCACTTCACAGGAAAGAAAAACAGTAGCATGAGATATTTTTGGTTCTTCTGCGAGAAGCAATTTGATGGACAATTATAATCCTAAGATCTAGTAACATATTAGATGACAAGGTACCACCTACATTTTGCCAAAAAGTAACTAAATCAACTAAATGAAAATGTTCTAAATCAACTTAATGAAAATGTTCTAAATCAACTAAATGAAAATGGTGCATACTAAATCAACTAAATGAACTAGCCTACTAAAGCAACTAAATCAAAATGTTTTAAATCAACTAAATGAACTAGCCTACTAAATCAACTAAACCAAAATGTTCTAAATCGACTAAATCAACTAGCCTACTAAATCAACTAAATCAAAATGTTCTAAATCAACTAAATCAACTAGCCTACTAAATCAACTAAATCAAAATGTTCTAAATCAACTAAATCAACTAGCCTACTAAATCAACTAAATCATATCAACTAAATCAAAATTTTGTATATGAACTAGCCTACTAAATAAAAACGTAGCAGGCAGGAGGGAGAAGGAGGGGCGAATCGAGGAGGGAGAAGAGAGTAGGACGGAGGAGGAAGGCGGAGCGAGGAGGGGCCGGCCGGCGGCCAGTGGAGGGAGGACGGAGGAGGAAGGTGGAGCGAGGAGGGGCCGGCCAGCGGCAAGTGGAGAGGGAGGACGGAGGAGGAGGCCGGTACCGAGTCCAGCAAGGAGGAGGAGGTGACAGTGGCGCAGAGGGAGGAGGGGCGACGGGGGAGGACCGGCGTGGGGGATTGAGAGGGATCCAGTGAGTGTGTGACTGTGAGTGGATCGTATAGAGGAGATGGGGGTGGGAGATGGAATGGCTTAGCAGTAGCGCGCTATAGAGAAAGACGCTACTGCTAAACTACCTAGCAGCAGCGCCTTTCACAAAGAAGCGCTACTGCTATGTATCAGCATGTAAAAATAGACTTAGTTCAATGTATCAAAAATACATTGATCATCAATGATCTTTTTTGTACAATATGATTTGTCAATATGAGTCCTCACCGGTTTAGGAACAGGTGAAGACTCATATTGCAGCCACAAATTCTACACATAGAGTTCAATGAAGACCAAGTGCTTGTCAAAGTTTGAGAAGTAACATATTTAAGGTGGTAGAAACTCTCTTCCCGGAGCGAGGTGGGACTAAATTTTTGTAGTAAACTTAGCAGTAGCGCTTATTGGCGAAATGCGCTGCTACTATGCTACGTAGCAGTAGCGCCCGTCGTTATAACGCGTTGCTGCTATAGCTAGCCTCGCGGCGGCCTTGTGGGAATAATAGCAGTAGCGCGTCTTTGAGCTGGCGCGCTACTGCTATATTTATTTCAGCAGCGAGTTATTCTTGAGCTCGCTACTACTAATTAGCAGCAGCGCCTTATTTTAAAGCGCGCTGCTGATAAGATTCTGTGTATAGGCTTTTCCCTAGTAGTGTATGGTTAGGTTTACCTTAATACTTCTCTTGTAGTTGCGGATGCTTGCAATAGGGGTTAATCATAAGTGGGATACTTGTCCAAGTAAGTACAGTACCCAAGCGCCAGTCCACCCACATATCAAATTATCAAAGTACCGAACGCGAATCATATGATCATGATGAAAACTAGCTTGACGATAATTCCCATGTGTCCTCGGGAGCGCTTTCCTTCATATAATAGTTTGTCTAGGCTTGTCCTTTGCTACAAAAAGGATTGGGCCATCTTGCTGCACCTTATTTACTTTTATTAGTGTTACTCGTTACCAACTATCTCATCACAAAACTATCTATTACTGATAATTTCAGTGCTTGCAGAGAATACCTTGCTGAAAACCGCTTATCATTTCCTTCTACTCCTCGTTGGGTTCGACACTCTTACTTATCGAAAGGACTACGATAGATCCCCTATACTTGTGGGTCATCAAGACTCTTTTCTGGCGCCGTTGCCGGGGAGTGAAGCGCCTTTGGTAGGTGGAATTTGGTAAGGAAAAATTTATATAGTGTGCTGAAATTTACTATCACTTGTTACTATGGAAAGTAATCCTCTGAGGGGCTTGTTCGGGGTATATTCACCCCGACCAGTAGAGCAAAGAGTTGCTCCTCAACCTACTAAACCTATTGAAAATGAAATTCCTTATGAGTATCCTTCGGGTATGATAGAAAAACTGCTAGCTAATCCTTTTACAGGAGATGGAACAAAGCATCCTGATGAACACCTAATATATGTGGATGAAGTTTGTGGATTATTTAAGCTTGCAGGTATACCCGATGATGTTGCTAAGAAGAATGTCTTCCCTTTATCTTTGAAGGGAGACGCATTGACATGGTATAGGCTATGTGATGATATGAGATCATGGAACTATAAAAGATTGAAGTTGGAATTTCATCAAAAGTATTACCCTATGCATCTTGTTCATCGTGATCGCAATTATATATATAATTTCTGGCCCCGCAAAGGAGAAAGCATCGCTCAAGCTTGGTGGAGGCTTAAATCAATGTTATATTCATGCCCCAATCATGAGCTCTCGAGAGAAATAATTATGCAAAGTTTTTATGCTCGGCTTTCTGAAAACAATCGCACCATGCTCGATACTTCTTGTGCTGGCTCTTTTATGATGAAGACTATTGAATTTAAATGGAATTTATTGGATAGAATTAAATGCAACTCTGAAGATTGGGACCTCGACGAAGGTAAGGAGTCAGGTATGACACCTAAGTTTGATTGTGTTAAATCTTTTATGGACACCGATATTTTCCGTAAGTTTAGCACTAAATATGGACTTGACTCTGAGATAGTAGCTTCTTTCTGTGAATCTTTTGCTACTTATGTTGATCTCCCTAAGGAGAAGTGGTTTAAATATCATCCTCCCATAGAAGTAAAAGTAGTTGCACCTGTTAAAGTTGAAGAAAAGACTATCACTTATAATGATCCTATTGTTCCTACAGCTTATGTCGAGAAACCACCTTTCCCTGTTAGAATAAAGGATCATGCTAGAGCTTCAACTGTAGTCAACAAAAGTAATATTAGGACACACAAACCCCCTGAGCAAATTAAACTTGAACCTAATATTGCTATAGCTAAGGATCTCTTGGCTGATAATATTGATGGGCATGTTATTTACTTCTGTGATGAGACTGCTAAAATTGCTAGACCTGATACTAAAAATAAACATAGACCTGTTGTAGGCATGCCTGTTATTTCTGTTAAAATAGGAGATCAATGTTATCATGGCCTATGTGATATGGGTGCTAGTGCTAGTGCAATACCTCATTCCTTATACAAAGAAATTATGCATGATATTGCACCTGCTGAGATAGAAGATATCGATGTTACAATTAAGCTTGCCAATATAGATACTATTTCACCAATTGGGATTGTTAGAGATGTTGAAGTCTTGTGTGGGAAGGTTAAATATCCTGCTGATTTTCTTATTCTTGGTTCCCCACAAGATAGCTTTTTCCCATTATATTTGGTAGACCCTTCTTGAATACTGTTAATGCTAAGATAGACTGCAATAAGGATATTGTTTTTGTTGGTTTAGGGGATATGTCTCATGAGTTTAATTTTGCTAAGTTTCATAGACAACCCCATCATGAGGAATTGCCTAGTAAAGATGAAATTATTGGTCCTACTTCTATTACCGTGCCTCCTACTGATCCTTTAGAACAATATTTGCTAGACCATGAAAATGATATGTTTATGAATGAAAGAAGGGAAATAGATGAAGTATTCTTTAAACAGGGACCTATTCTGAAACACAACTTGCCTGTTGAAATCCTAGGGGATCCTCCTCCACCAAAGGGTGATCGTGTTTGAGCTTAAACTGTTGCCTGATACTCTTAAATATGCTTATCTTGATGAAAGAAGATATATCATGTTATTATTAGTGCTAACCTTTCAAAGCATGAAGAAGAGAAACTATTGAAAACTCTGAAGAAGCACCGTGCTGCTATTGGATATACTCTTGATGATCTTAAGGGCATTAGTCCCACTCTATGTCAACAAAAAATAAATTTGGAGAAAGATGCCAAACCAGTTATTGATCACCAACAACGGCTAAATCCCAAGATGAAAGAAGTGGTAAGAAAGGAAATATTAAAGCTCCTTGAGGCAGGTATAATTTATCCCGTTGCTGATAGTCAGTGGGTAAGTCATGTCCATTGTGTCCCTAAGAAGGGAGGTATTACCATTGTTCTTAATGATAAATATGAATTGATTCTGCAAAGAATTATTACAGGTTATAGGATGGTAATTTATTTCCGCAAACTAAATAAAGCTACTAAAAAGTATCATTACCCTTTGCCTTTCATTGATCAAATGCTAGAAAGATTATCCAAACATACACATTTTTGCTTTCTAGATGGTTACTCTGGCTTCTCTCAAATACCTATGTCAGCTGATGATCAAGCAAAGACCACTTTTACTTGCCCTTTCAGTACTTTTTCTTATAGACATATGCCTTTTGGTTTATGTAATGCACCTGTTGCCTTTCAAAGATGCATGATGGCTATATTCTCTGACTTTTGTGAAAAGATTTGTGAGGTTTTCATGGATGATTTCTCCATTTGTGGATCCTCTTTTGATGATTGCTTGAGCAACCATGATTGAGTTTTGCAGAGATGTGAAGAAGCTAATCTCGTTTTGAATTGGGAGAAGTGCCACTTTATGGTTAATGAAGGTATTGTCTTGGGGCATAAAATTTCTGAAAGAGGTATTGAAGTTGACAAGGCTAAAGTTGATGCTATTGAAAAGATGTCGTGTCCCAAGGACACTAAAGGTATAAGAAGTTTCCTTGGTCATGCCGGTTTTTATAGGAGGTTCATTAAGGACTTCTCTAAAATTTCTCGGCCTCTCACTAATCTATTACAAAAATATATTCCTTTTGTCTTTGATGATGATTGTGTAGAAGCATTCGAAGTACTTAAGAAAGCTTTGATTTCTGCACCTATTGTTCAACCACCTGATCGGAACTTACCTTTTGCAATTATGTGTGATGCTAGTGATTATGTTGTTAGTGTTGTTCTAGGACAAAGAGTTGATAAGAAACTGAATGTTATTCATTATGCTAGTAAACCTCTAGACAGTGCTCAAAGAAATTATGCTACTACTGAAAAAGAATTTTTAGCACTTGTATTTGCTTGTGATAAGTTCAGACCTTATATTGTTGATTCTAAAGTAACTATTCACACTGATCATGATGCTATTAAATACCTTATGGAAAAGAAAGATGCTAAACCTAGACTTATTAGATGGGTTCTCCTGCTAAAAGAATTTGATTTGCATATCATTGATAGAAAGGGAGCTGAGAACCCCGTTGCAGACAACTTGTCTAGGTTAGAGAATGTTCTTGATGATCCACTACCTATTGATGATAGCTTTCCTGATGAACAATTAAATGTCATAAATGCTTCTCGTACTGCTCCATGGTATGTTGATTATGCTAATTATATTGTTGCTAAATTCATACCAGCAAAAGAAAAAGTTCTTCTATGATTTAAGGCATTACTTTTGGGATGACCCACATCTTTATAAAGAAGGAGTAGATGGTGTTATTAGACGTTGTGTACCTGAGCATGAACATGAATAGATCCTATGCAAGTGTCACTCCGAAGCTTATGGAGGACACCACGCTGGAGATAGAACTTCACATAAGGTATTGCAATACGGTTTTTATTGGCCTACTCTCTTCAAGGATGCCCGTAAGTTTGTTTTGTCTTGTGATGCATGTCAAAGAATTGGTAATATTAGTAGACATCAGGAAATGCCTATGAATTATTCACTTGTTATTGAACCATTTGATGTTTGGGGCTTTGATTATATGGGACCGTTTCCTTCCTCTAATGGGTATACACATACTTTAGTTGATGTTGATTACGTTACTAAGTGGGTAGAGGCTATTCCAACTAGTAGTGCTGATCATAACACCTCTATTAAGATGCTTAAAGAAGTTATTTTTCCAAGGTTTGGAGTCCCTAGATATTTAATGACTAATGGTGGTTCACATTTTATTCATGGTGCCTTTCGTAAAATGCTTGCTAAGTATGATGTTAATCATAGAATTGCATCTCCATATCACCCACAGTCTAGTGGTCAAGTAGAATTGAGTAATAGAGAGACCAAATTAATTTTGCAAAAGACTGTTAATAGATCTAGAAAGAATTGGTCCAAGAAACTTTATGATGCATTATGGGCTTATAGAACTGCATATAAAAATCCTATGGGTATGTCTCCGTATAAAATGGTTTATGGAAAAGCATGTCACTTACCTCTTGAACTAGAACATAAGGCATATTGGGATATTAAAGAGCTCAATTATGATTTCAAACTTGCCGGTGAGAAGAGGTTATTTGACATTAGCTCACTTGATGAATGGAGAACCCAGACCTATGAAAATGCCAAACTGTTTAAAGAAAAAGCTAAAAGATGGCATGACAAAAGGATACAAAAGCGTGAGTTTAATGTAGGTGATTATGTATTGCTATACAACTCTCGTTTAAGATTTTTTGCAAGCAAGCTTCTCTTTAAATGGGAAGGTCCTTACGTTATCGAGGAGGTCTATCGCCCGGTGCCATGAAAATCAACAACTTCGAAGGCACAGATCCGAAGGTGGTGAACGGTCAAAGAATCAAACATTATATCTCAGGTAATCCCATAAATGTTGAAACTAATATTATTGAAACCGTAACCCCGGAGGAATACATAAGATACACTTTCCAGAACGTTTCAGACTCCAAAAAGGAATAGGTACGTGGTACGGTAAGTAAACCGACTCCAAAACAGTTCTAATGGCAAATTTTCTCCGTTTTGGAATATTTAAGAAAATAGGAAAATAAGAAGCAGACCGGAAAGGACATGAGGCTTCCACTAGGGTGGAGGGCGTGCCCTACCCCCTTGGGCGCACCCCCTGCCTCGTGGGCACCTCGTGTGCTCTCCGGACTCCGTTTTCTTGCACGATATTTCTTTTGGTTGGTAAAAATTCATTATGTAATCTCTTGAAGGTCTTGACCACCGTATCATGCAAATATCTCTTGTCTTTGTTTCGAGCTGTTTTTCGGACAGATCTAGATCGCCATGGCGTCTTCAAGTGCCCCCAAGGACAAGTTCTTCGAGAAGGTCATCAACCCCTACCTCGCAGAGGTGCTACAACACCCTCAAACCATTGAGATGCGTGAGGGGTTGTTGCACATCCGCGATGTGGAGGGACCAAGGAGGACCTGAAGCGTGGAGACAAGGCTCGAGGTGATGGAGCAACAAGTTTTCAAGTGTCAGGAGATGGTGGAGCGTGGACTCGACTCCAATCACATAATGATCACGGAGTTCACCAACAACCACAAGTTGGATGCCAAGGACATTGGAGAGGCCACCTTCAAGCTTCACGAGAAAATCAAGCGCCTCCAAGCCCAGATCTATGACCTGCAAAACCAAAACTCTGAGTATGAATATAGATTCAAGAGGATGAGTTTGGCTGCAGATTTGAGGATTCCGGAGACCCGATGATCCTTCTATGATGGTGAGCCTATGCCTTGGAAGATGGACGATAAGCCTACATCATCAACAACTCCTTCATTACCACCTCCGAGGAAGGAGACATAATCACATGGGTATGGGCACTCCCCTTGGCAACTGCCAAGCTTGGGGGAGTGCCCCGGTATCGTATCACCGTCACTTTTATCTTTACCATTTTTCTTAGTTCGATCCTTTTGATAATATCTTGATCTAGTAGAATAAAGTTTTAGTATGATCTAGTTGTGAGTTTTGCTTTATGATCCTTCTATGTAATTGAGTCCGTGAGCTATATATAATAAAGATTAGTGTTGAGTCAAGGGCTTGATTATCTTACTATGATCTAGAGGGAATAAAATAAAAGAGAAGAAATAAAAAAAGAAATAAAGAGATCATATGGATCCTATGGAGAGTAATGAGCTCACATATAAAGAGTATGATGAATAAAAGTTGTTGAGAGTTGACAAACATAGTTTTGGTCATCGTTGCAATTAATAGGAAGTAATAAAGAAAGAGAGGTCTTCACATATAAAAATACTATCTTGGACATCTTTTATGATTGTGAGCACTCATTAAAGTATGATATGCTAAAGAGTTGACGTTGGATAAGGAAGACAACGTAATGGGTTATGTTTTCTTACATCTGAGATAAATTATATTGTCATGGATCATCCAACATGTTGAGCTTGCCTTTCCCTCTCATGCTAGCCAAGCTCTTTGCACCAAGTAGAAATACTACTTGTGCTTCCAAATATCCTTAAACCCAGTTTTGCCATGAGAGTCCACCATACCTACCTATGGATTGAATAAGATCCTTCAAGTAAGTTGTCATCGGTGCATGCAATAAAAATTGCTCTCTAAATATGTATGACTTATTAATGTGGAGAAAATAAGCTTTATACGATCTTGTGATGTGGAAGAAATAAAAGCGACGGACTGCATAACAAAGGTCCATATCACAAGTGGCAATATAAAGTGAAGTTCTTTTGCATTAAGATTTTTTGCATCCAACCATAAAAAGCGCATGACAACCTCTGCTTCCCTTTGCGAAAGGCCTATCTTTTACCTTTATCTTCTACCTTATATAAGAGTCATGGTGATATTCACCTTTCCTTTTTACATTTTATCCTTTGGAAAGCACAATGTGTTGGAAAGATCCTAATATATATGGCTAACTGGATGTGGGTTTGCATGAACTATTATTGTTGACATTCACTACAAGAAATATGTCAACTTATGACCTTCTGTCAGTGACCCTCGAAGAATTGGTCATAAATTTATGACCATTTTAGACCAATTGGTCAAAAGGTGTTCAGGGGGCTCCAAACCCTAAACCATTGCGACCATTTTGGTCAGAAAGGTCGTAATTTCCTTACACGAAATGGTCACAAAGCAAACAGTGCTAGTCCGCTGCCTTATTTCTAGTTGTTAATGACCAATATAGATGGTCATAGCCTTGTAGATTGTGGTGGGTTGTGATGACTAGGAGCCATCTCATCAGTTTTGCCTATGTGTCATGTCCATGTGGCAGTTTTTGCCCTAGGTTGTGAAGCAACCTATATTTCTATCATTCCCAAAATTCCCAAAAAAATCTCATAAATTCTTTGGGGCATATCTTCATCAAATATGTAAAAATCCTTCCTTGCCTAGTTCAAAACTAATTCAACAATATTCATTTTCCTATTATGTTCACAACAACACTTTATGAAGGAAGTTCTATTTATATATTCTTGATTACCCTCGGAATTTTTGGGCACTCTTTCCTATCCAAATCATTACCGCATGACAAAATTCAGCTCCATTTGCCTAGCAAATCTTCCTCGGCAAATTTCCAAAGTTTTTGTCCACCTAGAAGCATTGTGAAGGAAGTACCTTTTTTATATCTCTAAATGACATGAAATTTATACAGTTCCTTCATATGCCCAAATTATCACCCTCCTCCAAATTGCAGCTCAGTCAAATCATCTATGTGAGCCCAGGTTCAATTTATATTTTATGGCCAAATTGGCACGTTGCAAAGCAAGTGTTATATAGACCCCTACTATTACCCTCAAACTTTTCGGGCACTCTTCCATACCCAAATCATTGCCACATGATAATATTCAGCTCAATTTTCCTAGTAAATCTTTCTCAGGAAATTTCCAAATTTCTACCTCGAGAGAAGCTTTGTGAAGTAAGTACTAGCTAGGCTTGCCCAAATGATCTGAAAATTTACCAGCGCATGACCATACCTATGTAACTTACCTACACCAATTTTTAGCTCATTTCATTCATCCAATCTCTCTCACTAGTTTTCCCAAGTTTTTGTCCATAGAAGAGCATTGTGAAGGAAGTACTACTTTGGCATGTCAAAATGATATCAATTTTCTACAATGCTTTCCTATGCCCAAATAACCATCCTCCACCAAATTGCAGCTCAATCCATTCATTATTTTGAGCCCAGCTTCAACATTCATATTTTTGTCCAGTGTGGTACTTTGCAAAGCAAGTACCACCTAGGATCCTCCTTTTGAGCTGCAAATTTGTGAATACATTCTCCTTAGTAGATGATCATACTCGGCCAAAACTCACGCCCATTGGCCATGTGCATTTCCCGTACCGCTAATCAAACATTTGGCTGCTTATTCATGTTTGAGCATCGATCGGTCTCCTCGTGAGAATCTTATGTTGTGATTTTCTTCCTAGCACCTACATAGGGAGTGCCCAACCCACTAGACATGCCTAGGCCGCCCGGAACACATGGCAACGCCACGGCCACGCGGTGACCTCGCGGCGGGCATGCGAGTTTACGCGCTCTAGAGTTGGGGGCCTCGGCCACCGCCCAAACCTCGACGTATCGCCACCAAACCATGTATTTATGATTAAATAGGTACTTATGTAACTAGAAATGATTTTTGGAAAAAAATAAATAGCAAACTATGAGGCAGCTGCAGTTCAAATTTGACCCGCTTCCTACTGAATCGGCGGGAATTTGTCTTTTTCACCAGAGGTCGATCAAAAATTTTGACACCCAACCATTTTGTCAATTGTGCATTAAATATGGCCTAGTATTTTATAAAATTGATTAGGTCCAATTTTGCAACAAATATATGGTAGGTCCTTCACAAAAAAAACTCATTTCAAGCACTCGGAAAATGGAAAATGGTTTTTTCGTCCAAAGAAAATGAAAACTTCCTTAGGCAACATTGTTTGCCATTTCAATATGCACCCTTGTGCACAATATGAGATCATTTGAACAAACTATGCCATGAATGTGGCCATAAGATTGATCATTTGGCTTGAAAGCCATGAATCTTCACACTTGATAGCTCATTTCTGAGAACACTTTTTTAAAATAATTACTGTATTACAATTTTAATATTTTTCCTAAAAACTTGTTCACATATAATGACACAAATGCGAAGGTTTTCCAATTTTTTGATTTTTTTTTGAATTTTTTATGCCCGTTTCAAAATGCGGTCAAAATGGCGGGCTTGACCGTTCCTAGCTAGTGGTTGAATATTGGAATTTTTTTGGTGTTTCTCTGATTAAATAGATACTTATGTACCTAGAAATGATTTTTGGAAAAAATAAAAATTAAACTATGAGGCAGCTGCAGTTCAAATTTGACCCGCTTCCAACTGAATCGGCGGGAATTTGTCTTTTTCACCAGAGGTGGATCAAAACTTTTGACACCCAACCATTTTGTCAATTGTGCATTAAATATGTCCTAGTACTTTATAAAAATGATTTGGTACAATTTTGCAACAAATATATGGTAGGTCCTTCACCAAAAAACCTCATTTCGGGCACTCGAAAAATGGAAAATGAATTTTCCGTGCAAAGAAAATGAAAACTCCCTTTGGCAACATTGTTTGGAATTCCAAGATGCACCCTTGTGCACAATATGAGATCATTTGAACAAACTATGCCATGAATGTGGCCATAAGATTGATCGTTTGGGTTGAAATACATGAATCTTCACACATGATAGCTCATTTCTGAGAACACTTTTTTAAAATAATTACTGTATTACAATTTTATTATTTTTCCTGGAAACTTGTTCACATATAATGACACAAATGCGAAGGTTTTCCAATTTTTTGAATTTTTTTTGAATTTTTTATGCCCGTTTCAAAAATGCGGTCAAAACGGCGGGCTTGACCGTTCCTAGCTAGTGGTTGAATATTGGAATTTTTTTTGGTGTTTCTCTGATTAAATAGATACTTATGTACGTAGAAACGATTTTTTGGAAAAAAATAAAGAGCAAACTATGAGGCAGCTACAGTTCAAATTTGACCCGTTTCCAGCTGAATCGGCGGGAATTTGTCTTTTTCACCAGAGGTGGATCAAAACTTTTGACACCCAACCATTTTGTCAATTGTGCATTAAATATGTCCTAGTATTTTATAAAAATGATTTGGTACAATTTTGCAACAAATATATGGTAGGTCCTTCACAAAAAAACCTCATTTCGGGCACTCGAAAAATGGAAAAGGAATTTTCCGAGCAAAGAAAATGAAAACTCCCTTTGGCAACATTGTTTGGAATTCCAAGATGCACCCTTGTGCACAATATGAGATCATTTGAACAAACTATGCCATGAATGTGGCCATAAGATTGATCGTTTGGATTGAAATACATCAATCTTCACACATGATAGCTCATTTCTGAGAACACTTTTTTAAAATAATTACCGTATTACAAGTTTATTATTTTTCCTGAAAACTTGGTCATATATAATGACACAATGCGAAGGTTTTCCAATTTTTTGATTTTTTTTGAATTTTTTATGCCCGTTTCAAAATGCGGTCAAAACGGCGGGCTTGACCGTTCCTAGCTAGTGGTTGAATCTTGGAATTTTTTTGGTGTTTCTCTGATTAAATAGATACTTATGTACCTAGAAATGATTTTTCGAAAAAAATAAATAGCAAACTATGAGGCAGCTGCAGTTCAAATTTGACCCGCTTTCAACTGAATCGGCGGGAATTTGTCTTTTTCACTAGAGGTGGATCAAAACTTTTGACACCCAACCATTTGGTCAATTGTGCATTAAATATGGCCTAGTATTTTAGAAAATTGATTTGGTATAATTTTGCAACAAATATATAGTATGTCCTTCACAAAAAAACTCATTTTGGACACTTTAAAAATGGAAAATGATTTAAAAAAACTAATTTCTCCTAACTCTTTTAAAAGATATTTGTCTTATTTCGATTTGTCATTATTCCTGAAAACTAAGGTCAAATTTGATGAAACATGAGAAGATATTTTATTTTTATTTTTATTTTTCAGATCATAAAATAGCCAATATGATTTAGCACCTTACTTTTAGTCGATTACGACCAATTTAGATGGTCAAAAAATGTAGTACTGGTATACTGTGTTCTGATTGGTCCAGGAGCATCTCACGCGGATCGTGCCTAATCACCGTCAGATGCTCCTGGATCCAATGGCCCGCCTGTCTCACCCACGTCGCCCAACCCACAACCCGCACTCCCTCCCACGCACCCAACCGCACCCAACCCCTCGTTCCCACTCGCCTCTCTCTCTCGAACCCTAGCGCTCCACTCCTCCCTGGCCGCCGCCACCTCCGGCGCCCTCTGTCCGGCGAGATCCATATGGATCGATCCCCTCCAATCCGCACCACCTCCGGCGCCCTCTGTCCGGCGAGATTCATATGGATCGATCCCCTCCAACCCTCCAACCCACGACTCCTCCTCCTCTCCTCCTCTCTAGATCTCTGGATTGACCCAACCGCTTCTCCCCCAATCCCGGCCTCCTCCATGCCGAGGCGAGAGACACTCCCCACTTCCAGCCGAAACCCTAGCCTGAGACCCCTTCCTCCTCGATGGCCAACCCCTCCATGGCGGCCGGCGGTAGGGTGCCCTTGGCGGAGGGGGTCCGTGCCGTCGGTGCCCAGATCCGCAACTGCATCCGCGTGGCGCCCGTCGACCGCGTGGCTGCGGCCCTGGCGATGCGATGGTAGCGTCGGCCCTGGCGGCGTTGGAGGCGGCGAGCCAGTCCCTGAGAAACCGCGAGATCCTCGGCGCCGTGGGCACCACCGCGGCGGCGCTAAGCACCACCGATGCCGATGGGGTCCAACGAGGCGGACAAGCCGCTTGCGGCGGATCGGTGCGTCGTTCGAGCAGCTCGCGGCCGTCGCCAAGCCACAGCAGCAGCCCGCGATGGCGGCGGGGGACTTCTCGCGTGCCTGCTCAACGTCTCCGTCCTCTTTGGCTGCCTCGGCATCGCCTTCAAATTTGCCTTGATGGACTACGTCGCCAAGGCAAGCGGCCGCTCCTCAGCCCCCCTCTCCTCCCCCGCTACCTGCTCTGCTGTTCGGTATGCTACTTCATTGTTCTTGTACTGTATGTGGTAAAATTTCTGGTGATTCCTTCCCGGGACATTGATTTAGTTGTGTGAAGCTGAGAGGTTTGGGATGAAATGACCATTGCTTGTTCAATCAGTAAATTCTTCAGTGTTCTTGGCTTCTTAGTACATGCACATTGAGTACATGCACATTCACATTTATTGTATCTGAATTGTATCAACTTGCCAGTTAGCTAATTACTAAAATCATGTGCACATAACTATGTGAAGTTGATGTTCAACCATTACATGTGATAACTAGGAAGCATATTTTTATCAGTGGACTGCTATTTCTTTTCTTGCTTCTGTTTGCAAAATTAGGTGATCATGGTAGCCTTGTTTTCTTTAGTGTTAAAAAAAGTACTAGGCTGCAGTTTTTTAGTGTGTCATCTTTATATGTGTCTTTCGAGTGAACAAACTATGCTAAAGGTAGATCAGGACTTTCATCTGAAGTGGAATTCTATCTTGGGTCTGATCTTTTGAATGAAAAGTTTTAGTTAGAAATACACTACTTTCTATCTGAAGGGGTGTATAGCTGTGTTGTATGACATTGTTAGTTTTTGATGTACAAAAATTTGGTACGTATTCTAGGCTGATGATTGTTGGGACTCTATGGTTATTGAATGGATTTGCTAGCAACAAGGTGCCAGGCACAATTTACTGGTTATGAGAAGACTATAGTTGTGTTATTGTGATATTCAATTTATAGAATTGACTATGTTCTGTTTTTGCTTCAGGTAAACCAAGGTTTTGCTCATGGCTCGTACTAAGCAGACTGCTCGTAAGTCCACTGGAGGAAAGGCTCCTAGGAAGCAGCTAGCCACCAAGGTTTGTGACTGCAATATTGATAGTTTACCTATGCCATGTCTTTATTTGTGGTTTAGGTAAATTGAACTGGGTATAATTTGAACCTCAACCTTCATTGCCAGCTTATGACCAGATATCCTACTGATGTATATGGACTATCATGGTATTATTGTTAATTTGACCATGTGCTCTACTTTGCTTTTTGACAAGCTGCCCGTAAGTCTGCTCCCACAACTGGAGGAGTGAAGAAGCCTCACCGTTACCGCCTTGGAACTGTTGCTCTTCGGTGTGTAAAATCTTCCAACCTATTCTAGCATGTGTTATAGTTTTGTTTTGAAGTATTCTCAAATGAGTAAATTTTGTGCTTGACTTTGCAGTGAGATCCGCAAGTACCAGAAGAGCACGGAGCTGCTCATCAGGAAGCTTCCATTCCAGAGGCTTGTTAGGGAGATTGCCCAGGACTTCAAGGTGATCAATCAACTTGTGCACTACATTGTGATGCTCCTGTTGTGTCAACTCTTATAGTATGATGAATCAAGTAAACTAAAAGCACCATCCTGTTCTGTCTGTGCAGACTGACCTCCGCTTCCAGAGCCATGCGATGCTGGCCCTTCAGGAGGCTGCAGAGGCCTACCTGGTGGGTCTCTTCGAGGATCCGTGGCGAGAGGGCTTAAGGTGCTTGCTTTGCCTGTGGGACTGTCTCTGTCGGGCATCTGTGTCTGCTTTTGCTGTTGTTTTTAGTGATTGTTTGGAACTGCTAGCTCTAATTTAACTTACTTCTCGTTCCCCTATTTCTGCTGTCAGTATCCCCATGGCAATTTAGGTAACTATAGTAATACTGTACAAGAAACATCATTGCATTACAAGTTGGGTTTGAATCTACTTGTGAGCAACTGGGTGCGCCCATTCTAGAAATATGATATGTAGATTTGCTTCACAGAACTGATGATGATGCACGTATTTGGAACAGTCCAGTCCATTCTCACAACCAATTAAGTCCAGAGCTCACACCTCTCTGTTGATGATGCACATACATTCCAGTTAAAGGATAACACATGATTAATTAATTCTTGGGCTCTTCTAGCCGTGCTTCTTACTCTAGGGTCCAAGTAGAGATTCCTATATGCGTATACTTGCTTTGCTGCCGATTCCTGACTCTGTCTGTCTGTTTTGGAACTATAAAATGCAGTGATGCCAAACATCGCCTCTGCTTCAACTGATTAATTTTCTGCATGCCAAATAGAGCCTGTGATGTTATCAAAATATTTGCTACTCTTAATGGGTTTATCCCACTTGATGATCTTAACCACCAAGATCTCTGAGGCTCTTATTTCTAGTCTAATGTTATCAGTACAATACATCCGCTGTTTGCATGATAGATACATATATGTGACATCAATTTGTCGTTGGATATTGCTGGAAACTAGCTATGTCACATCAATTTCTTGGTTGTCTAGTTTGTTATGTCACATCAATTATATGCTTTTTCTGAGATTGTGTTTTAGCTACTGCCACTTTGAGCTGTTGTAGATTTTAGTTATCAATTACAACAAAGCATTCTTACATTTCAGACTTGATCTTACTACTAAATAGCACCCCCTGTTGTTGTTGTTGTTATTGTTATTCACCCTATCCTTGCTGTTCTGTTTTCTTGTTGGCAGATATTTTGAGTAAATTCAAGACGAAAGATGTTCAAAGAAGCTCCAAGACATTCTTATATAGCAAGTTATGTAATAATAGATGGGTTATCTGGGAATTTTAATGTATCTTCTCTCTGTTTGTGAATGAAATAGTAATTATGTATGTGATTTAATGTATCTTCTCTCTGTGAATTTCATGTATGTTTCAGAATTACAATTCCTGTTTCATATGAAATAGTAATTATGTATGTGATTTGAAAATGTGTGCAATGGAAACATGACTCATGCGACCCACTTATCAAAATAATTTGAGCACATTTGAAATTTCTGACGTGTGGGACCAGTGTATGATATTATGATATTTGGGACAAATGTAAAACAGTGGAAAATAAAATAGCAAAAAGTAAAAGATCATACGCTGTAAAAGGCCGCATCTAGAAATAAAAAGGCCAAATTGTTGGGCCAGGCCCATGTAGCTAGAGAAAATTAATAAGAGAAAATATACAGTAAAGGCCGAATTGTTGGGCTAGGCCCATGTAGAAAACCGAATTGGACCGGGCTGAATCTTGTGCCACATCAGCTTGCCACGCTGGATGCCTACGTGGCCTGGGGAGGTTGCTAGTGACCAAAACGCCACAGTAGACGTATTTTGGTCATAAACGTCTTCGACCATTCCAGAAGAAAGGTCGCTATAGTCAGTTTATGACGGCCAGCTTTTGACCTTATGTTTTTGGTCACAAAAAGGTCACAAATGGAAATTTGTGACCATTCAGTGACCAATAGTGGTGGTCACAAGTTGACATATTTCTTGTAGTTGATTACCCTTGAGGTAAAACGTTGGGAGGCAAAACTATAAGCCCCTATCTTTCTCTGTGTCCGATTAAAACTCCATACCCATAAATATTGTGTGAGTGTTAGCAATTGTGAAAGAAGAAATGATAGTTGAGTATGTGGACTTGCTGAAAATCTCTTATATTGACTCTTCCCTATGTTATGAAAATTGCAATTGCTTTAATGACTAAGATTAGAGTTTGTTAGTTTTCAATGAAGTTTATGATTCATACTTGAAATTGTGATTGAATTGTTACTTTAGAATAAGAGATCATATGACAATATATATGTATATATACACACACACATAAACACTATTTTGATCACGGGATCAGAATAATATTCTGATCACAACCTGAACTGCCTGAGTAACGCGCCTGAACTTCCCTCTGTACGAACCCGACCTTCGGGCTATCTTCGCAACCATGGCTTCCCCCGCGAATTATTCTTATTAGTTGTGTTCTATATGATATTAGTGTAATATAGAAACGTTTTTTAGTAACTAAATACCGGTTTTAAATAGGAATCTTGCTCGTTGGTGGATTTTGCTCCCGGGTCGTGATGAAATTGCGTTTTTTGTAATTTTACTGCCTAAGTTGTTCGACCTAAACTTCTCCCAGTGCTAGGTTGAACTTCCGCCAACATTGCCCAAATGGGGCTTGCGATATACTGTTGAAAAGCTATGGACACCAGTACCATGACCCAAGTTAATTTTTGGCAAAATATAAGCGGTTTAAGAGCAGTTTTGAAAACCGTTTTTTCTTTATACAAAAAACGTGAATCGTATTTTCGATCGCATTTTTAAACCGTTTATTGGAATGAGGCAAATAATATGGTGTTGGAAATCTGCTGCAAAACCGCTCCTTCCACATGTTGAAAGTTTTCTCTAATTCCCTACGGTTCAAGAGTAAGTTGAAAAATCGTAAAATTTCGCAAACCGAACAGCCGAGTTCGTATTTTCAATGTCATTTCTAAACGGCTAATCCAATTGAGGCAAATGATATGGCCTTGGAAAGCTTATGAAAATGCGCTACTTTTTCATGTAGAAAGTTTTTTTCTAATTTTGAACGGTTTAAGAGTAATTTAGAAAATGGTACAATTTCCACCGAGTTCGTATTTTCGATCTATATTTTTAACCGTATGTCCGAATGCAACAAATGATACGGCGTTGGAAAGCTTAAGGAAAGGCGAAACTTTTTGGTATATATTGTTTCTCCCAATTCCATACTCTTTTAAGTCAATTTTAAAAATTGCTAAAAATGTATTTTCACCGTAATTTCTACAAACTTTATCGGAATGGGGCAAATAATATACCGTTGAAAAGATAAGGAAAATGCGAAACTTTTTCATGTTGATGGTTTTCTGTGATTCCTAGCCGTTTTCAAGTAATTTCGAAAATGACGAGATCATTCATTCTGCCTTTATCGTGAAACAGATTCTTCAAAAATGCACCACGTGAAGAACCTGAACTTCTCGGCATGTCTACTTGAGCTTCACTCTGTTTTTCACGTGATTTTTTTGCTCGTATATCTCCATCAACTGGTCGTAGCTCTCCATGCACTCACCAGAATTGAGCAAGTTATATACCGATGGAAAGCTGTTGTAAACACGCAACTTTCCAATGTTGTTCATTTTTCCATACTCACAGCGATTTTAAAAGTTTTCCATCTGAAATTCATTCAGCGTAGTAGTTGAACTTCGTGTTGTTTTCACGTTCAACTTCTGTGACGTATTTTCGTTTGTAATTTTCTCATCCATTCGTTAGTGTTACACAAATGATATTTCGTTTGTACAACCTATCTAACAATAATTTTCCACCCAACCGAGGACTTGAACTTATAACAACAAAACTTTTAGTCTTTGCTTTTTTATTATTTTTAATACAAATTGCACATCATGTAGTCCGTGATCTTCTGGCAGTTATCAAATTAGACTTTTCTCAGTTACATGAAAATATCCGAGTTTTTTATGAATATTAATTTGAATTTCTTAATCTTTTTTTATGAAATTCTGAAGTGCTCTATTTTTAAAAGTTGAACTTCTTGTTATTTTATTTTTGAACTTCTTGTTTCCATTCTTTAATAACAAGGAAAATCTGAGTTTTCTATAATCATCGAACTTCTCCATCTTTTTAATATGGACTTCTTGGTTTATTTCTTAATCTTTTTTACAAAATTTTGAAGCGCTCTATTTTTAAAAGTTGAACTTCTTGTTATTTTATTTTTGAACTTCTTGTTTCCATTCTTTAATAACGAGGAAAATCTGAGTTTCCTATAATCATCGAATTTCTCTATCTTTTTAATATGGACTTCCTAGTCTTATTTCTTAACCTTTTTTATAAAATTTTGAAGCGCTCTATTTTTAAAAGTTGAACTTCTTGTTATTTTATTTTTAAACTTCTTGTTTCCATTCTTTAATAACGAGGAAAATCTGAGTTTTCTATAATCATCGAACTTCTCCATCTTTTTAATGTGGACTTCCTGGTCTTATTTCTTAATCTATTTTATGAAATTTTGAAGCGCTCTATTTTTAAAAGTTGAACTTCTTGTTATTTTGTTTTTGAACTTCTTGCGTTTCATTCTTTTAATAACGAGGAAAATCTGAGTTTTCTATAATCATTGAACTTCTCCATCTTTTTAATTTGGACTTCCTGATTTTATTTCTTTTAGTAACGGAAAATCCTACTTTTTGATAGACATCGAGCTGCTCCGTTTTTAAATTTGAACTTCTAGGTTTATTTTAACAGAGATTTTTTTATGAAATTGTTTGATATGCCTTTTTAATGACCTTCTTTGTGTTTGTAACAAGCATTGAACTTTTTCATCTTTTTAATTTGAACCTATAGGCTTTTCTAGAAACGAGGAAAGCTTTTTTATAAATTTTTTTAACCATTTTTCAGAATAAGAATATTTTATACACCTTGGAAAGTTGTTGAATATGAGAAACTTTTTAATGCAGAGCATTTTTATTTCAAATTTTTGATGGATTGAGAATTATTTTAATTTGCAAAACAACAGTTATTGTGCGCTTTTTGCACATGTAAATACACGGTGAACCTCTCTCACAAGTATTTTTTTAACTCCCCGGGCCAAGCACTTGAACATCTAGCAAACAAAATTTGTAGGCTTTGCTTTTTTATTCTTTTTTGTCACACACGAAATGCACACCATGCAATATGTCAGCTTCCGGTAGTTAGCAATTTGGACTTCTATCTGTTTCAGTTTAATAACAGAAAAAAAAATCTGATTTTGTATTTTCATCGAACCGCTCTAACTTTTTTCTTTAAACTTCTTTTGTGTATTTTAAGAAATATGAATATTGGATTTTGGTTAGAAAAATTGAACTTCTTCATTATTTCAAATTGAACTTATTGGTTTTATTCTTTCATAACTGGAAAAATCCAATTTTTCAAATAAATATCAAACTACTCCGCTGTTTCCAATTGAACTTCTTGGTTTTATTCTCTAGTAACGAGAAAACATGAGTTTTTTACATCCATTGAACTACTCTATTTTTTAAAATTAAACTTCTTGGTTTTAATCTTTAGTATTGGAAAAATACCCAAAATGGCATTGTTTTTGTTTTTGTTTTTTGAGCGTCTAAATCCTAGTAGGTTTTAACATACTTTGAACTTCTATGTTACTTTAATTTGAACTTCTCGACCATATTATTTTTTTCTACTCTATAATGCTTCTCTTGATTTTTTTTGTAATTAATTGCAGCCATGCTATGACCGGACTAAGATGAACAAAATTAATAGTTTACATAAGCGTAAAAACAAATAGGTGATTTACACTGCATAAACGACCAGATCAAAAATAAATTCCTTTCATATTGACTCCTAAAGCAAAACAATGAACCAAAGTGGTTGAGTACAGAAATGGCAAAGAACACAACTTGGACAATGCCCTTTTTGTTTTTCACATGCAGTGACGCGTTAGGCTGTGCCTAGATGTCCCTGGAGCGGTGGAGGCCCCACTACCGTCGGCCCTGTACTTGATGGTAGCTTGGGTGTGATGGTTTCACCGTTGCTTGGGCTATGCACGACAGCGGGTCGGGAGATAGCCTGCATCAGCGAGGGGCAGCGATGAAGGCCACCACTGGCACCCCTGAAGGTCAGGTATCGGGATGGTGCAGATCAGCGTCGGTGACACGTAATTGTTCTGTTCATGGACAAATCACCTCATCAAACGAACATAGTTTACAAGAATTTTAGAGAGAGGAAGAGAAAAGGAGCATGGTGGTCAAGGCTAGCCATGAGAGGTGGAGGCGCAAAAGGGGGACTTCACCAGTCGGATTCAGAGGAGGCGGAAGAGCACCCGGGGCAGTGGCGCTGCTCTCTAGAGTTAGATAAGAGGGAGATCGAGGGAGTTGAATGCAATGGGGTTGCGGCGTTGAACGGCCTTGTGTTGCAGCGTTGAATGACCTTTGACGCTGCAGTTGGGGAGGCGCGCGAGCTCCATCCAGGAGGCTCGCCATGGCAGCTAAGCAGGGAGACCGCACTAGCACCCAGGAGCAACAGCAGGTGACGAGGACGAGGAAAGACAGGGAGTTGTAGGGGAGCCATGATGGATCTCGCCGGCCATGGCTCGATCTGCGAGTGGGGACGGTGGCACGATGGAAGAAACAGTGGCAGAGGGCAGGCCATGTCGGAGGGGAGGGAAGGTCGCGGCGGAGTGCGGGGAAGGTCACGCCGGAGGGGAAGTTGGGGCGGGTGGAAGGGAGGTGGTCGGGGTAGAGGGAGGTGATCGGGGCAGAGGACGATGGTGGAGGTGGTCGAGGAGGTGGTTGTAGGCGAGGGCGGAGGTGGCTGGGGCGAAGGATGGACACGGAGGTGGGGCCCAGGGCGGTGGTGGAGGTGATTGGGGCAAGGACGGCGGCGCCGGAGGTGGTCGGGGGGAGGATGGCGGCGGAAGTCGTCGACGGGAGGACGGCGGCGACGGAGGTGGTCGGGGCAGATGGCGTGGGCGGCCGGTAGTGACAAGATCCAGGCGGCGCGCTGGACGGGCTTGGAGGGGCGGCGCGGTGCCGGCGAGGAGGGCGGCGCCGGCGGGGACGGCAGCGCGACGCCGGAGGGGACGGCGGCGCGGCCCCGGTGTGGAGGGGTAGTGCGGTGGCTTGGACAGGGAGGAGAAGGTCGTGGGCTGCTGTAATGGGCTGTTCGAGCTGGGTTTTTTTCTCTATTCGGGATCCCGGGAGCATCCGCTCAGCCCCTATATAGCCGCTTTGTGATCCAAATAACTATTCTAATGCTGGGATTAGAATAGTATTGTTGTTCTAACAATGACCATGATGCCCTCATGTCCGTATTTTATTTTTATCGACACCTCTATCTCTAAACATGTGGACATATTTTTCGATTTCGGCTTTCGCTTGAGGACAAGCGAGGTCTAAGCTTGGGGGAGTTGATACGTCCATTTTGCATCATGCTTTTATATCGATATTTATTGCATTATGAGTTGTTATTACACATTATGTCTCAACACTTATGCCTATTCTCTCTTATTTTACAAGGTTTACATGAAGAGGGGGAATGCCGGCAGCTGGAATTCTGGGCTGGAAAAGGAGCAAATATTAGAGACCTATTCCGCACAGCTCCAAAAGTCCTGAAACTTCACGGAAGTTATTTTCAAAATATATAAAAACACTGAGCGAAGAAAGCACCAGAGGGGGCCACCCACCAGCCATGAGGGTGGGGGCCCGCCCTACCCCCTGGGCGCGCCCCCCTGCCTCGTGGGCCTCCTGGTGTCCCTCCGATGCCCATCTTTGGCTATATGGAGTCTTTCGTCCGAGAAAAATCATAAGCTAGCTCATGGGACGAAACTCCGCCGCCATGAGGCCGAACCTTGGCGGAACCAATCTAGGGCTTCGGTGGAGCTCTTCTGCCGGGGAAACTTCCCTCCGGGAGGGGGAAATCATCACCATCGTCATCACCAATGATCCTCTCATCGGGAGAGGGTCAATATCAATCAACATCCTCACCATCACCATCTCATCTCAAATCCTAGTTCATCTCTTGTATCCAATCTTTGTATCCAAACCTCAGATTGGTACCTATGGGTTGCTAGTAGTGTTGATTACTTCTTGTAGTTGATGCTAGTTGATTTACTTGGTGAAAGATCATATGTTCAGATCCATTATGCATATTAATACCCCTCTGATTATGAACATGAATATGCTTTGTGAGTAGTTACGTTTGTTCCTGCGGACATGGGAGAAGTCTTGCTATTAGTAGTCATGTGAATTTGGTATTCGTTTGATATTTTGATGAGATGTATGTTGTCATCCCTCCAGTGGTGTCATGTGAACGTCGACTACATGACACCTCACCATTGTTTGGACCTAGAGGGAGGCATTGGGAAATAATAAGTAGATGATGGGTTGCTAGAGTGACAGGAGCTTAAACCCTAGTTTATGTGTTGCTTCCTAAGGGGCTGATTTGGATCCATATGTTTCATGCTATGGTTAGGTTTACCTTAATACTTCTGTTGTAGTTGTGGATGCTTGCAATAGGGGTTAATCATAAGTGGGATACTTGTCCAAGTAAGGATAGTACCCAAGCACCGGTCCACCCACATATCAAATTATCAAAGTACCGAACGCGAATCATATGATCGTGATGAAAACTAGCTTCACGATAATTTCTATGTGTCCTCGGGAGCGCTTTCCTTCATATAAGAGTTTGTCTTGGCTTGTCCTTTGCTACAAAAAGGATTGGGCCATCTTGCTGCACCTTATTTAATTTTATTACTTGTTACTCGTTACCAACTACCTTATCACAAAACTATCTGTTACCGATAATTTCAGTGCTTGCAGAGAATACCTTGCTGAAAACCGCTTATCATTTCCTTCTGCTCCTCGTTGGGTTCGACACTCTTACTTATCGAAAGGACTACGATAGATCCCCTATACTTGTGGGTCATCAAACACGTATAGGACAGCAGCAGCAGCAGAAAGACTGGACTTGGGGTCGACATTCTCGCCAGCCATGTCGTCGATGAGGTTGTCGACGTCGGGGAAGAAGTCGTCGTCAGGGAAGTAGGCGTCGGAGTCTGTGATGAAGAAGTCAGTAGTCGCGCGGAGCGCTCGCCAAAAAACTTATCACCCTTCTCCCTTACAGAACTCAAAGAGGTGCGGTTTCGAAGGCCTACTGTTCCGACCTGCGGTGCACGCCGCAAGCCGGGATGGGGAAGATCGTAGCAGTAGCTCAATGGTCACTGTTGACATATAATGTGTTGCCTAGTCTCTTCCATCAGATCAGTCTTTTGGTTGCATTGCACTTCTACATGGTATGAGAGCCAAAAGGTCTCGAGTTCAAGACCCGGCTGGCGCAATTAAATTGCAGCCCACTTTCGGTCCACGTTTAGGCCTGAGGGAGCCACATCCACATGTGAGGGGCAGTGTTGACGTATAATGTGTTGCCTAGTCTCTTCCATCAGATCGGTTTTTTGGTTGCATTGGCTAGAGCATGCACTTCTATAGTCAGGAACCTAGAGGCGAGCGGGTTGTGTTGTTCTTGTGCGTCTCTCTAGGAGGAGCGGCCTCCTTTTTATAGGTGCAAGAGAAGAAGGTGAGAGGGCAGCGACGGGAGGTGAAACGAAGAGAGGGAGGCGAAGTGAACAGCCAGCAGCCGAAGGGATGCGCCGTTCGCATTCAGTCTCCACTATAGCAAAAATCTTTTCAACTTCCGTGTGACCTTTCATATATCATTCGTGCGTGGCAAAAATTTAGACATCAGCGAGGCGGGCGGCGGAGGATGAGCGCGCGTGAATGTCCCTCTTGTTATCATGCTCATACATATGGGAAAACATCATTCCTTATAAGAAGGTCCAACTCCTGCCTTGCACGTAAGGGTGGGCATATTAACCGAGGATCGAACAATCGAACCGAAAAAACGAAGACCGAAGCCGAAAAGACCAAAATCGAAAGTTTTAGTGTTTAGTTCGGTCAGCACGTTTTTAAAACCGAAATTAATTTGGGTAACTCGGTGTCATGCGTCAGTTACCCGAATGGGCCGATGAAACTGAATAAACAGGCACATGCACTCAAATTTACGTAATGGGCCAACCCACAGCCCAGCTTCCTTCCTTCTCTACTAGCCCAGTAGACGACCGACCTGCGCCTCGAGCCTCGACTCTTCTATCTCCCGATTCCTCCCCCACACATCGCCTAACCCTAGCCGCCATGCGCTGCCTCTACTCCCCTCCACCCCTGCAGGCAACGACCAACGGTGGTGGTGAACTATGGCGGACGCATCCCTCTTCCCTCCTATCTCCCGCTTTCTCTTTGATTGTCTTGCGTTCGCATCTTATTGCTGATTTGTTCACCTGAAGTTCTTGCTACTAGGATCTGATTTTGTACTCACAGGATCTTGTCTTAGCGTGTGTACACAATATTTCTTTGCAAATCAATTTCTGAAGTGTCGCTTCCTTTCATTCCTTTCCCTAATCTGTCGGTCAATTAAGTCTCAACCGAGGGCCGAACCGAAATCTTGGTCCACCAAATCTTCGGTTAGGAGTTTTTTCAATGACCAATCGGTCATCCTTTTCTCAAAACCGAATTTCTTCAAAAGCCGAATAACCGAACCGAACGGTTCAGTTAAACCGAATGCCCAGCCCTACTTGCACGAATGAGCTGCATGAGCCTCTAGAATTTATTAGGAATTTTTGAAATAGTTATTGGGCTGTCCTAAAATAGACTAAATTCCAGCATATCGTCAACGCTGTTGCGCATCGTCGTCTCCGCGCTGGGTACTGCAGGAGGCCACACGCTCTGATCTCCCTCCGGCTACGCAGTACGGCATGACCATTAGCGACCTCACGTTGTGCCTCCGTCCGCGCAGGCCGGTGCCCTCGCCGACCTCCTCGTTCGGTTGATGCTCGGCTGCTCGCCTCCCCTATGGCTGCACATCTCCATCCTTGGCCAGGCTTGCGCGCCGGTGACATGAGGAGGCTGCGCGCTCCGAGCTCGCTCGACATGCAAGATGCAGTAGGACACGGCCACCAGCAACCTCCCGCTGCGACCACGTCCCCGCCGGCCGGCATGCGCGCCCACGGCCCACCTCCATGTGCAGCTGCTACCCACGTCCCGAAGGCTGCACTTCTTCGTCCTCGTCGGCTCGTCACTACATGCCTACACCGAACCCACATGCATCAGCTAGCTTCTGCTGGTCGTCATTGTCATGTGCTACTTGCTGCTCTTGGTCGTGATGTGTTTGTGCTAGCACTCGCTTTGCTCGAGAGAGAGAATGACAGAAAGGGGAAGATAAATATGACATGTTGGCCGCATCAGTCAGTGAGAGTAATCTGTGATCCCATCGGAATCATCCTTTTCCGTATGCACCAAACAGGTCAAGGGTCGAGATAGACCGGGATCAATGAGTACAGGGTACAAAGTTTAAGGATTTAGAGTGGGGGTTCATTTGCGACATGCTCTATAACCTCAAGGTCAAGTACTAGCATCTTATCTCGATCCCATGAGCTGAGGAGAGGCACGAGCGGGGACAATATCAGTTAGGGAGTTGCCCGCGCGTTAGTGGTGTTGGCCGGTGTGGAAGACACTGTCGTTTATCATTGCCTCCAAACACTACTTCGTCTTGTCACCTTGTGGCATGCATCAAACTATTTTCTTTCTGAACACTTGTTGTTAGGGTTGTCTGTAAGAGCCTCCGTTTAAGGCCGGACATATGCCTCTTTCTTAAAAAAAAAAAACTACAGATGCATTCAACCAGAACAAAGACAAAACAAAGATCACGCCAAAGTGCACTGAGGGAAGCGGCAAGTTACATATAACATGAAAAAAATAATAACATGCAACTATTGATTCTTGCACACGGCGAAGCCTTTGCTTTAAGTCTTCAAGCTGGTAAGCTGCCTCAAATGCCGTCCCAAGAAAAAAACACAGGTGTCACCAATCTGCCATAAATCACTACTAAACCCCCCACCAAAAAAAAAAGGATTGTCCAAGAAGCCCATGACTTTGAAGCGTCTGTCGCCGTCCATTCCGATGCGTTGGACTAAGAGTTTTCACCCGGTTTCAAGGTGGGAAGAAGACCTCGGCAACATCTCGACACCCACATGCTTCTGGATCTTCTCGCACTTAACTGTCGCAGTGTCTATCATTCAACAACCACCACCCTAAAGCTCACCCAAGGTCGGAAATAGAAAACTCCAAATCAGACCCCGCCAACACGTCCGACTGGCACCATCAACTCGCCAGCCTCATGACGAAGAAGAACGGTAACATTGACGAGCAACACCTACCAAAAGGCATGAGACCATGCCTTGACCGCTATATGGGGCTATCGCCCCAACTACCACTCCATCATTGTCATTCGTAAGCGGCCACGACAAGAGAACGACGAGAGCCCCATCAGCGCCATCCACCATGAGACTAGAGGTTGTAGCATCCTCCGATGAAGACGGAGGTGCTTGGTTGCCATGCTCGCCATGAGCCACTAACACAATGGGTGATCGGCAATCCCCCATCCCACCCACATCGTTGTCCACCACAAGGTATTTTGGTTGTGGCATCCTCCGGCGATAGCATAGGGGGTTGGAAAAGGTGGATGCGGATAGGATAGAGACCTTTCGCTTCAGTGGCACCTCTATCCTTAGATTACACCTACTAAACTACCGGAGATCACCGGTAGTGTAAATGTAGTTAACACGAGCGCCAAAGATTGCCCAAGGAGTTTTCATGGAAAATGCCAACAATGGTACAACCTTGTATGTTTTCTTTATTTAGAGCTAGTGAGTTACAACCTTTTGTGTTTTCTTTTTGACAAAATACAGCCTTTTATGTTGTCTCTTAAAATGAAAGTAAACTCGATGGAGACAAACATTGCCCAAAACCCGCTTTTGTTGATTCCTAGATACGCCCACACCTCCGCCTAGCTACAGCTGCCGCCTCCAAACAAACTAAGATTCTCTGCCTTCCGCCGGCGCCGGTGCCGGTCCGTCCCGTCTCCGGTGGTCTTAGGGCCATGGAGGCAGAGTGGATCTCGGCCCTTGCCGGTGGGAGGGCTCCGTTTTTAGTTTTGTTTTTTAGCCTTGTTACGGTTTGTGTCCTGCTCAGGAAGGCGAGACGGTGGCGACTCCCTGAAGATGGAATAAAGGTCTCCCCGCCTAGCCTCTATTCCGGTGATGCGTCTAGCATCATCGGTGGGCGTGTGGAGGTGCATCTCTGGCAGATCTGTCTTTGGTGGATTTGCTCAGATCTGTTCATCGTTCGTCTTCGTTCGTGTGTCTTCAGATTGGATTCTTTTGATCTACACTCTTAATCCGCAGCGGTTGCTGTTCTGGTGTGTTGGTTCCATGGGGCCTTAGCACGACGACTTCCCGACTGTCTACTACAACAACGTTTGCCCGGCTCTGGCGAGGGAGGGCCGATGACAGCGGCCCGCCTTCGGCTCGTTTCAGTGCTAGTACTCGTCGCTAGATGGTCTACGAATCTGAATGTATTTTTCATTATTTTCAGTGTTAATTGTACTATCATGATTGAAGATGAATAAATTGAAAGTTTTTCTCGAAAAAAAATCATTATAAAAAAACCGAACATTCCCATGCATGAAAGACTCTCTCGCCTTTTGATTGACTGACCCGCTCCCGCTGCCGCCGGGTCCCGCCCCTCCCCACGCCAGCGACCGCGGCCGGGAAGACAAGGCGCCGCGGCGGCACCACCACCACCAGCAGTTGGTTCCCTTCCCTACCCCCTCCCGTCTCCAGCAGCGCAGTGGTACGGTGTGGCCGGCCTTGGCCGTGACAACGCGAGCGACCCGAGTCAGACTTAGTTCGGGTCCGGGACCAGGCCCTGGTCGAGGTCGGGTTCGGCGGGTGTGTTGGCTGAGCGTGCGACCCTAACCTGCTGTTGCTAACCCTAGGGGTGGCCGGGTATATTAGTAGATGCCAGGGGTCGGATCCGCAACTTTGGCACGGGGGTGGGGCACGATTCGTCGGCGGGGATCCAGGCGGCGGCGTTCGTCGGCTTCGTGGTTCGTGCTCTTCACCGCCGGCTTTATCTTTATCTGGAGGCTTGCTTGGCAATCTTTGCCTACGGCAGATTTATTACACCACCAAAAACATGGCGACTGAAGCAATGTGCGGACCATGCAGGACACCGGATTCTTGGCAACATTCTCTGATTGAGTGTAACATGGCACGTTGTGTTTGGGCGCTTGAGGACGAAGACTTGGTGGAAGTAATGATGCCAAATAGAGAACCTGATACGGAGCGATTTATATTTTCTCTTGTGGAGGCCTTACCACATGCAGATTTCACCAAGCTACTGATGACACTTTGGGCAACTTGGCACTTACGCATAAAGGGTCTACATGAGCAAATATTTCAATATTTCAAGGGCCTTTGGCCATGAGCTGTTTTGTCAAGAGGTATATAATGGAACTTGAGTTGAGTAAACCAAAGAAACAGTTGGGACAGCCCCATGTAGCTCATGTTCAGGTGCAGGCGCAGCGGGCGGCTCAGCCGAGGCGCTGCGCGCAGTGCGGCGTCGCCAGCAACAAGATGTGCGGCTTGTGCAAGCGTATGAAATACTGGTGCGTCTCCTCCTCCTCTTCCTTCCTCCCTCCCACTCCATGTTGCGTGTTTCATTGTTTGGCATATATACGGCGTGGCTTTTATGCCTGGTTTGCTTGTAAAAAAAACTTCCAACGTGCCTGAGTTCATCTTTAACTTACTGTATTTTGGGTTTTGGCCCGCAGGAAAGTTACAAAATTTATCTTCCAACGTGCTGTTTGTTATATCCTGCGTGTTGGGCATTATGATGCATCAATTGAATAGACTCATGAACAGCAGATGATTTCACTCCTGTCCCAACTCACATTCTTGGAGTTCCTGTATACTATTGCTTAACTTAACTAGGCTTGAGTAGTCGAAGAAGCACACGATTGTTGAGTCTCATGTTTTACACTATATCTTATATATCATGCTGCTATACTCAAGAATTCTCATGAGCATGTCTTCCATTTATGTTCTTGTTTAGTTCTCGAGAATGCCAGTTAAAGCATTGGCATTCTGACCACAAATTCAAGTGCAAGCAAATGAGATTATTGGATCCTGTTGAGAACTTACCCTGTGGAGTTGAGGTCAGCGGTAAGAACAATGAGAAGAGGAAACAGAGGAGCAATGATTGTTATCCACCTAATAAGAGGTCAAAGAATTCATCATCTCTAAAGTTTGACACATAGCAAGTCCAAGTCAATGGTACTGATAATGAGGATGGTCGAAGTCCCACTCCAAGCTCGGCGGTGCCCACCAGAAACAGTCCGTTGGAGAGGAAGGCTGGGAACGAGCTGAAAAAAGGAGTACATGGTATTGTGTTCCAGGCCGCGGTCCAAGAGATGCTCACAGTAAAAAAGGAGATGGAGGTAGAGGAAAAGCAAGAGAAGGGATCAAGGTGGATGGAGGTCAAGGCCTTGGAGGAGCGCAAGGTGGCAATTGAAGAAGAGAAGTTGAAAGTCCTCAGAGAGAAAATGTGCCTGAAGAAGATGGAGCAAGAATATAAGATCATGTTCATGGACATCAGTGGGCTAAGTGAGACACAAAGAAAGTATGTGGAATTAACGCGTGCGCGGATCCTAGCATCAAGGATGGGAGCGGGTGCGGTTGGGAGTGGAAATAGGACTGGGTGATGCTCTACGTTTGATCCCATGTTTCATGTTGAAGCCAATGTTTCATGTTTGAATTTGGAATTTGGAATTATAGATTTTAAATTATGTTGAATTGTTTACGGTACAAACATAGTGCTCTTGAATTATGGTGACGTGAAAATGAAGTATCCATCGTGTTTATATTTAAAAGATCAAAGGGGCAACCCAATAACATTGTGTTGATGTATCATATTTTTTGTGAAGTAAATATTCTACTATCGATCAACTATGAGGCTACAGGGCATCTCCAACGCCGACCCTTAAACCGCCCGCAATTGTTTAGATCGCGTGGTTCGTACGTGTTTTGTCATCCAACGCGGTCCTACATAGATCGCCAGACGCACTTTTGTTCGCAAACTGAAGACAAACAGAAGGGGGGCTTTGCGTCCATCCGGACCGCTGCCACGTCCGCTACTGGCAAACATGGCCCACCCAAAAACCCTCTCCTTTACCCGCGCGCTTTCCCACCCGATGTTGGTCAGCACCGCTTTAGAGCGTCCACATTCATGCCGACCCAGAGCAGTGCCGCATTCATGCCGACCGAGAGTGGACGCGACCTTTCACTGGAGCCGGCATTGAAGCGGCGCGCCGGCTAAGAGTGTCGCCGCTTCCGGGTGCACGCGCCGTCTCTCCGCAATCAAACTGCACTAGTCCATCCGCCTCCCTCAATTAAACATACCCGATTGCCGAGGAATCAACTCCGGCGCCACCCGTTTGTTCGTCTACTGCACACCATTAAGGACCTCACCGTCTGGCCTGCCCCCCACCCTCTATTTAGAGCCCAGTCCGGCAACATAGCCGCATCCACCATCCTCCTTCGCTCTTTATCTCCTCTTCGCACCACACCCTACATGGCCTCCTCGAGCTCAAAAGCCTTGTTGGACGCCTCTCGTCCGAAGGAGGAGATAGCCACCATTACGGCCGGCTAGCAAGCCACCAAACAGACGAGCTCACTGAAGTCCGGCTTGAACGCCTCTCGTCCGAAGAAGGAGGAGATAGCCACCATTACGGCCGGCTAGCAAGCCACCAGACAGACGAGCTCACTGAAGTCCGGCGTTGCGGATGCACCAATACAGAGGCGGCAGACGATGAGCTGGCGCCACCATCCTCGCCGGCCCATACCGGCATCACCATGGGCGAGGCCCGTACTCACTACACGGACATGGTGTTGGAGGAGCGGGAGGCCGCATTCCGCAGGCGCAGGCCGATCAGGCCTACAACCTCCGCCTCTTCGACGACCACCGGCGCGCGGAAGAGCTACACGCCGTCGTCAGGGCCATCGCGCTGTACGTGGACATGGGCAAGCAGGAGGTGCTGCTCGACTCCTACCGCTGCGCCTATGACATCCGCCGCGATCGTTGGCGCTAGCGCCAGTATCAGGAGGATTTAGTGACCGCCTACAAGGAGATGAACGAGGCATCTGATGAAGTTTACAGGCCTGACAACAATGACAACAGGAGGTTAGCAGCTCCGCGATGGCCGTGACACGGCGCCACGACAACGACGCTGACACGTTCGCGGGCGGCGGCGGCGGTGAGGCAGACTAGAGCATGGGAGGGCACCGGCCAGTCTCCCCCTCCCGCTGAAGCTAAGTTTGGCGGGCTCATCCTCGTCGGCCGATTAGCCGCTTGTAGGCTGCAGTGGCGGAGGCTGCGAGGCGGAGCTGGAGCTTCATTTTGCGGGGCTCTTGGCCGGGCGGACATGAGGAATGGTCGTCGGTGATCATTTATACTAGGTTAGAGTAAGGTTTAGTTAAAAAATGTCCGAAAGATATTGAATATGCTCCGGGTTATATGAAAATCATCCGATTTGCATGTAATTTATCAAGTTTGTTTGAATTTATTTTAAAATGTACGTGGATATTATTGAATGGCTGGCTCCCACATCTATATTCGCGGACGAATGCAGTGTCATGCCCTAATATAATATAAGCAGGCCGCTCTATAACAAAGGTCTGCAAAATTATTGTGGAAATAGCGGTAAAAATTTACTGTGAAACACACGACTAGTAGCATGAATGTGGTTAGCTCGGTTAGTTAAGAAAGGGTTCATAAATCGCACGGCGGCACGGTCAAAACACGGGCCAGTCACACACCTTTCGTGCAGTTGGAAGGAAGGTGCATCGCGTGGTCAGACCCGACCGTGTTGACCGGTGAGAAAACGACATCTAACGTATAACCGTTTGCTTACGCGGGGAGTACTGCTGAAGGCAAAACGGTAAACGCAATCCAGCAAGCGACCTGTCTTATTGTAATTTCTCCGTGTGTTAGATGATCTCTTCGACTGATTCTGGAGAACGACAAGAAAGGCGCACGGAGAGTGCATGTCGCGGCTGCAAACGGACAAGTTTAATACTCCCTCCGTTTTTAAATATTTGTTTTTCTAGATATTTTAAATAGAACACTACATACGGATGTATATAAACATATTTTAGAGTGTAGATTCACTCATTTTGTTCCGTATATAGTCACTTGTTGAAATATCTAAAAAGACAAATATTTAAAAACGGAGGGAGTATAATACTCCACGTAGTGATCTAAAGCGCTTAACAAAAACAAACCAGGGGGCTCTGCGGCTGATCATTCTCCCGAAGTGCCACGATGGTGGTGAGCTACATGGACAGGGAATGGCGATGATGGGATAGGCGCAAAGCCGCGCGCTGGGCGGAGTTCACGGACTTCGACGTGCCGCCGCCACAAATCCTTGCGGACCCAGGGCTTGCAACCGCCTGGACCCTCAATCGGTCAAAGACAACAGCGGAGACAAGGAAGCGCTATCTCCACCGCCTCGACGAGGATATGGCCGCCTCCAGCAACTCCCACCGCCCATGTCCGTGGTGGCTGTAGCCGCAATGCGCCCGGGGTGCTGGAGCAAGCGGAGAAGAACATCCGCAAGTGCTAGGCGGTGGCAGGGAAACCCTGCCGCGACCCCGTGCACTATTGCCACCCGAAGCCCCATGACGATGACTCCGACAACAACGACGGAGGTGCCGCCGGCCTGCCCAGGATGGTTTATGAGGTCACCGTCAATATCTGGTAGCTTGGCGTTTTTTAAGTTCACCGAAGGAAATATCGTCTGGTTTTATGTAAAAATTATCCAAGTTTCCATGAAAATCGTCACTTTGTTTAAATTGGCATAAAATTTGTATACTTTTGTTAAAATTCGTTCAGAATGTGACCGGACATTTACGGGCAGCTTTGGATGGCCGTCTCATACATCGGTGTTCACAGAATGGCCCCCAACGGCCGCAGACTAATACTATGTCCGGTTTTAGGGTCAGCATTGGAGATGCCCTTAATTTAGCGAGAAAGTAGCTCTTTGTCGACGCAAACATGAGGAGTTTACTAGCAGCTTGCAAGATATAATGAAACACATTCATCTGTATTATTTGATTGTTAATTGTTAGATATATTGAAATATCATCATGCACTTTTTCTAGAAAAGAATCCTTCACAACGAGTTTACCATCGTCGGCTAGGGTAAAGTTCTTCGGGTGGCTCCTTTGCTGCCTCCGCGTTCAGACTCGTGACGTCCTTCTCCAAAAAGGCATCCTTGCTGTGGAGGATTGCAGCTATCAATCTGTGGCAATGCCCCCCAGACTGCTGATCACCTTCTAATTGCCGCCCTTTCGCCGCACGGTTATAGGATTCTCTCGGTCTACCTCAGGTGTAGTCGACTGCTACCTCTTGAGCACTGCGTTGGTTTTCCCCGAAGAGGAAGGGATGATGCAGCAAAGTAGCGTAAGTATTTCCCTCAGTTTTTGAGAACCAAGGTATCAATCCAGTAGGAGGCTACGCGCGAGTCCCTCGTACCTGCACAAAACAAATAAATCCTCGCAACCAACGCGATAAGGGGTTGTCAATCCCTATACGGCCACTTACGAGAGTGAGATCTGATAGATATGATAAGATAATATTTTTGGTATTTTTTTGATAAAGATGCAAAGTAAAATAAAAGCAAAGTAAAAAAGCAAAGAAAATAACTAAGTATTGGAAGATTAATATGATGAAGATAGACCCGGGGGCCATAGGTTTCACTAGTGGCTTCTCTCAAGAGCATAAGTATTCTACGGTGGGTGAACGAATTACTGTTGAGCAATTGACAGAATTGAGCATATTTATGAGAATATCTAGGTATGATCATGTATATAGGCATCACGTCCGAGACAAGTAGACCGACTCCTGCCTGCATCTACTACTATTACTCCACTCATCGACCGCTATCCAACATGCATCTAGCGTATTAATTTCATGAAAACAGAGTAACGCCTTAAGCAAGATGACATGATGTAGAGGATAAACTCATGCAATATGATGAAAACCCCATCTTGTTATCCTCGATGGCAACAATACAATACGTGTCGTGCTGCCCCTACTGTTACTGGGAAAGGACACCGCAAGATTGAACCCAAAGCTAAGCACTTCTCCCATTGCAAGAAAGATCAATCTAGTAGGCCAAACCAAACTGATAATTCGAAGAGACTTGCAAAGATAACCAATCATACATTAAAGAATTCAGAGAAGATTCAAATATTGTTCATAGATAGACTTGATCATAAACCGATAATTCATCGGTCTCAACAAACACAACGCAAAAAGAAGATTACATCGAATAGATCTCCACAAGAGAGGGGGAGAACATTGTATTGAGATCCAAAAAAAGAGAAGAAGCCATCTAGCTAATAACTATGGACCCGTAGGTCTGAGGTGAACTACTCACACTTCATCGGAGGGGCTATGGTGTTGATGTAGAAGCCCTCCGTGGTGGATACCCCCTCCGGCGGAGCTCCGGAACAGGCCCCAAGATGGGATCTCGTGGATACAGAAAGTTGCGGCGATGGAATTAGGGTTTTGGCTCCGTATCTGATCATTTGGGGGTACGTAGGTATATATAGGAGGAAGGAGTACGTTGGTGGAGCAACAGGGGGCCACGAGGGTGGAGGGCGCGCCTGGGGGGGTAGGCGCGCCCCCCTACCTCGTGGCCTCCTCCTTTGTTTCTTGACGTAGGGTCCAAGTCCCCTGGATCATGTTCGGTGAGAAAATCATGTTCCCGAAAGTTTCATTCCGTTTGGACTCCGTTTGATATTCCTTTTCTTCAAAACCCTGAAATAGGCAGAAAACAGCAATTCTGGGCTGGGCCTCCGGTTAATAGGTTAGTCCCAAAAATAATATAAAAGTGGATAATAAAGCCCAATAATGTCCAAAACAGTAGATAATATAGCATGGAGCAATCAAAAATTATAGATACGTTGGAGACGTATCAAGCATCCCCAAGCTTAATTCCTGCTCGTCCTCAAATAGGTAAATGATAAAAATAGAATTTTTGATGCGGAGTGCTACTTGGCATAATTTTAATGTAATTCTTCTTAATTATGGTATGAATATTCAGATCTGAAAGATTGAAGACAAAAGTTCATATTGACATAAAAATAATAATACTTCAAGCATACTAACTAAGCAATTATGTCTTCTCAAAATAACATGGCCAAAGAAAGTTCATCCCTACAAAATCATATAATTTAGTCATGCTCCATTTTCGTCACACAAGAATGCTCTCATCATGCACAACTCCGATGACAAGCCAAGCAATTGTTTCATACTTTAGTAATCTCAAACCTATAAACTTTCACGCAATACATGAGCGCGAGCCATGGATATAGCACTATAGGTGGAATAGAATATAATGAGGGGGTTATGTGGAGAAGACAAAAAGGAGAAAGTCTCACATAAATGAGGCTAATCAATGGGCTATGGAGATGCCCATCGATTGATGTTAATGCAAGGAGTAGGAATTGTCATGCAACGGATGCACTAGAGCTATAAATGTATGAAAGCTCAACAAAAGAAACTAAGTGGGTGTGCATCCAACTTGCTTGCTCACGAAGACCTAGGGCACTTGAGGAGGCCCATTGTTGGAATATACAAGCCAAGTTCTATAATGAAAAATTCCTACTAGTATATGAAAGTGACAAAACAAAAGACTCTCTATCATGAAGATCATGGTGCTACTTTGAATTACAAGTGTGGCAAAGGATAGTAGCATTGTCCCTTTTATTTTTTTTATTTTTTTGTTTGGCCTTTCTTTTTTTGGACTTTTTGGCCTTTCTCTTTTTTTAGGACAATGCTCTATGAATGATGGTCATCACACTTCTATTTATTTACAACTCAATGATTACAACTCGATACTTAGAACAAGATACGACTCTATATGGATGCCTCCGGCGGTGTACCGGGATATGCAATAAACCAAGAGTGACATGTATGAAAGAATTATGAATGGTGGCTTTGCCACAAATACTATGTCAACTACATGATCATGCTAAGCAATATGACAATGATGGATATGTCATGATAAACGGAATGGTGGAAAGTTGCATGGCAATATATCTCGGAATGGCTATGGAAATGTCATAATAGGTAGGTATGGTGATTGTTTTGAAGAATATATAAGGAGGTTTATGTGTGAAAGAGCGTATCATATCACGGGGTTTGGATGCATCGGCGAAGTTTGCACCAACTCTTAATGTGAGAAAGGGCAAAGCACGGTACCGAAGAGGCTAGCAATGATGGAAGAGTGAGAGTGCGTATAATCCATGGACTCAACATTAGTCATAAAGAACTCACATACTTATTGCAAAAATCTACAATCCATCAAAAACCAAAGTACTACGTGCATGCTCCTAGGGGATAGATTGGTAGGAAAAGACCATCGCTCGTCCCCGACCGCCACTCATAAGGAGGACAATCAAATAACACCTCATGTTTCAAATTTGTTACATAACGTTTACCATACGTGCATGCTACGGGACTTGCAAACTTCAACACAAGCATTTCTCAATTTCACAACTACTCAACTAGCACGACTTTGATATTATTACCTCCATATCTCAAAACAATCATCAAGTATCAAACTTCTCTTAGTATTCAAAACACTCATAAAAAAATACTAATCTTGAATACCTAGCATATTAGGATATTTAAGCAAATTACCATGTTATTTAAGACTCTCAAAATAATCTAAGTGAAGCATGAGAGATCAATAGTTTCTATAAAACAAATCCACCACCGTGCTCTAAAAGATATAAGTGAAGTACTAGAGCAGAACTATATAACTCAAAAGATATAAGCGAAGCACATAGAGTATTCTAACAAATTTCAAATCATGTATGGCTCTCTCAAAAGGTGTGTACAGCAAGGATGATTGTTGTAAACTAAAAAATAAAGACTCAAACCATACAAGACGCTCCAAGCAAAACACATATCATGTGGTGAATAAAAATATAGCTCAAAGTAAAGTTACCGATAGAAGTAGACGAAAGAGGGGATGCCTTCCGGGGCATCCCCAAGCTTTGGCTTTTAGGTGTCCTTAGATTATCTTGGGGGTGCCATGGGAATCCCCAATCTTAGGCTCTTGCCACTCCTTGTTCCATAATCCATCAAATCTTTACCCAAAACTTGCAAACTTCCCAACACAAAACTCAAAGTAGAAAATCTCGTGAGCTTCGTTAGCGAAAGAAAACAAAAGAACACTTCAAGGTACTGTAATGAACTCATTCTTTATTTATATTGGTGTTATACCTACTGTATTCCAACTTCTCTATGGTTTATAAACTATTTTACTAGCCATAAATTCATCAAAATAAGCAAACAACACACGAAAAACAGAATCTGTCAAAAACAGAACATTCTGTAGTAATCTGTAGCTAGCGCAAGATCTGGAACCCCAAAAATTATAAAATAAATTGATGGACGTGAGGAATTTATCTATTAATCATCTTCAAAAAGAATTAACTAAATATCACTTTCCAAATAAAAATGGCAGCAGTTCTCGTGAGCACTAAAGTTTCTGTTTTTTACAGCAAGTTTAACAAGACTTTCCCCAAGTCTTCCCAACGGTTCTACTTGGCACAAACACTAATTAAACACAAAAACACACCAAAACAGAGTCTAGATAAATTATTTATTACTAAACAGGAGCAAAAAGCAAGAAATAAATATAAAATTGGGTTGCCTCCCAACAAGCGCTATCGTTTAACGCCCCTAGATAGGCATAACAAGCAAGGATAGATCTAGGTATTGCCATCTTTGGTAGGCAATTCTTCAATGAGGCATCTACCGTTTTTAGGAATTTCTTTCTTTTTGTTGATTATCAAGCTTTTAGGCACAAGATCGAAAAATTCATTTGTAACAAATGGTTCGTTAATGATAGCAAAAAGATTGGGATGGATATATGTAGATTTGAGATCCGCAGTTTCATTACTAGAGGATTCACCCTTATTTTTAGGAACACACATAAGCTTGGCAATTTTAGTGGGAGGACTTGGAGTATTTTTTACGGAAGAAAAAGCGGTTCCCAAGTTGGTAATAATATCCTCAAGTTTATCGATCCTAGTGGAATCGTGATTTATTTTCTCATTAACTATGGGTTCCTTCACTTTAATATTTTTCAAAGTGACTCCTACTTTAGATCCATATTGAGAGATTCGGTTGTGGATCTTTTTATCCAAATTTTCAATTAACTCTACGGTAGCAACCTTATTTTCAATAATTTCAAGCCTTTGCATAACGTGCTCCAAAGTTAATACAGTTCCATTAACCAAAGGAGGGGGGAGCCAAACAAATCTATCGTAGCATTATAAGAATCAAAAGTATGGCTACCCAAGAAGTTCCCTCCGGTAATAGTATCAAGGACATATCTATGCCAAGGAGTAATGCCTACATAAAAATTGCGAAGAAGAACGGAAGTAGATTGCTTCCTGGTAGATCTATTTTGAGCATTCAAATTCTATACCAAGCGTCTTTTAGATTTTCTCCCTCCCTTTGCTTAAAATTTAGAATTTCATTCTCGGGAGACAACGGAGAAGATAAGGGACTAGCCATAATGACAAGCAAACGAACTAACACACAAGCAAACAAAAAGCAAGCGGGCGAAAAGAGGCAAACGGGAAAGAGAGGGAGGATAGAGAGAGAGGGCGAATAAAACGGTAAGGGTGAAGTGGGGGAGAGGAAAACGAGAGGCAAATGGCAAATAATGTAATGCGGAAGATAGGGATTGTGATGGGTACTTGTTATATTGACTTTTGCGTAGACTCCCCGGCAACAGCGCCAGAAATCCTTCTTGCTACCTCTTGAGCACTGCATTGGTTTTTCCCCGAAGAGGAAGGGATGATGCAGCAAAGTAGCGTAAGTATTTCCCTCAGTTTTTGAGAACCAAGGTATCAATCCAGTAGGAGGCTATGCGTGAGTCCCTCATACCTACACAAAACAAATAAATCCTCGCAACCAACACGATAAGGGGTTGTCAATCCCTACACGGCCACTTATGAGAGTGAGATCTGATAGATATGATAAGATAATATTTTTGGTATTTTTGTGATAAAGATGCAAAGTAAAATAAAAGCAAAGTAAAAAAGCAAAGGAAATAACTAAGTATTGGAAGATTAATATGATGAAGATAGACCCCGGGGCCATAGGTTTCACTAGTGGCTTCTCTCAAGAGCATAAGTATTCTACGGTGGGTGAACGAATTACTGTTGAGCAATTGACAGAATTATGCATAGTTATGAGAATATCTAGGTATGATCATGTATATAGGCATCACGTCCGATACAAGTAGACTGACTCCTGCCTGCATCTACTACTATTACTCCACTCATCGACCGCTATCCAACATGCATCTAGCGTATTAATTTCATGAAAACAGAGTAACGCCTTAAGCAAGATGACATGATGTAGAGGGATAAACTCATGCAATATGATGAAAACCCCATCTTGTTATCCTTGATGGCAACAATACAATATGTGCTGTGCTGCCCTACTGTCACTGGGAAAGGACACCGCAAGATTGAACCCAAAGCTAAGCATTTCTCCCATTGCAAGAAAGATCAATCTAGTAGGCCAAACCAAACTGATAATTCGAAGAGACTTGCAAAGATAAACAATCATACATAAAAGAATTCAGAGAAGATTCAAGTATTGTTCATAGATAGACTTGATCATAAACCGACAATTCATCGGTCTCAACAAACACACCGCAAAAAGAAGATTACATCGAATAGATCTCCACAAGAGAGGGGGAGAACATTGTATTGAGATCCAAAAAAGAGAGAAGAAGCCATCTAGCTAATAACTATGGACCCGTAGGTCTGAGGTGAACTACTCACACTTCATCGGAGGGGCTATGGTGTTGATGTAGAAGCCCTCCGTGGTGGATACCCTCTCCGGCGGAGCTCCGGAACAGGCCCCAAGATGGGATCTCGTGGATACAGAAAGTTGCGGCGGTGGAATTAGGGTTTTGGCTCCATATCTGATCGTTTGGGGGTATGTAGGTATATATAGGAGGAAGGAGTACGTCGGTGGAGCAACAGGGGGCCCACGAGGATGGAGGGCGCTCCTGGGGGAGGGGGGGTAGGTGCGCCCCCTACCTCGTGGCCTCCTCCTTTGTTTCTTGACGTAGGGTCCAAGTCCTCTGGATCATGTTCGGTGAGAAAATCACGTTCCCGAAGGTTTCATTCCGTTTGGACTCCGTTTGATATTCCTTTTCTTCGAAACCCTGAATAGGCAAAAAAACAGCAATTCTGGGCTGGGCCTCCGGTTAATAGGTTAGTCCGAAAAATAATATAAAAGTGGATAATAAAGCCCAATAATGTCCAAAACAGTAGATAATATAGCATGGAGCAATCAAAAATTATAGATACGTTGGAGAAGTATCATCGACGCTGCATTACCCCCATGAGGTGCCTGCCATCGCGATTGTTCTTGTGCGGACCCCACCAACTTTCCTATTGTTGTGCTACTCGTGGCTTTGGAAGCACCAAAACTAATGGCGATACCCCATTTCTCCAGCATGTGCGGCGCCTATACCGTGATGACGCAATCCTATGGCACCAACGTCTTCCGGCTGATCACCGTGGTGATGTTGACTCGTCGCTCTCCCGCTTTGCTTCTAACATTCCCTAGATACGATTGGATTTTCAATGGATGAATAGAAGAAATTAAATCTACACCGTGTACTTGGTGCATAGTTCAATCCAAATTTGCATGCCTACTAATCCTAATGCCATATGTCGATAACCAGTCATATATTGGTTATCCGAACTCTCATGTGAAAGGCACATGTAACTTACTGGTATACACACCCAAACACGACTGAATAGCCAAGGATATCCCGATTGTGTCCTCCAGTGCCAGTGCGAGACACGAGAGAAATAATGGAGGCCGGGCCCTGGGATCCGCAACTCTTTCGAACATGACTACTTCTTCTCCATGCCGCTGGTCCAGTGGGGTCGTGGCCTAGATGACTTCCTGTCCGCGATCGACCACGGCATGTTGGCTTCGGCGGCACGCCATCAGCCCATCCAGGAGGAAGAAGAAGGTCGGCCCACATGAACATGGATACAGGTTTTTTTCTGAAGCTGTTTGTACTGCTAGTTTGGTTAGTAGATCTATAAAAAATACAATCTCTTATTATGTTCCTTATTATTATTGTTTTAGAAGGAAATGGCATCTGCCCCGGTTCATTTCCTCAGAAACGAAACCAAACAGAGTACAATTTATTACAGCACGTGGGGGAAGATTGCATCATGAACCCCGGCAACATTCAGGCTAGCAGGAAATAGAATAAAACAGGCTCTAAACCACCCGAGGGGGAGCCAAGCATACAAGAGAGAACAAATGGATCTTTGGAGCACTTTTTTGTCATCCCTCCAGGGCTACCATGTTGTCTACACCTATCCACCCTCCCGCTTTCCTCATAGAGTATTGCAGCCACAACTCCCTCTTCCTCAGCCTGGCTCTGGCCAGAGCAGCAGTGGTGGTCTTCTGGCAACCTCCCATAGAGATGTTATGAACCTCTCCACGAGCTCTTTTGCGCCGCCCTTGCACAAGATCTTCCATAGATTGCAGAAACATGCTATCTTCTTCAAAATCACCTACACTCCCATCCAGGTGGCATTGTTAAAACATAAATCATTTCTATATTCTCCAGATAGCCAAGAGAGTAGATGAGGTAATCAAATTGTCAGGATGCAATGATTTATTTTTCCCCACATTTTTGCCACATTTTCCAAAGTGGCGAGGGGTACACACCCAGTAATGGAATGAATAATTCTCTAGATTTCAGCAGCAACATCACACTCAAAGAAGAGGTGATTAGTTGTTTCATATTCACATCAGAATAGGCAACTAATATCATTTAATTGTTGTTTCTTACTTAAATTCCCTCTAACTAACAACTTGTCATGAGCCAATAGCCACAAGAAAATATGAATGTTAGGGGGCACATGTATCTGCCAAATATCAGGGATATTAACAAGGCTAATGCCCCTAAAGTTAATCATGACATACATAGATCTAACAATATATTTACCATTAGATTCTAATTTCCAAATTAATGCATCATCCTCATCAGATAAGCTGATAGATTGAGCAATACTAACTAGATCAAAACAGAGATGCAACAGTCTATTGTCCACACACCTCCTTAATGTGATCTTAAGATTTACCTCATCCCAAAGGTCAGCAATGGGGATATTATGCTCATTATAAATACTATATAACTCCAAAAATTGGGTGGCCAAGCTACAGGATCCAAACCAATGATCCTCCCAAAAGTTTACTTTTCTCCCATTTCCAATTTTGCATTGGAAACCTACTTTGGCAGCTTTAGCTGCCTAGAGTACACCTTTCCAAAAAGGAGAGGAGTTGTTATCAGGACAAGAGAAAAAATATTGGGATTTCTAGTTCTATATTTGGAATCAACAATCTGCTTCCACATCTCTTGGTCTCCCAACTGGTATTTATAAACCCATGAGGCTAGCAGGCTTAGGTTCATTTCAGCAATGTTAGGTACACGTAAGCCACCCTATTGCTTCTTCTAGGTAAGAAGCCCCCAATTAGCTAGGTGGTACTTGTGATGTCCCTCAAATATCCCAGAAGCGGTGAGCTATCTGCGAATTGATCAGATTAATAGCCCACTTGGGGAATTTGATCATACTCATAAGATAAGTAGGAATACTAGTTAAACAAGCCTGGACCAACACTAGTTTCTTATCATATCCTAATAGCCTTCCTCTCCATCCAGCAACTCTTTTTAAGACTTTTTCAACCACAGGTTGCAAGTCTTCTCTTCTGAGTTTTGAGTGGTGAAGAGTAAATCTAATATATTTAAGGGGAAAGGATCCCAGACCACAAGATAAGCTCCACATTCTAGGTCTCTTCCTCCTTAACATTGATAGGTATTATATCACTTTATGAAAGTTAATCCTTAAGCCAGACATTTGTTCAAAACAAGAAAGCAACCATTTTAAATTCTTAGCAGATTCAAGGTTATTTTCCAAAAACAGGAGAGTATCATCTGCATACTGCAAAGTAGTTATCCCCTGAGGAAAAATATTAGGCATCAACCCAGTTAACATTTTGTTTTTAGCAGCTTTATTTAGCATTCTGCTAAATACATCAACTACCATGTTGAAAAGCAGAGGCGAGTAAGGATCACCTGGTCTCACACCCTTAGAGGTCTCAAAAAAATCACTACTATAGTCATTAATTCTAACACCTACAGACACTTTATATAGAAGAGATTCAATCTTCTTCATCCATTTAAGGCTAAATCCCCTCTGGTACATCACATCCATAAGGAATTCTTTACTAATTCTATCACATGCCTTCTCATAATCAAGCTTAAAGACAAAACCTTCTTTGTCATTAATAACAACATCATGAATAATTTCATGAGCTATCACCACACTTTCCACTATGAACCTGCCTTTAATGAAGGCAATTTTGTTTTGAGAAATGATCTCATCACCAATCTCCCCTAACTGATTAGCAACACACTTAATAAAAAAATTGAAGCTACAATTGGTCAAAGCAATTGGCCTAAATTTTTGAATGGTACTAGCATCAGGTTCTTTTTGGGATCAAGGTTAATAAATAAAAATTCAGCCTATATAGATCTAAGGAGTCATTGTTCCAGACATCTACCATAAACATAAGATCACTCTTAACAGTGGACAAAAAATGTTGATAAAAGAGGAAGGGGAAGCCATTAGGGCCAGGAGACCCTCAGCATAAGATCCAAACACTGCTTTTTTAACATCTTCTTCTATTATATTGATTTCCAACTTTATATTATTTTCATTGGATACCCTTTTAGAAGGGTCACAAAAATTATCATCTAAGGATATATCTAGAGTATCTTCTCTACCAAATAAGTGCTTGCAGTATTATATACAATAACAATTTTTTCAACATCTTCAACGGGACCATTTGGTCCATTTAGCATGGAAATCAGCTTCTTCCTCCTTCTTTGATTAGCCAAAGCATGGAAGTAAGCATTATTTCTCCATCCTTCTAAGATATTTCTCTCTCTGGATCTTTGTCTAGACTTAATCCCCTCCAATCTTCGGATATTTTGGAGGTCTAGAGCTATTTTATCCATATGAGCCTTGGAAGGTGGGGATAACACCTTTGTTTCAGATTCAATGTCTAATAGATCATACTCAGCAACCAACTGTTGTTTGGTTCTGTTTTGGGCAGCCTCATAATTGGCATTCCAACCCCTACACACTTTCCTCAGTATTCTAATCTTGAATTGCCACCTATCTAAAGGGTCTTTAATAGAGCAAGGAGTATTCCAACATTTCTTAACCATATCCTCAAAACCCTTTACCTCCAACCACCATTTTTCAAACCCGAATTGCTTGTTTTTTGGTAGTTGGATAGATCCATATCAAAAACTAGAGGGGCATGATCACTACCCATCCTAGGGAGGGATTTAAGTTTGATAGAAGGGAATATAATTTCCTAGCAGGTAGAAATAAAAAACTTTATCAATGTTAGCCATCACTAGATTATCCTGGTTATTGGCCCAAGTAAACTTCCTACCAGAATTTTTGATTCAATTAGACCATATTTGTTAACCCAATCATTGAATAGGCTTACCCAATGAAAGTTAACCACCCCAGTATTTTTCTCCTCACTACTCCTAAGTAGGTTGAGGTCACCTCCAATAATAGTGGGACCCAACCAAGCATCCATACTATTATGGAGCTCATTGATAAATTCAAGGTTGGAGTTATCATATGCTGAACCATATACAACTACAAATCTCCAAGTTTTCTTATTCTTCTTATCCTTAAGCAGACAAGTGACAAAAATTCTAAGGTATCAACAGAGATAATTTGAAATTCCTCATGTTTAATACCAACCAAGATACCCCTGCTGTACTGTTAGCTGGTAGCCAGTGCCAGGAGAAAATATCTTGTGGGTCAATGTTAGCAAGTTGTATACTACAAAATGAATATCTCTTAGACTCAGAAAAACCTACCAAATCAGCTTGGGTGTCTCTAATTAGTTGACCCACTGCCTCAAGTTTTCAGGCTTATTAAGCCCCCTAACATTCCAAAATAGGCCTACTACCATTATTAAGATCTAGTTTTCTACAACTACTTTTTTACCTGAAACTACATCAACCTATGTAGGTATATCAACATGGTAGCCACAACTGTGGGCACACCCTTATTCTACATTGCCTGAATGAGCGTTACTAAATTCATTAGCACTGGTATCTATGTTATCAGGAAGAGAACACTCTGGATGCGAATCTTGAAAGGCAGATAACCCACTGTCCTCTACCAGCCTAATGGCATGGATATTATGAGATACAATATCTTCATCATTGCCTAAATTCGGACCAGCTTTTTTGGCTTTCAACATTAATGCATCATCATTAAATGTAGAAAAGGAATTAGAGTTTCTATTACCTTTAGGTATCTCCAGGTCTTTGAGCTTTCTGAGATCTTCAGCCTTTTGTATGGTAGTTCTCCCATCTATTCTAATTCTAGCACCCACCCTGGCGCCACCACAGGGCCCAATTTTTGGCCTTGTCTAAAGGATGTGGAAGCTGCTGGGTTGGAGCCTCTAAGATTGTGGCCTCCCCATCAGACTCCGCATCAAACTGCTCAAGTAACTGAGTACCAATGTTCTCAGTAGGCTGTTTTTGCTGCACATCTTTCTTTGCATTGCTAGCTTCACTCAGACCTAAGATAACACTTTGCACCTTTTGTTCCAGAGAGTTCATCAACTCCATAGGTGTTTTGGAGCTAGAGGGAGCTTTGTGGGAGTTCTGAGGCTGACCACATGCAGTTTGGTTCTTGTTCTTGTCAGTCTCCATAGGTTTTGGTCCCTGCATCTGCATATCTTTCTCAGGATCTCCCTCTAGTAAGTCCTCATCAGATTTCTCTCTCTCTCTCCCTCTCCCCATCTCTTTCTCTCTCTCCCTCTCCCTCTCCCTCTCTCTCTCTCTCTCTCTCTCTCTCTTCTGTCCTGGTGTTAGCCACCTCGAAGACAGATTCTGTTTCCACCAGAAAAGAGATAAGAAATAGTTCTGTATCAATCTCAACTAGCCTTTCGGAGGGAATTTTAGACACATCTCTCACAACAACCTGAACTTTGACCTTTTCATAAAAACATCTGAAGATCTCATGCCAGTCAACATTAACCAGGATGCCCAAAATATATGCAATTTGTGAGATTACTTTCCATGTGAGTTTATTGACAGGGATCCCCACCATAGACACCCACACCTCTTGAAGCTCAACATAAGCAACCTCTTCACCATCCCATTTGTCAAAAGACACAATAACCCCTTTTTCTAAGATTGATGGAGGGGAGCTCAACTAAATCCTTTACTTTTTTATCCGGTGGAAACCTGACCAGGAAGCATTTTTTCAGTCAGCTGTCTCACCTGCCATGGCCAGTTAGTCTTCCCGATTTCAGAGAAGTTTCGCTTCAGTTCTCGAGTAGAGATAGAACATTCCTCAATCACAGCAACACACACATTAGACAGGTTAAGCCACTTAACAGCATCCTTGTGTCCAGACTCAATGTGGAAGAAGCCCAGTCCAGCATTGGCACTGCCATAGTATTGGGCAACAACTTGAGGTTTGTACCATTCCACACAATTGTCCATGTGATGCCCAGACTTGTGACAAATGAAACGATTTTTGGGCAATGGACAAGTCCCAACAAAGTGAGCTGGCTCTCCACAGTTGTAACACATCACATCCTTCCTCTTTTTCTTATCATAATTGATGACAGCCCCCTCTTTCCTATTTTGACCACTGCCTGCTTCATCAACACTTCTTGACTTCCCCTGTTGCTCCTTCTGAGAATCGAAGCTCTTGTTCTTCATTTTCTGTTGAGGGTTTTGGGAATTCCGGCGGCAGGTGCTTGATTGCCCTTCCTCATACCCTTGAAAATGAGACCCACCTTGGAACTGACCGGGAGAAGGACCATATTGCAGTTGTCGTTGTTGCTGCAGCAGCATAACAGGCATAGCAGAAAGGAAATGTTGAGGCTCCTTTTTTTGTTGTTCCTAATTATTTTGAAGAAAGGAAAGTACACTATGGAGACAAGCAATTGCCCAAAAGATAACATGTGAAAAGAAAGGGAAAAATCTAGTAGTACCCGATTTGTTGGGATCATTATCAGGAAAAGACATTCCCCATTCCCATGAATGATGGATCCCATCCGGCCGTGCCTAGAAGACTCTCTTGCCTCTTGGCATCTCCCATCCCCATCGTTGGTTCCAGAGAGAAGTTGGAGACAATGGACGCATAGGGCCGAGGAGCAGAGCAGAGACGACAGCACGCCAGTCGCCTCACTTCCCCGCAACCCCCCAAGCCATTCCCTCGAGCCCGTCCGCGGTTGACTGACCCGCTCCCGCTCCCGCTGCCGCTGCCGCCCGGGCCCCGCCCCGCCCCTCCCGCCCCCACCCGCCAGCCACCGCGGCCGGGGCCACCCGCCGCCGCCGCCGTCGCCGCGGCAGCATCCGGCCGCCTGCCCCCTTCCGGCCCCGGCGGGGGAGTGGTCCGGTCCGGTGCGAGAGCGACCCGGGCGGGTCGGACTCGAGTTGGAGTCCGGGTCGGACCCGCGCGGATGGTCGGTGGCGGCGGGGGTGCTGGCTGGGCGCGCAACCCTAACCGAGCGCTGCTCCTGGTGGCGGCCGGGCGCTATATTAGATGCCGGGGGGCGGGATCGGCGGGGGCGGCCCAGGCTTCGACTTCGACTTCGACTTCCCGGCGGTGATCCAGGCGGCGCTCGTCGGCTTCGTGCTCCTCGCCGCCGCGGCCGCCGCGCTCCGCCGCGCCGCCTCGCGCTACTTCCTCGTCGACGCCGCGGGCTTCGCCGCCGCCTACGAGGACCACCACCACCACATCGCGCCCGCCTACGCGATGCCGCCCCAGGGGGATCAGCAGCCGCCCCCCTCCTCGCCGCTGGGGCAGGGGGGGCAGCTGCAGGCCGCCGCGCCCGAGCTCGGGCCCTGCGCCCAGTGCGGCGCCGCCGGCACCAAGAAGTGCTCCGGCTGCAAGCGCATGCGATACTGGTGCGCCCCCTCTCCCCCCGTCCCTCCCCCTCCCTGTTTCTTGGTATGGCCTAGCTGTGCGCGTGATCTTGATTCATGCATTCTCCCCGAGCTCGTCTCCCCCTTTCTGCGATTCGGTGGTCGATGCGTGCAATTGTGCGGGGATCCTTCACGGTTCTTGGCCGTACCCCTGCTGTGGTCCGTGGCTGTGAATTGTGATTTTGCTGTAGTTTCTTGGATGCATTGGGCAATTTGGTCCTACCCCTGCTGTCCATGATTGTGAAATTGTGATTTTGCTGTCGTTTCTTGGAGGCTTGGGTAATTTGGTGTTTAGGACCGGTGATTTAAGTGGTTCTTGAGGATCCAAGACACACATAGTTGATGGAAACATCTGTTCTTGGGAGATTATTGAGTGATGATCCTGCAGTTGGTGCATGCAATTATGCAGGGATCTTTCACGATTCTTGGCTTTACCCCAGTTGTCCATGATGACTGAGTTGTGATTTTGCTCTTGTTTCTTTGATGCTTGGGTAATTTAGTCTTCAGGATCAGTGATTTTAGTGGTTCTTGAGGATCCAAGACATACGTACAACATTGAAATCTTGTTCCTTGTGCGATTTGGTTGTGTACGTCCTAGCCTGCTAGGGCCTGCTATAGATATTAGTTTGTTTCCTCAGATGCATGTGAAAACGGTGCAGTCTTTGATAGTCGGAGGCTATGTATTTGAACTTGGTCATTGCCCAATATTGATTTCATTGCGTCCAAATCCAAACAGCATCGGAAGTTTGCTCCGAGGCGTATTTGGGGAACAACCAGGCAACATATAGAGTTGAAAATAGTGCTTAACAGAAGTGTATATCTTCAAGAACTATCCCCCCTTTTGTATTTTTCTTATCCTATACCTTTTCTTCTAAAAGAAAGCAAAGATGTTATTCTCTATTCTGCGTTTTATCATGAGTAATCGGTTGATTTGGTTAGTGTTTGGACAGGACAATCGGAATTTAAGTATTTAATGTCACTAAGGCTCTCATACTTTGTGCGGTTTTGGATTGTTTCAAGTGACTGCCTATCTATTATCATGTAATATATGGCGTACTGATGAATTTCTCTTATCTAGATGGTGATCGTTTCCACACGTCAAACAGAGAAGTTTTTTTTTATAAAAGGTTTTTGCCTGGTTTGGTTGTAACAAAAATGGAGTTCATCTTGTGTATTTTGGTTTATTTTGTAATGTTTGGTAATTTTGGCCCATAGCAAAGTTATACATTTTCATCTTTCAATGCGCTGTTATACCCTTGGTGTTGCTTGTTATGATACATCAATTGAATAGACTCATGAACAACAGATCATTTGCCTGAAGGTTGTCCCAACTCACATCCTTGGAGTTTCTATGCACTGTTTTGTTGTCTAACTAGCCTCCAGTCATCAATATCACATAGTTTTACACTAGTGTATCATGCTGCTATATTTCTCCTGAGCATATATGTCTTACATTTATGCTCTTATTTAGTTCTGGAGAATGTCAGTCAAAGCATTGGCAATCTGATCACAAATTCAAGTGCAAACAAATGAAATTATTGGATCCTATTGACAAGTTACCCTGTGGAGTTGAGGCCAACAGTAAGAAGTCACCTGTCTCTGGCCATCGTGGTATCTCATTAGTGCCTGGCCATCGAAAATTAAACAAGGTGTGCAATTATACTCTTGACCTAGAAATTCTTTGCACTTGGATGAAGAAACAGATTTTCAACTCATGTTCCATTCACAGGTCATCTATCCTTATGATGATTTTTTAAAGCTGTACAATTGGAAGTGCAATGATTCGAAATACAGCGATTTTTTAACTTGTGGGCTTGTGAACTGTGGCAACAGGTATGTTGGAATAATATACTATCTTTGCCCCACCTTTTGCTTGACAAACACTTGCTTAGAATATCTAATAGTTCTTGTTCCTTTTGTGCAGTTGCTTTGCCAATGTGGTTTTACAATGTCTGTCATACACAAGGCCACTTGTGGCCTATCTATTAGGAAAGGACCATTATAGGCAATGTAAGTGATGGTTTACGATGGTCATGTAATATGTAGTAACATCTAGCTTTATCTTAACAGTTCTACGCAACTCAACATTTTCAGGTGCTATAAGACATGAAGATTGGTGTTTCTTATGTGAGCTGCAATCTCATATTCAAAGAGCGTTTGATAGTGTACACCCATTTGCTCCCACGAACATTCTTTCTCATTTACCAAATATTGGTGGCAACCTTGGCTTTGGTAGGCAGGAAGATGCTCATGAATTTATGAGGTGAATTACTTTATGTGCTTGTATGTGGGTTTGCTATCTCTCTCTTGTATTGTCTTGAATGCTATGTGCTGCGTGTTCTATTTATAGGTTTGCAATAGATAAGATGCAATCAGCTTGCCTTGACGAATTTGGAGGTGAGAAGGTCGTAGATCATAGCACCCAGGAGACAACTGTTATTCAGCACATATTTGGCGGTCGTCTGCAATCTCAGGTCCCATTTGTTTCCACATTTAGTTTAATATTTTAATTTATAATCAATGAGTCTGCCTTTCTGATTGCTCTGTTTTTAATCAGCTTTAAATTCTGAAGGGATATGTCTTTCAGTATGCATCTGTTGCATTCATCAAATGCCTAACATTTAAATGGGATGTATGTGCAGGTTCAGTGTACTGCATGTGGTATGGTCTCAAATCGCTATGAGAATATGATGGACTTGACAGTTGAAATTCATGGTGATGCTGAATCCTTGGAAAAATGCTTGGATCAGTTCACTGCTATAGAGTGGCTTGATGGGGACAATAAGTACAAATGTGATGGGTAAGTCCTATTTACAGCATCTGCACACTTATGTTATGTAGCAACAAATGTTACAGGTTCATATTTTTTTATATATATGATTTAGTTTGGGCATATATATGCTGAGACCGGCTTGTTCTTGTTAACTATTAAGGATTTGTACATAATGATGTTCACTTGGTCTGTTGATGTCTTCCGAAAATACATGATGAGACATTACTTTCAATAATGCTATAAATAGCCAGGAATTTAGCCTGATTATGTCTTGTGAAATTCTGTGAGTTGGTGATTATATTCTTAGTATATACTTTTTGAATTTAAATAAGAGTTGATTTAAAGCTGGAGTAATTTGATTATGTTAATTACCTGGAGCCATCCATCCTCAGTCTTGGTCTACTACATATTTTTGGCAAGCACAAGTGATGCATTTGTTGTTCAGACCCTTCTCTCTTTTGCTGACGTTTATCTATTTTCAGACATTGTAGACTTCAGATTTAAGTATTGAACATCTTACAGTTCAGCAAGCTCCAAACATACTTTACAGACATTGTAGACTTCAGATTCACAATCTGAATCAAATGCCATCTTTTTCTAAAATATTGTCTGCTTTTGTGCAGATGTAATGACTATGTTAAAGCACGGAAACATCTCACAGTTCATCAAGCTCCAAATATACTCACTATTACTCTCAAAAGATTCCAGGTTAGGACATCAGCCTGTTAGAACTATATCATGCTGTTGTATTATGAAAGTGGCACCTAATATGCTTTTCTGTGGTTATCAGAGTGGTAGATTTGGAAAACTGAACAAGAAAGTCACATTCCCTACGAAGTTAGATTTAACTCCATACATGAGCACCACTGATGGAACTGACCAGTATGATCTATATGCTGTCGTTGTTCATCTGGATATGCTGAATGCTTCGTTTTTTGGGCATTATATATGCTACATAAAACATTATCGAGGACGTTGGCTTAAATTGGATGACTGCAAGGTACATGTTCACTCTATATTATAACCATACAGATATATGTGAGTCGTAATTCCAGTTGATCCATTTTCTTGCTTTGATTTGTAGGGGATGGCTGTTGACGAGGAGGAAGTACATGCTCAAGGTGCCTATATGCTTCTATATAGCAGGTAATTATCATGTATGTCCTCGTCTAGGGAATCAATTTCTACTGAAAGGGGAAATGTCACATATATACATCTTACCTGAATCCAGGTCCTTTTCTATTGCTACTTGATGTAAGCTTGAGTTGATTATATCTACTTCCTTGCTGATCTTTGCATATTTTATACTCTAGAATTGTGTGGTCATCTTCATTTCCAACAACATACACTATTATGCAAAAGAAAGACCTTTCATATAATATGTGCCTCCATATTGTTCTGTTGTTGTATAATATGTGGCTTCACCATTTTAGGATAACAGCTGCCAGATGGAACTTTCCTGACCACCGAATTTTCTTTCTTTATCATACTTTCATTATTTTGTCTCGTGCAAAAATTATTTCTCTGTTTATTCCACAATTTATTTTTCATAAATTTAACTAGTACAGTATCATTTTGTCTGTGACTGTTCTAACTAGTTTTATTTCATAAAATTTCGTAATTTTTTTAATACATTAAAATGTTCCGGATTTGTCTTATTTCCTTATTTTGTTTTGTTCACATTTTTTTGTGGTATTTCTCCATTTAATCCATTTTTGTCACGAATATAACTAGTATTACCTGTCTGAGACTATGCTAAAATGCTCTGGACATGTGGGCTTACAAACTTGCCTTTTCCCTTTACGACTCTGCAGGAGAACAGCTCGTCCTGTACCACTTCTTCCAGTCAAAGAACCAATAAAACATGAGAAACAGTGCAAAGTTCCTCCTTTAAATGGACAAAATCATTTGATACCTGAGGATGTGTCATTAAAATGTGAATCATTGTCAAAGCCTTCAGAGGATCTACGAGAAGATTCTGAATCCAGCAATGACTCTCTGCATAGAATGGATACCGTCGACCAGGTATCAGACCTGGATTTGCATATGAACATTGAGAGAGACAAATTCGTTACCAATGAAAGTATACATCAGCCAATTTCATCGGCATTACATGTCCTTGAAGAAGATACTAGAGACTCAGGTTCTCTGTTAGAAGGCAACAATACCATGAGAGCTGACCAATTTGGCAATTCTGCATGTGAATCCTCTTCAGTTAATTCCTCTGAAGAGGAATGCAAGGAACCTGCCCCAGGTATTGATTCAGTTGACTACATGGATATTGATATGGAAGCTGGAACAGAAGTTGAAACACAGAATGTGCAACAACAACCTATCTTAGGTGATTCAGTTGGAGTGATAGGCAACAAAACATCAGTCCCAACCTTTGAGAATTGTATGGCAGGAAAACCAAAACCACTCTTTTCTATTGGTTTCCTTGACAAACCCTCAAGAAAGAAGTCCGACTCTAGGGAAGAGTGTCAAAATGGTGGCAGCATGGCAGTTTCCTCCCAAAAAATAGATGGTCATTGTAATGAACATCTCAGCAGGCCAGAGCAAGGACTTATTGCCAACTCCCTTGGCGGCAGCCCATCCTCAGCAAATGGAAGTGTACATTGCAATGGGGACGTGTTTGTGACTCCTAGCAACGGAGTTCTTGTCAATGGTGATACACAATCCGACAATTATTCCTTGGATGCAGCAAAGAGAGATGTACCTTCTGTTAGGGGATTTAATCCAAGGCCTTACAGATCACCATCAAGCAGCAACCCAAATCGGAATAATACAAGCAAAGGGGAAATGTCATTCTTCCCACGTGGTTTCCTTGCAAAGCCTCGTTCTGGAGAGAAAGCAGTCAAAGTTGATGATGGGTTGCCATTTAGTAATGGAAATGGCAAACCATCATCATCATCCTCTGTGAATGGCAACGGCATATCAAATACCAATTCTTCACCTCGAAGCACCACAGGTGGCATGGGCATGTCTCCTGGATTCCTTGCGAAGCGTTCCAGGGAGTCTGCAGCTGCAAGCTTTATGGGTGATCTGCAGAGCAGTAACACTTCCAGGGAGCAAGAACATGTTGGTGCTGCAGCACTACTACCTGACAAGATACAAGAAAGGCGGAGTTCCTATTGCACCACAAATGGCATTGATGCCCAACACGGAGCAGCTTCCGTTCATGATGTGAGTGGTCACAGTGATGAAAACGGGCACGCATTCGTGGGCACCAAGAAGGGCATCCATGGTGAAAAAAATGGTAGCAATGGAACCCTTGATATGCATGACAGCAGTTGCCAAATGGATGAAAACGGACATGGAGTTCTGGATATCAAAGATGTCGTCTTCAGAGAACAAAATGTCAGCAATGGAACTCTCGATACGCATGGCATGGGGTCCGAAGATGCTGACCACGTCGTCAAGTCACCCGCTGCTCCTGCCCATGACGGTCTGCGACGAAGATTAACCACCTCAAAATATTTTGATGAGAGTAGCATGGACGAGCAATGAAAGCTGAAGGTAGATAACCCGAAGAGGAGCCATGGGCAAGGAAGTGGTAGAAGTGGCTGATTGGATAGGTTACCTGCCATTGCAAAAATTGGATGATACAGTAGTAGTTTTGCCTCCCCTCCACCATTTTTGGTGTCCCTCGTGGCTCCCACTTGTCAGAGGGGTGGAGGGGTGTCTCTGGGCCTCCACACAATTTGCAGAGGCTCAGATGCTCCCCTGGTGCCATGTTTCTCTCCCTTGTTGCCATTATTGCTAGGTACATAGCAGAGTCTAGGCTTACCTTCTTTTCGTTTACCTTGTTAGCTTGAATAAACACAAGTGCTGACTTGCTTTGTCATGGAAGCTTAATCAATCAATTGTAGAGGAAATGATCTGATTGTGTTGTTCACTTTAGTTTCTTCATTTTCTGTCGACTGCCGGTGCATGTTATATTTCTCTTGCACTGCGGTGAACTTTTGCTGGTTGACGAAGTGTTTGTTGCTGTTTTATCTTTGAAAAAATTGCTTGCATCATGTAACAGAAGTAGCAAGTGTATTAGATGCTTAGTTGGGGAATAGGATTTCGACGATTCTGCCTCACTCTTATTAGTTATCATGGTCAGTTGTGTTGATTTAGAAGTAATTTGGGGAACAACTGTTTAATGCAAATTTCTTTGTGTTGAATATGCAACAGTAGGCTTATTTAACATGAAAGTGTCTTTATTTAGTTTTGTGTAGAAGTTGAAAGTTTTATGTAGGTTCTTCTCTCTTATAGGAGATACAAAAGCAGAGTCAGGACGCCGCCTCTTTTGACTCCTTGACTCCTTTATTTAAACGAGATATGTATACTTTTATGAATTTGTTCCGCCTAACTCAGAAATCACACACATAAATATACAAAATCGCATGATGGTCGGAGCAAAGCCATGGATACGCCACCCACACCAAATCAACAAGTTCCCTCGCCTTGGCTTGGTTAGGGCAACTCCGACGCCGTGCATCGGTTTGTAATCGTTCGGACAACACATCCAACACCGTGTATCGAGCGTCCGTGGACCAGACGTCCTAAGTCACACAATCCGGAAGCAAAGCTAGGGGAGGTTTGCGGGCGTCCGGACAACCGCCACATAGGCATTTGACGTCCCGGACCCAGCCAAAACCGAGGAGGAGCCTGCACATTTGGACATTTCCACGGCATTTCCGGGCGAAAGCCTGCCCTATCCCACCCTCTCCGCCACCTAGTTCCCACCCGTTTCAACGTCCACCGCCACGATGGAGCCAATCGAGACGGTCGCCGTCACGCCCAAGCAGGAGCACCCGTTGGTGGTGGCCGCCCACATGCCAACACGGTGACACGCAACACCAGTTGCCGCAAATAGAAGAAAAGGAAGGGCAACACAGCAAGCCGGTCAACACTTGAGAGTATGGGCTGGGCCGAGGAAATAGCAGACAACCCCGCTTCGTGGCTTAAGCCCAGGATGGTGGTGGTGTGATGTACCTTGAAATACCTCACCTTGGCGGTTGGCGCCCAATGTGACCGCCTCAACCAACAAGTTTTTCCTCTCCTCGCCGGCCGGAGCCTAAAAAACCAGGAACCTCTCCCTTGCCCTCTCTCCACGGCGCAACGCCCACTCCAAAGTGGCATAGGGCCGATGATCCCACCTTGTGCCGAAAGTACGGGACTACCATGGTGTCAGGCACCTAGAAATGCCCTGCCTTGGCGCTCAAACCACTTGTGGTCATCTAGGAAGTCGCAAAGATGACCAAAAACACAAAACCAATGAAACATGAGAAGTAAACACGACGGCAATCTCAACACCACCAATGATGTTGTCAACCGTCCCCCTGACAGCCAATCGTACCAAAACACGAATGTCTCCTTGGCGTCACACATGCTTCCTAGTGTCAACAAGGGATAACTCCACATCACACAGTCTTACAAACATAAATCCACATCGAAGCAGGACATGGGAGATAAGGGGATATCAAGAAGCACATCACAACACAATGCAGCGAGCCGAGAACAAGATCCCGCAAAAATAAGGCACAAGAACAACAAGAGTAAGGATTTGCAAAAAAAAAACATGACATGGGCTGGGCCGAGCGAAAGGCCGGCAAGCCCACATTGTGCCCAAAGCCCGGGACGGCCATGGCGTGAGGCACCTTGAAATACCACGGCTTGGCGCCCAACGTAACCGCCTCAACCAACAGCTTTCTCTCGCCTCTCCTCGCCGGCAGGAGTCCGTCGCCCTCCTCCATCGCGTAGCGCTCACCTCCAAGCGTCACAGCGCCGGCGACCGATGGACCAGTTCCACGACGGGCAGCACGTGCGGCTGCGGAACCGTCGGCGCGGCCGGTACGTCCGCGCCGCCGCCGACGGGGTGAGAGTCACCCTCAGCCGGCGCCGCGCGTCGCTGAACGTCGCGTGGACGGTGCACGTCTACCACAGCGCCGACGGCGACGGCCCGTACCTGCTCCTCCACAGCGCCGCCTACGGCCGCTACCTCGCCGCCACGGACATGCCGCTGCCGGGCGGGCACGGCCGCTTCCGCGTCGAGCAGCGCAGATACGACCAGCCGGAGCTGAGGCCCATCATGTGGCAGGCCATCGGGGCCGGCGGCGGGGGCAGGGTCATGCTCCGCAACGTCGGTGGCCTCCACCTCAGCGTCCGCGTCCGCGGCAGCCGCACCATGTTCTACTGGGCCGTGGAGCCCATCCCCGCCAGAGAGGCCGCGCCTCGCCTTCCACCGCCGCTTTCGGTGAGATAAGTCTCGAATTGCTTCTTGCCGCCATTGTTGCCAACTCTGTTTCTCGAGATTCAGGTTCCTGATAGCATCCGTGCTTTCGATCAGAAAGAAAATTCAGAGTCGAAATTCAGATTGCTTCTTTGATCTGATTTGATCTCCTCCTCAACATAACAATCCATGGTTCTTTGGCAGTTCGGGCAGGAGGAGCCGAGGGCGGAGCGGCGGATCCGGGTCGTGCAAGCCACCGCCGAGGGGCTCTACGCCGACGAAGGCTGGTCCTATTTCCAGTTCTTTGGGAGGTGCGTGAACCACCTGAGGAACGCTCTGGCCAGGCACCTCAACCTGCCGCGGAGCCCCGCCTTCGTCATGTGTGTGCGAGCGGGCCGCCACGGGAGGCTCACCCCACTCGTCGTCGACCTGCCCCACGGCGGCTCCGGCGAGACCCTCGAGGTCGTCGTCATGCTGTCCGGGACCCCTGGTGAGAGGCTATCTCCCATGTCTTACTGAATTTGTTATGCACAATGTGCAGATCTGATCGTAAAAGATGGTCTGAACTCTGAACTCTGAAGCTAGTAGAAAGAAACTACTGTTTCCACATTTCTTTTCTTGATCCAGATAATTCAGCTAGTAGAAAGGAACATTTTGCCACTAGTAGAAATTATGGAGCCTAGAGAGCCAAAACAAAGTTCATTCATCTCATTTCATCTTTACAAAATTCAGGCTGTATACTACAATGGACAGTGCATAAAAGCATAGTTCCTTGCACATTTATATTGTTTTGGGTTCTGCCTTCTTGACGCCGTCATTATACTGTTATTGATCATTGGTCTGCCACTTAACTTCCACATTATTTCTGCTGATTCAGCCTGTGATGCGCTGCGGCACCCGGACATCGACGCAGAGTAGAGAAAGATCAGAGCTGGAGTATAGAGAGCTCACTTCTTCACAAGTTTCGCCACCTCCGATATGATGACAGCAGAAATTGTGCCTATAGATAGATAGATAGAATAGATATAGATTGAGAAAATTCAGCAGCTCTAGTGTTTAGCTGAACTTGGTCCGTTCCTGACAGGACAGGGAGAGGGGGAAGCCCTGTCTGTTTTGGCCTCGCTGCTCTATGATTCAGAACTGCCGACGAAGGCATTGTTGCGTCCCCATGGCTGAACAATGTTTGTTGTGATGCTTGTCGTAGTAGTTGCTACATTGTCGCTCTTCTGATATTCATTTCTGTGATGTGATTGCCACCGTTTCTTTTCACTGTAGGGGGTTCCTGTAATGAGTAATAAGTTGATGATCCTGCAAAAAAAATAATTAGATCATGCATTTCGCGTAACTGAAAATGCTGTGATTTTTGCAATGAGTTGATGGTCCTGCATCCCTTTTAGAATATGCATTTCGTGTATAACTGAATAATGTACCGGGTTCTTCCTGTGAGCAGTAATGGGATTTTTAACGCATGAAATAAAAATCAAATTTTATCCAGGAGCTCTACATGACAACTAGTTTCTCCACATCACACTGTTTTCAGGTTCAAGTTCTGCAAGTTTTTTCTGGGCAATTTTTCTTTTGGTTTTTTCAAGCACGGTTTTCGCTTGGTTTTCTCTTTCTTTTTCCTTTTTATTTTTATTTTTCATGAACTTTCTTTTGAATTTGTGAACTTTTTAAAAGTTTGTGAAACATTTTTTTCAAATCTGCAATTGTTTTCCAAATTGGAGAACATAATTCAAACTCGTGAAATTTTTTCAAATTCATGAAATTTTGAAAATTTTAACTCATGAACAATTTTTAATTCATAATATTTTCCAATCCATGAACCATTTTCAAATTCACGATCTTGTAAATTTTTTAACCCGTAACAATTTTTTAAGTCGTGAACTTTTTCCAAATTTGTGAACTTTTTAAAATTTAACTCGTGAACACTTTTCAAATTCAAGAATTGTTTTTTAAACTTGTGAACTTTTTTGAAATTTCATGAACTTGTTTCAAAGCTAGTGGGCGAAGCAAGCACGCGTGCGAAGCTGGCGAGTAGGCGAGCAAGCTGGCGCAATAATAGGCCATGGCCTAGCAAGCGAACGCCAATTCCTAACTGGCGCTTAAAGCGCTGACTACGAGCTCCACAAATAGACCGCGCCACACACATGAATTTGTTCGAAATTTCAAAAAATGTTCGCCTCTTCAAATTTTTTTCAAAAAATTACAAATATTTGTATTTCAAAAAATTGTAGAGAAATTTCAGAAAAAAAATATGTGTTTCAAAATTGCTCAGATATCAAAACAAATACATTTTTTAAAAAGAGCAAACAAAATTTTCAACATGAACAGTATTTAAATTCTTTGACATTTTCTGGAAAATACTAAAAAATTGAAAATTTAAAAAAATCTTAGAAAAATATGAACAAAAGTTTGAAACCAATTGTTTTTTTAGAATTTCCTCAAACATTTTTGTATTTGTGTAGAGAGAGAGAGAGGGAGAGAGAGAGAGAGAGAGAGAGAGAGAGAGAGAGAGAGAGAGTGAGCAACGGGCGCTGTAGAGGATAAGGGTAGCACAACAGTAGCGCGGGGAAGGATCCGCGCCACTACTAAGCTCATCACTTATAGCACGGGATCCAAGTCAACCCTACTGCTAGTCGGAGCCCACAAGCTGGCCCCGTGTATAAGTAGTAGTAGCACGTGGTCCATGTCCCGTGCTACTGCTATGAGGTTAGAAGCAGCGTGAGTTGTGCAGCCAACGCTGCTACTGTTGCCTGCTCCGGGGGGGGGGGGGGGGGGGGGGGGGGGGGTGATGTGGGGGATGCTTAGCAGTAGCGTCGGGTTGCCCAGCCCGCGTTGCTACTGAGATGTACCTATAGCGTTGCTTCCAGTCCCGCGCTGCTACTGAGATGTACCTGTAGCGCTGCTTTTAGTCCCGCACTACTGCTAATTAATACTGGCGCCGGCTTCAGACCCTGCGCTACCGCTAAGTATCTATTTATAAGGTATTGTCTAGTAGCGTGAGCGACATTGAAAGAGGGACTAATAGCACTTATGGTTGTATCATTAGCAAGCTAGTTTAGTTAATTGTAAGTTTATTTTTGAAGGTCGAGCATCAAACACTAATGCAGATAGATTAGCTAAGTTTTCAAACACTCTTTATTAATGATGACATCTATGGTTTATTCACCACATGATTATGTTGTTATACCAATTCATGTGGACTATGATTAATAAAGCTTAGCTATATCCCTAAAAAAACTACAGTAAGATCGGGGGGCGAATTTGCCATTGGAGGGTCTGTGTAGAATTGGTTAGCGCAACTTTCTATCGTCGGGTCGCTGGTTCGTGAGCCGTGCGTCACTATTTTTCATCTTAATTTCTGATATTGACAGACGGGCCCACTAGTCATTGAGACATGTAGTATTCAAGTAATCCTATTTTCACCGCTATAAGTGGGCCCCATGACATGTCAGTGCCACGTCAGCCATATACAGTGCGATGTCGACATCTACAAATGGGATTATCATCGTATTTGCAGGTTTGTGCCAAGTTTTAGAATCAGCTCGGCATATTTTTTATGTTCAGACACTAAACCGAATATCCGTGGTAAATTGAAGCACCACTGATATATTTACCTCTACCAGAACCGCTAGAGAAACCGATTTTCACGCGGTAGCACCTCGGTTCGGTAATAGGGGAGAGTGAAGGTAAGACCGTAAGAGTGCTCTGGATATGGGTTGGGCCAAAAAGATGTCAGAGAATCCCAGCTGGTGCCCAAAGCCCGGAACAGCCATGGCGTCTGGCACCTTGAAATACCCCGGCTTGGCGCTTAAAGTAACCGCCTCACCCAACAGCTTTCTTTCTCCTCTCATCGCCGGACGGAGCCCCAGCGAACCAAGAACCTCTTCCTCGCCCTCTCTCCACCTCCAAGCGGCACAACACCGGCGACCGATGGAGCAGTTCCACGACAGGCAGCACGTGCGGCTGCGGAGCCGCAGGCGCGGCAAGTACCTCCTCGCCGCCGACGACGGGGAGAGCGTCACCCTCTGCCAGCACCGCGCGACACTGAACGTGGCCTGGGCGGTGCACCTCTACCACGGCGCCAACGGCGTCGGCCCGTACCTGCTCCTCCACAGCGCAGCCTACGGCCGCTACCTCGCCGTCACGGACACGCCGCTGCCGCGCGGGCCCGGCCACTTCCGCGTCGAGCAGCGCAGCAACGACCAGCCCGGGGCGGGGCCCGTCATGTGGCAGGTCATCGGGGGCGGGGGCGGGGGCAGGGGCTTCCCGGACGACGTCCGGGTCCGCAACGCCGGCGGCCACTACCTCCGCGTCCACGGCAGCTTCCCCGCCACGTCGAGCCCATCCCCGCTGTCAGGCTGGTGTAATCTTCAGAGCATAGAGCATCTTCAGATAGCGGACGACGGGGATGGAAGCACGTCAAGGGATCGGACGGCTCGCTACGCTCGCCTCCGACTGAAGCGTTATCAGTTACTGTTGTCTTTTTCGTTGCCGTAACTGTTCACCGTTATGTTTTGTAGCTGGCTATATAAAGCCACCCTTTCCCCTGTTGTAAGGCATGCCATTTCTATGAATGAATCAACTACAAACTTTATAGCTAATATATTCGCATATTCGCCTCGGATACCCATATACGCTCCTGGTGACGAACCCTAGCGTTTCGATCCCCAGATCCCTTAGTTCGATCCAGCTCCGGGTGTTACAATTGGTATCATGAGCCAGGCTGATCTTCGGAGAGCAGTGTAGCGACGCGGAAAAATTTTTCTCCCTCCCTTCCCTCCCACTTTCTGGCGGTGATTTTGGGGCGTCCGTGTCGGGCGGCGATGAAGGCAGTGTGGTGGCGCAGGCGGCGGTAGACTTATTCGACGACAGCTTGGGATCAGGATCGGGTTGCGGGAACGCTCTGTTTCCGTGGTAAAATTCCTCGTCCTCTTCCAGGTGGTGTTGCAGGGGAGCAGATCACCCTGGGTAGTCTCAGTCTCAGATCTGTTCGGGTTTCCAGTTCGGTGGGCTATAAAATTCCTCTCAGGTTGAGACTCAGATGGGGCGTCCAAAGCCGAGTTTGGATGAGAATGATATCGCGGAATTGTTGGCTCTTAAAGGCGAGGTAGTGCAGACCCGTGAAGATACGGCAGAGATGCGGGGAGAACTAGATGATCTGCGAAAAGACGTCCACGCCATGAACCTCAAGCAGGATACTATGGCCAAAGCGATGACGGGAGTGCAGGACGTGGTTTCTGCTCTGAATACGCAGTTGTCGACCATGGCGGATATCCTCAAAAGTTTCAGCAACAATCAGGTACCAACTTCAGGGCAACCAGTCACAACCCAAACAGTAACGGATGTTGACATTCCCCAAACTTCTCGAGAGGCTGCAGAACCTGATCACACCAGACCATTAACTGAAGAATTGCGCAAGCGTTTGGCGTTGGAACAAGAGAAGACCAAACAGTGTGCACTCCAACTACCGGCCAGTTTGCCTCCTGTCCGGGTACCCACTAGATCAGCGCCTCCGGGCTATGCAGATGCACCTCGGCGTGACACTCATTCGGGCAATGCAACTCCTACAGCCACTTATCGAACTGCCCACACTGCTGTCTTCAATAACTTTCAGCCACCAGCAATTCGCACGCATTGGGAGGATTTCTACAGACAGTACGAACAGGAAATGAGGACACAGTTTCTGAAATCCATCACTAAAGGACCTCGTTTGGATTTCCCTTCCTTTGATGGGGATAATCCAGGAGGATGGATCAGGCAGTGTGACAAGTTTTTCCAGATGTCAGGCACACCTAATGAGTACAAAGTAAACCTTGCACAAATGCATGTAGTGGGCAAGGCAGACGTTTGGCTCAGGCGCTCGGGTATTCTAGCAAAGAAACCAACATGGTCTCAATTTTGCACTGAACTCCTGCATTGTTTTTCTTCCTCCAGTTCATATGATTTGACAGAGAAGTTCCATTCCCTGAAACAGAACACTCTGACTGTTGCTGAATACACTGAACAGTATGAGGAACTCATGGCTGAAGTTCAGCAGGAAAACCCTGACATTTCAGAAAGTTGGTTTGTGAGATGCTACGTGAATGGACTCAGATCTCAGTTGAAATTCCAGTTGAGGCCTCTTAGACCGGTTACCCTAACAGATGCTTATTGGTTGGCAATTGACATTGAACAAGGAGCACCTATCAAGAAGCAGTTCCAACAGTACACATCTACTTCTAAAGCAACTACCCTGTTCCCCAAGCAACATACTAGCCTACCTGACAAACCCCATGAGTTCAAAACTCCAGTTACTACTCAGAGGGCTAGGGAACCAGGCAAATGTTAGAGATGTGGAGACCACTGGTTTCATGGCCATAAGTGTAAGCAGGCACCTGTAATCAATGTTCTAACTGGAGAACCACCCACTGAAATTCCAGGAGAACAAGAGGAAATGGAACAAGAAGAGCAGCTTGCTGCAGAGGAACAATGTATGAGAATTTCTTTACAAGCTATGCAAGCAGACAGTGTTAATACTATCTCTATTGCTGTATTTGTGGGGGGGAAAACAAGCTATTGCTTTAGTAGACTCTGGCAGTAATTCAACGTTTATGAGTCTGAAATTTGCTCTACAAACTTCTTGCACAATTCTCAAGGACAAGTCCAGAGCAGTAACTGTTGCTGGAGGAGGGAAGTTGTGGTCAGGATCTTACATCCCTACAACTACTTTCACTGCTGGTAATACTCAGTTTCAACACCAATTCAGAATATTGGATTTGCCAGGCCATGATATTGTTCTGGGTTCAGACTGGATGGCCAAGCATAGCCCAGTGGCATTTTCTTATGATCCAAGACAGCTTATTATTTGCCATAATCAGAGTACCTCTGTTACTATTCCTGCATGTGAGACATTATCTGCTACAGAAGAAATTGATGCTCTGCAGTTGCATAGAATGTTACTTAGTGGTGCTCCTGCATTTGTACTTCAGTTAGCAGAAGACACTACTTTCAATCCTAGCAAAACTGACAACACTCCTCCTCCAATTATGGATGTGTTGCAGGAATTTCCTGAAGTTTTTCAAGAACCACAAGGATTACCTCCAGTAAGAGAATTGGATCATGAGATACCCCTGAAACCCAATGTTGAACCACCTAATTCCAGGCCCTACAAGGTTCCTCATATGCAGAAGAATGAGATGGAGAAACAAATTCACCACCTGTTGCAGTCAAAGATGATCAGGGAAAGCCAAAGCCCTTATTCTTCCCCAGCAATTTTAATTATGAAGAAAGATGGGTCTTGGAGAATGTGCATTGACTACAGGAAACTAAATGCAGCTACAGTTAAGAACAAATTTCCCATTCCAGTAATTGAGGACCTGCTGGATGAGCTCCATGGAGCAAAGATCTTCTCCAAATTGGACCTCAGATCAGGGTATCATCAGATAAGAATGCATGACAAAGACATACCCAAAACTGCATTCAGAACTTATTTTGGGCACTATGAGTCTTTGGTCATGCCATTTGGGCTAACCAATGCACCTGGCACTTTTCAAGCTCTCATGAACAAGATTTTTGGCCCTTACCTCAGAAAGTTTGTGTTGGTATTCTTTGATGATATACTTATATTCAGTCAAAATCCAGAAGAGCACAAAGAACATCTCAAAATAGTACTGCAACTTCTCAAACAACACCAGTTATATGTCAATATCTCTAAATGTGTCTTTGCAGTACCCCAGGTAGCATATTTGGGCCACATTATTTCTGGCAGTGGAGTTTCTACTGACCCAGCCAAGATCTCTGCAGTTGCAGACTGGCCAATTCCAACTACTCCAACCCAGTTAAGAGGTTTTCTGGGGTTGTGTGGGTATTACAGACGTTTTGTCAAAAACTTTGGCAGCATTGCTAGGCCTCTCCACAACATACTGAAGAAAGACAGTTTTGTCTGGTCCTCTGAACAAACACAAGCTTTTCAAGAGTTGAAACAAGCACTGATCTCTGCCCCACTGTTGGCCCTTCCTGACTTTTCTGCTTCTTTTGTTCTTGAGACAGATGCTTCAGGAACTGGGTTGGGAGCTGTGATGATGCAACAAGGGCAGCCCATCACTTATTATAGCTCAGTTTTGTGCCCCAAAAATGCTGCATTATCCACTTATGAAAAGGAATCATTGGCAATTATGGAAGCATTGAAGAGATGGAGACATTATTTTCTGGGAAATGACTTAATTATCAGAACTGATCATCAGAGCTTACAGTTCATGACAGATCAGAAAGTATCAACTAGCATTCAACACAAACTAATGCTTAAACTATTGGAGTTCAACTTTCAGTTGGAGTACAAAAAGGGAAAAGAGAACATTGTGGCTGATGCCCTGTCTAGAAAGTACTCCTGTTTGGCCATCTCACTAGCCACTCCACAGTGGATCTCTGAAGTGGAGACTTCTTACCATAATGATCCTCATTGCCAGCAGTTACTAGAGAAGCTCTTACTAACTGACACACATGCTGTCAATCATAACTCCCTTCATAATGGTATAATCAGACATAAAGGAAAAATTTATGTGGGGAGAGACACTGCTTTGAGGATGAGAATTATGCAGGCCTTGCACTCTTCTGCTATTGGGGGGCATTCAGGCATGAAAGCATCTTACAAGAGGTTGAAATAGGTGTTTTACTGGCCTGGCATGAAAAAGGACTTGGACAACTTTGTGTTACTCTGCCCAGTGTGTCAGAAAAACAAGGGGGAAACCTGCCCATATCCTGGGTTCTTAGACCCACTACACATTCCTGACATGGTATGGACACATATCAGCATGGATTTCATTGAAGGACTGCCCAAATCCAATGGGAAAGAGGTGATCTTTGTGGTGGTGGACAGATTGTCTAAATTTGCTCATTTCATTCCTTTGTCACATCCCTATACAGTCCAAACAGTCGCTCGAGCATTCATTGATAATGTGCTGAAGTTGCATGGGCCCCCTCTTGCAATTGTTTCTGACAGAGACTGTATTTTTACCAGCAGACTGTGGAAAGACATTTTTGCTGCTATGGGAATTGAATTACGTTACAGCTCAGCTTATCACCCTCAGTCTGACGGCCAGACGGAACGTGTAAACCAGTGCATTGAAAACTATTTGCGTTGCATGACAACATTGGAACCAAAGAAATGGGCACTGCATTTGTCTATGGCAGAGTATTGGTACAATACTTCATTTCACTCTTCGTTGCAGAAAACTCCTTTTCAGGCACTTTATGGCTACCCTCCCCCTGACCTCCAGCTTCCAGAAGCGTTGGCAACCATTGACAAAGAAGCAACAGAGTTCTTGGGGGACCGGACTGTGATGTGGCAGCAATTGAAATCCAACCTGGCCAATGCTCAAGCTCGTATGAAGAAATACGCTGATCTTAAGCGGGTGGAACGACAGTTGTCAGTGGGCGACATGGTCTACCTCAAAATGCAGCCGTACCGCTTGAATGCATTCGGTGCTCACTCGCATATTAAACTCCAGAGTAAATTTTATGGCCCATTCAGGGTGATCGCCAAAGTGGGAAACGTGGCTTACAAATTGCTGTTGCCAGATAGCGCTGCCATTCATCCTGTTTTCCATGTGAGCCAGCTGAAGAAGCATCTGGGTCCCACAGCCGTTCCTTGTGCTGATCTTCCATTGATTGGTCCGGATGGGCGTGTACGCACTGAACCATCTTGGGTGTTGGAGACACGCCAAATCCCACGTAACAATGTCGCGGTGGTGCAATGGCTTGTGCAGTGGGAGAATTTGCCACCTGCAGAGGCGTCCTGGGAGGATGCAGATTTTATGAAAAAGGTGTTCCCAGCGTTCTTTAAGCAGACGGTGGATCGCTGGTTTAATCGTTCAGCTTCTTGAGGACAAGTTCGCCCTCAGCGGGAGGTATTGTCAGGCTGGTGTAATCTTCAGAGCATAGAGCATCTTCAGATAGCGGACGACGGGGATGGAAGCACGTCAAGGGATCGGACGGCTCGCTACGCTCGCCTCCGACTGAAGCGTTATCAGTTACTGTTGTCTTTTCCGTTGCCGTAACTGTTCACCGTTATGTTTTGTAGCTGGCTATATAAAGCCACCCTTTCCCCTGTTGTAAGGCATGCCATTTCTATGAATGAATCAACTACAAACTTTATAGCTAATATATTCGCATATTCGCCTCGGACCCATATACGCTCCTGGTGACGAACCCTAGCGTTTCGATCCCCAGATCCGTTAGTTCGATCCAGCTCCAGGTGTTACACCCGCCAGAGAGGGCCCGCCTCGCCTTCCACGCCCGTTTTTGGTGAGACCCGGCCGTTCTTGCCATTGTTTACCAGCTCTGTTTTCGATCAGAAAGAAAGTTCAGATTCCTGATAGCTTCTTTGATTTGATCTCCTCTTCATCAACATAATAATTCATGGTTTTTGGTGCAGGAGGTGCCTCCGGCGTGGCGGTTGATCCGGTTCCGGCTCTATACCGATGACGGCTGGTCCCGGTTCCAGTTCCAGTTCTAGGGGAGGTGCGTGTACAACCTGAGGAAGAACTTGGCGTGGATCCTAAACCTGCCGCTGCCCCGGCGCCACGCCTTTGTCATGTGCGTCCGAGCGGGCCGGTACGGAAGGCTAACCCCGCTCGTCGACAACCTGCCCCGCGGTGGCTCCGGCGAGACCCTCGAGCTCGTCGTCATGCTGTCCGGGACCCCCAGTGAGAGCCTCTCTCCATGTCTTGCTGAAAATTTGTTATGCACAATGTGCAGATCTTGGTGTGGATACTCCTATTCTTGCTGCATGGTCATGATATTTTTGGTTTTATTTTGGTTGTCTTGTAGTAGACTACTGTAGGTAGTTGCTTACTGAGGAACAAATTTCATGAGTAATTTGGGGTCTTACTTTAGTGGAGTGCTAATCTGATCGTGCTTGGAAAAATGATATTATGCCAGGTTTTCTTAGGACTTTGGGACTTGTCTGAACTCTGAAACTTGTTGCAGCCTTGTAGAAAAGTAAAAGTAGTTGAATGGGAATATTATAGGTGCCAATGCCATGTGGATTTATTAGTTTTGCAGAGAATACGCTAAGTTTCTAACCAATGAGCAAAATTCAGGCTGTATCCTACAATGGATAGTGCAGAAAAGCTTAGTTCCTCGCACATTTATATTGTTTTTGGTTTTGCCTTCTTGATGCCGTTATTATACTGTTATTCATCATTGGTCCGCCGCTTAACTTCCACATTATTTCCACTAATTCAGCCTATGATGCGCTGCGGCACCCGGATGTCGACGCAGAGTAGAGAAAGATCAGAGTCCTGACACAAGTTTTGCCTATGGATAAATATAGATTGAGAAAACTCAGCAGCTCTCGCGTTTCTTCTACTAGCTGAACTTGGTCCGTTCTCCTGACAGGACAGGGAGAGGGGGAAGCCTCACTGTTTTATGATTCAGAACTGCCGAAGGCATTGTTGCGTCGCATGGCTGAATAATGTTTGTTCTGATGCTGGTTGTAGTAGTTGCTGCATTGTTGCTCTTCTGACATTCATCTCTGTGATGTGATTTCCACCATTTCTTTTCACTCTAGGGGCTCCTGTAATGAGTAATGAGTTGATGATCCTGCAAAAAAATTTAATTAGATCATGCATTTCGCGTAACTGAAGATGCTGTGATTTTTGCAATGAGTTGATGTGTCACACCTAGGTAGGGGATGAGAGTGTATGGCTCGTGTTCTCCCCCCTTTGTTGACCTTATTCGAGCTTGCTAACTCTCAATCTCTCCATGGATTCTTGCTAGTTTTTTGGGGGGAAGGGAGAGAGGAGATCTAGATCCACATTTCCACCAATCACTTTCTCCTCTATGTGAGGGGAACCCCTTGGATCTAGATCTTGAAGTTCTTGGTGTTCTCCTTCTTATTCTTCCTCTCATTTTTCTCCCTAGCATTAGTTGCTTTGGTGGGATTTGGGGGAGAAGGACTTGGGCACTCCGTGTGCCCTTGCCATTGCATTTGGTGCATTGGTTTGAGTTCTCCATGGTGATACGTGGAAGTTACAAGTTGAGAAGCTTATTACTCTTGGGTGTTTGGTACCCTTGAGCTTGTTCCTCTTGAGTGCTTGGGTGCCCCAGACGGTTGGTGGTTTTCGGAGCTCAATCATTGTGGTCCAAAGCTTCGGGCAAGCGTCGGGGTCTCCAATTAGGTTGTGGAGATCGCGCTGAGCAATTTGACGGGTACCGGTGACCGCCCCCAAGGGTTGCCAAAGTGTACGGGTTCGGTGACCGCCCCCAAGGGTTGCCATTTGTACGGGTTCGGTGACCGCCCTTAAGGGTCCCTTAGTGGAATCACGACATCTTGCATTGTGCGAGGGTGTGAGGAGATTACGGTGGCCCTAGTGGCTTCTTGGGGAGCATTGTGCCTCCACACCTCTCCAAATGGAGATTAGCATCCGCAAGGGTGTGAACTTCGGGATACATCGTCGTCTCCGCGTGCCTCGGTTATCTCTTACCCGAGCCCTTTACTTATGCACTTTACTTTGTGATAGTCATATTGTTTTTTGTCATATATCTTGCTATCACTTAGTTGTTTATCTTGCTTAGCATAAGTTGTTGGTGCACATAGGTGAGCCTAGTTGTTTTAGGTTTTGTGCTTGGCAAATTAACCGCTAGGTTTATTCCGCATTTATTCAAGCCTAAACCGTAATTTTTTAAAAAGCACGTTCACCCCCTCCCCCTCTAGGCGACATCCTCGATCTTTCAGAGTGTATGGGCCAGAGCCCAGTGGGTGTAGTGGGCCGCTTGCGGCCAGCGTGTGTGTGTGGACTTGTACTTAAGCGGTGGCCGCAAACGAGACATGCAGGAAATGAAATACGATCTGAATTCTCTCATCCCCTTCCCTTCTCCGCTCACCTACCTGCTTCCTCCCTCACCCCGATCCCCTTTCCTGTGGGATCGATCCTCTCCCTAGGGTTCAACGGTCGTCACAATTGGTATCAGAGGCCACAAAATTTTTCTTCTCCGCTGCCGATCCGCGCCGTCGCCCCACATCCTCTTGGTAAATCGGTAACACCCACCGCATCAGGTGCGGATTTGCTTCGGTGAATTCGCGCGAAATCCTGTGTGGGGTTCGATTTGCTCGGAGCGGGAGCAACGATGCCATCCAAGGCTTCTGTGCAGACGCGGCAGCTCATGGACACCATGGAGAATCAGACATCCAACCTCTCGGCCCTCATGGAGAAGCTACTGGAGCGCTTCGATGAGGAGCGGGCGGAGGCGGGGAAGCGTGCAGAGGTGCAGGCCGCCTTCAACAGCCAGGTCCCCCAAGAGCTCGCCAGCCTCTCCAAGCAGATCGGCCTCACCCAAGCCGAGGTCGACGACGTTCGGAAGGGGGCCTCCTCTTCGCCCTCGTCGGCCCTCTCCGCCAGATCCGACGTCGACAACCCGACCATGACTGCGCCACCACCACCACCGCCACCGGAGCCGCGTGTCGCTCCACCTCCGAGCGCGCTGCCACATCCGCAGGCGCTGGCTGGCGGCCAGCCGCGCGCCCGTCTGATCAACGACGGACCGCTGATGCTTCCAGTACCAGAGCAGCCGCCACCACCAGAGCGCGCTCATCACCAACAACCGCGCGAGGATTACTTCACCAAGCCATCGAAACACAATTTCCCTCGCTTCAATGGGGAGTACCCGCGCGTTTGGATGGATCGATGCCTGGCGTATTTCGAGCTCTACCGCGTGCCGGAGCACAGTTGGGTGACCACCGCAGTGCTCTATGTGGAAGGGCGTGCTGCACTCTGGTTACACACGTTTCGGCAACAAAATCCGATTATCCGCTAGGATATGTTCAGGCACGCGATTGAAGAGGAGTAGGGACCGGACAAATTTGAGTCCCTGATGCACAGCCTCTTGCAATTGCGACAGACTGGCAGCGTGATTGAGTACATGCAGCAATTTAAGGTTCTGATGTACAATTTGCTGGCCCTGGATGCAAACCTGAGTCCCAAATTTTTTGTGACACAATTTCTGATGGGCCTTAAGGATGAGCTGCGCGCTGCCGTACGCCTTCAAGCACCCAACAACATCACCCGTGCCACAGTTTTTGCAAGAATTCAGGAAGAGGAGCTTGCGAGCAGGTCGACCGCCTCCACTGCCCCACTCTGCACCAACTCCGGGACGGCCACCGACAGATGCAACCGTGGTGCCAGCAGGGAACCCACCCAAACCGATCGTCGCAGCCAAACAAGCGGCAGATGACTTTGGCAGAGAGCGGCAGTTACGGGATTACAAGCGTGGCCCGTGTTTCCGCTGTGGCGAGAAGTACTCCAGAGAGCATCAGTGCAAGCGATCAGCTAAACTACTTACCATTGAGGTTGGTGAATATGGAGAGGTCATGTCAGATGATGCAGTGCGCACCCTGGAGCTGTTAGATGAACCAGTGGTGGCTGACGCCGCGTGCTGCCTACTATCAGCGCACGTTGCACAAAGCACGAAAGTGGCAGAAACCATCAGACTTCGCGCTACTGTGGGCGGACAGACAATGTTGTTACTCGTCGACTCCGGCAGTACACATAGTTTAGTCAGCACAGCTTTTGCTAAGCGTGTGGCGGTTTCGACAACCAAGATGCCGGCAGTGGCCGTTCGCGTCGCCAACGGCCAACGGCTGACCTGCATAGCTATGGCACCCCAACTCCGCTGGACCATTCAAGGTCACAAATTTGTCACCAGAAATCCGTCATGAATTAACAGGTTTCTTGTAGCGCGCTATGCACCTGTTGGAGTTGGGCGCGTACGATGTCGTCCTGGGAGTTGACTGCTTTGCTCAGTACAGCCCAATGAAATGTGATTGGAATCTGAAATCAATGGAATTCGTCAAGGAGGGAACCACGGTACAGCTGTTCGGTGTGCGCACGGAGGAGCAGCCTACGCTAGCGGCAATGGATGCTGCTATGCTTTGGCAACTGCAGGAGGCCAACAAAATCTGGGGTGCGGCTCTGTTGCAGATTCAGGCCCCCGCACCACCTCAAGAGGAACCAATTCCCCCGATCATCCAACAGATACTGATAGACTTTCGTGATGTCTTTGAGGAGCCAAACACATTACCTCCTCGTCGACAATACGATCACGCCATCACCCTGGAACCGGGCACAACACCAATCAACTGCAGACCATACCGGTACTCACCACTGCAAAAAGATGAGATCGAGTGACATGTTGCTGAAATGCTCCGCAAGGGCCTCATCACTCTTAGCATGAGCCCGTTTGCTGCGCCGGTCCTTTTGGTCAATAAAAAGGATGGATCCTGGCGATTCTGTGTTGATTATCGAAGATTGAACGCCGTAACCATCAAGAACAAATTTCCCCTTCCGGTTATCGATGAGCTACTGGATGAATTGGCGGGTGCGGCAATCTTCTCCAAGATCGATTTGCGTTCGGGTTATCATCAGATCCGCATGCGAGAGGGGGATGAAGCAAAGACAGCCTTCAAAACTCATCACGGGCACTTCGAGTTCCACGTGATGCCGTTCGGAGTCACAAATGGACCTCCCAGATTCCAATGCCTCATGAACGCTCTCCTCGCTGGACCGTACCATAAGTATGTCATAAGTTTTCTGGATGACATTCTGGTGTTCAGTCATACATTGCAGGAACATGTCGAGCTTTTGCGCATGGTGTTGACTCTGTTGCGACAACATCAACTGTATGACAAGGAATCCAAGTGCTCATTTGCCCAGCCTCGCATCGAATATCTTGGACATGTGATTTCCAAGGAAGGTGTGCCAACGGATGCCAGCAAGACCAGCACCATGTGTTCGTGGCCTATACCAACAAATGCCACAGAGCTGCGGGGATTCCTCGGTCTAACTGGTTACTATCGCAGGTTCGTTCCAAGATATGGGATCATCGCCAAGCCACTCACACAGCTGCTCACTAAGAAAGGATTTCTCTGGTCTGAACAAGCCCAGGTCGCCTTCGACCTCCTCAAGCAAGCTATGGTCAATACCCCGGTCTTGGCACTGCCGGATTTTTCGCGCTCGTTTTCCATCGAAATAGGTGCTTGCGACACCGGAGTGGGCGCGGTGCTAGTCCAAGATGGTCACCCAGTGGCATATCTCAGCAAGGCATTGGGGGTCCGCAATCAGCGTCTGTCCATCTATGAGAAAGAGTTTCTCGCTGTCATCATGGCCGTTGACAAATGGCGTGCCTATGTGCAGAGAGCTCCCTTTGTCATTATCACTGATCACAAAAGTTTGTGCAGTTTGGGAGATCAACAGTTGGAAATAGAGCTTCAGCGCAAGGCTATGTTAAAGATGGTGGGGTTACAGTTCTCCTTCAAATATCGCCGGGGCCAAGACAACGGCGCGACAGATGTCTTGTCCCGCATCGGCCACTTACTGTCTGTCGAAGCAATGTCTGTCTGTCAGCCCCAATGGCTTCAAGAGGTTGCTAACTCTTATGAGACAGATCCCGATGCGCAAGCCATGTTGCAGCGGTTGGCCCTTTGCAGTCCAGACGACCAAGGTTATGAGCAAGGGGTGATTCGCCATCATGGCAAACTATGGATCGGAGCGAACACTGCCCTGCAGACCAAGATGATTAGTGCATTTCACACGAGCGCGGTGGGAGGACATTCAGGAGTCACGGCCACTTATCAACGCCTCAAGAAACAATTCACTTGGCGTGGTCTCAAACCGGCCGTCGAAGATTTTGTGAGACAGTGTGCAGTCTGTCAACATGTGAAGTCTGAACATATCCGGACCCGGGTCTGCTTCATCCACTTCCAATACCCACTCAGCCGTGGAAGGATTTGACGATGGACTTCATCGACGGCTTGTCGGCATCCGACGAATACGAGGTGATGATGGTCGTCGTCGACCGGTTCACCAAGTATGCACACTTTGTGCCACTTCGTCACCCATACACCGCTACTACCGTCGCGCGTACCTTCTAGGACAACATCATCAAGTTACACGGAGTGCCCCATTCCATCATCTCTGACAAAGATAGTGTTTTCACCAGTAAAATGTGGCGGGCAATACTGGATGCTGCTGGTACAAAATTGAGTTACTCCACGGCATACCATCCTCAGACCGATGGGCAAAGTGAGCGGGTGAACCAGTGCCTTGAAATGTATCTTCGTTGTGCTATCCACGAGACACCCAAGCGGATGGTGCAAGTGGCTGTCAACCACGGAGTTCTGGTACAACACAACCTACCACTCCTCACTCAATACTTCACCATTTGAAGCCTTGTATGGGCAGGAACCAAACCTGGGAGGGTTGCCTACCTTGGCCACCAACTTACCTAAAGATGCAGGAACAGAGTTTGACTGGGCGACACACAACACAAGGCTGCATGCCCAGCTCTCTCGCGCGCAGAATCGGTGCAAGCAGAAGGCCGACAAGCACCGCTCAGAGTGTTCCTTCCAAGTGGGAGAACATGTTCTACTCAAGCTTCAACCCTACACTCAATCAATTGTCGCCAACCGCCCCTGCCCCAAGTTGGCATACAAGTTCTTTGGGCCATTCACCGTCGAGCAGCGCATCGGCACCATGGTGTACAAGTTGGCACTTCCGGAGGACAGACGCATCCACCCGGGTTTTCATGTATCCCAGCTCAAGCCGTTCACACCAGATTACTCTCCGGTCTTCTCCGAGCTACCACGCACTCTAGACCTCACCGCTGCTCCGTTACAGCCCATTACCATCCTCGCCCGTCGCCTCGTCAAGAAAGGTAACTCCTCGGTGCTGCAGGTTCAAGTCCAATGGTCTTCACTGTCGCCAGACTCTGCAACCTGGGAAGATTACTCCGTGCTGCATCACCGATACCCAACGGCTCCTTGCTGGAATGAGACAACACTTCCGCTCAAGGAGGGACGAATGTCACACCTGATGTGGGTACATCAGTGGACTAGATAGGGGATGAGAGTGTGAAAGAACATGCGGTGCCCCCATGTTTGGTTTTGGTAATTGATGATAATCTCTATGGACTAATGGTTGCCTTGAGTTATATTTGAAGGTTTTGTCCATAGGCTTTTTCTTGGAGTACATGTGTTGGTTTCAAGGAGAGTTTGTGTCGACCAAGGTGCTATTCAAGGAATTACCTAAAGATTGGTCTTGTGAGAGGTTGATCAAGACTAAGTCAAAGAGTGAATCAAGTTGATCAAACCATAAAGCGTAAAGATGTACCGAGAGGGATCAAGTGATCCCATGGTATGGTAAGCATTGTCCATTACGCTTTGTTTGCTAACCCATGGTTTTCGTGAGAGTTCTTTGTAGGGTTAGGTTGCGATGTGCAAGTTCAAGTGGAGCATCATGAAGAGATCAAATGCTTGAAGCTTGCCGTTCATTATGGTAACAATGGATTTATGAAGATGTGCGAAGAGTGGCTCACCCATAGTGGAGTATGGGGGAGCAATCAACTAGTCTTCTTCGAGCCAACACAATCAAGAAAGGTGGTCCAACTTGAGGGAGTCAAGATCGTCATCATCTAGCTCAAGTGGACTATGTGCAAGACAAAGGTTTGCCCTTGATAGGTTTTCTATTTTTCCGGTCTCATGGTGGTAGTTGGGAGACCGGGTTATAGGATCGATTGCCGTACTATCAAGGGGGCTCTCGATGAGTAGCTTGATCGTATCGTTCATAGAGAGCTCAAACCTTTGCATCCTTGCATCATCTTTATTGGTTCTTGTTTGGTTCGCTTTGTGAGTCTTAGAGCTTATGGTCATCTTGATGACAAGCTCGAGTTCATCGAAAACGGAGTTCACATGCATATTCTATGATGTTTTCGATGTTGGAGGTTTTGCCGATTCTTCTCGGTTGGAGGTTTCACTCCTATATTTGTTAGGCATACCTCCCCTGCCTCTTCTTACTATAACCAGTCGTGGTTTTGATGCTGCTCGTCATCTTGTATCCAACAAGCTTGAGTTTGCTCAATTCGGAGCTCATTTGCAGAAGTTTTGGCAGTTCTGGTTTTCTCCCTGTGAAAGTACCGCGGTCGGCAGCGGCAGTACCGCTTATAGCGTCAAGCGGTAGTACCGCTCTACTGCCGCCTTGATTTTGGGTCCTGCACTTTTCATGTCGGGTTTAGCAGTAGTTGCATGGCAGTAAGGCACGGTAGTTCCGCCTACCACCTATAAGCGGTAGTACCGCTTCTGCATTACTGCCACCGTACTCTGCTCTGCCCTGCCTCTTTTGGTCCCGTGTTCTGCTCCTCCAGCGGTAGTACCGCTGGGGTGAGCGGTAGTACCTCTTATAAGCGGTACTACCGCCCCAAGGTTCATGTTTTGTTGCTCCTTTTCCCTGCTTCTTACGCCCGAGCGGTAGTACCGCTCGTGTGCGGGCTGAGCACATAACGGTTGGATCTTCCCCCTCCTATAAAAGGGGGTCTTCTTCCCCAATGAACCTTATCTCTTGGGCTCGTGTTCTCCCCCCTTTGTTGACCTTCTTCGAGCTTGCTAACTCTCAATCCCTCCATGGATTCTTGCTAGTTTTGGGGGGAAAGGAGAGAGGAGATCTAGATCCACATTTCCACCAATCACTTTCTCCTCTATGTGAGGGGAACCCCTTGGATCTAGATCTTGGAGTTCTTGGTGTTCTCCTTCTTGTTCTTCCTCTTATTTTCCTCCCTAGCATTAGTTGCTTTGGTGGGATTTAGGGGAGAAGGACTTGGGCACTCCGTGTGCCCTTGCCATTGCATTTGGTGCATCGGTTTGAGTTCTCCATGATGATACATGGAAGTTACAAGTTGAGAAGCTTATTACTTTTGGGTGCTTGGTACCCTTGAGCTTGTTCCTCTTGGGTGCTTGGGCGCCCCAGACGGCTGGTGGTTTTCGGAGCTCAATCATTGTGGTGCAAAGCTTCGGGCAAGCGTCGGGGTCTCCAATTAGGTTGTGGAGATCGCCCCGAGCAATTTGACGGGTACCGGTGACCGCCCCCAAGGGTTGCCAAAGTGTACGGGTTCGGTGACCGCCCCCAAGGGTTGCCATTTGTACGGGTTCGGTGACCGCCCTTAAGGGTCCCTTAGTGGAATCACGACATCTTGCATTGTGCGAGGGCGTGAGGAGATTATGGTGGCCCTAGTGGCTTCTTGGGGAGCATTGTGCCTCCACACCGCTCCAAACGGAGATTAGCATCCTCAAGGGTGTGAACTTCGGAATACATCGTCATCTCCGCGTGCCTCGGTTATCTCTTACCCGAGCCCTTTACTTATGCACTTTACTTTGTGATAGCCATATTGTTTCTTGTCATATATCTTGCTATCATTTAGTTGTTTATCTTGCTTAGCATAAATTGTTGGTGCACATAGGTGAGCCTAGTTGTTTTAGGTTTTGTGCTTGGCAAATTAACCGCTAGGTTTATTCCGCATTTGTTCAAGCCTAAACCGTAATTTTTTAAGAAGCACCTATTTACCCCCCCCCTCCCCTCTAGGCGAGATCCTCGATCTTTCAGAGTGTATGGGCTAGAGCCCAGTGGGTGTAGTGGGCCGCTTGTGGCCAGCGTGTGTGTGTGGACTTGTACTTAAGCAGTGACCGCAAACGAAGATAGGCAGAAAATGAAATACGATCTGAATTCTGCTTCCTCCCTCACTCTGATCCTCTTTTCTGTGCGATCGATCCTCTCCCTAGGGTTCATCGGTCATCACATGATGGTCATGCATCCCTTTTAGAATACGCATTTCGTGAATATGTGAAAAATGTACTGGGTTCTTCCTGTGAGCAGTAACGGGATTTCTAACTCATGAAAATAATTCAGATTTTATCCAGGAGCTCTACATGAAAGCTAGTTTCGGCCCATCACATTGTTTTCAGGTTGAGCCCCGCTTCGGTACATCCCCTTACTCAACATACCTTTGACAAATAGTACCCACTTTCGCTTGCATGGTGGGTCGCTAGCCGAAATGTATACGTACGTACGCTCAAGGAGTAGCGTCAAATAGACGCCAACTCATATTTGGCGCCTGTTATAGGCTCCAACCTGGATTGGCCCATTTACATTTTTCTTTCCTTTTTTTAAGCTTCAAAAAATATTGCGCCAGTTGGGATTCAAACTTGAAAGCAACAGGTTTAGTTCCAAGCGTAGTTAGCAGCTGGGACATATAACAGGTTGTGCTGTGAGTGTGGGCTTTTGGCGGGCAACCTCCATGAAAGTGGTTATTTTGAAAAATTAGACAATCACATTTTGGAGTTTCAAAAAATTCTGAAAAAAAATCTACACATTCATATGAATGTATTCAACATGTGTATAAATTCTACAATGAAATACATTGTGCTGAAAGCTACACAAAAAATAGAAAATATTGCATTTCTAATAGTGAAAAGTGTGTGTACTGTTTATCAGTTTGAAACTCGTGATTTGTCTTTTTTTTGTAGCTCTCACCATAATTTATTTCGTCTTCAAAATTTATACACATTTAGAATACATCCATGTAAACATGAATGATTTTTATCATATTTTTAAAAACTTTTAAATATATTTTCTGTTTTATTTTTCTAAAAACGACCTCCATGGAGGTCGACCGCCATTGGCATTTAGCGGCTATTCATAGTTCTACTTCTTCATCTTCTTGTTGTGTACAATTCTGGTTCAAGTTCTGCAAGGTTTTTCAGGGTGTTTTTTCTTTTGGTTTTTTCAAGCATGGTTTTCGCTTGGTTTTTCTCTTTCTTTTTCCTTTTTAGTTTTATTTTTTTGTCCTTTTTCATTTTTATTTTTCACAACCTTTCAATCGAATTTGCAAAGTTTTTGAAAAATTGTTTTTCAAATCTGCAATTGTTTTCCAAATTTGCGAACACTTTTCAAACTAGTGAACTTTTCTCAAATTCGTATCGTTTTCAATCCACGAACCTTTTCCAAATTGATGTTATTTTAAAAAAATTAACTCATAACAATCTTCAAAGTCGCGAACTTTTTAAAATTTAACTCGCGAATACTTTACAAATTCGTGAACTGTTTTTTAAGCTTGTGAACTTTTTTCAAATTTCATTAACTTTTTTCAAACCTAGCGGGCGAAGCGAGCGAGCTAGCGCAATATTAAACTTTTTTACAGACCCCACATTTGTCTTCTTTGCCAAGGGCTACTAAAATGTCCAAATGATCAGAAATTTGAAGAGGACCTCACACACCAAATTATCTACCATGCAATTTTTTTTGAATTTATTGATTTTTTTAAGTATTTATTTTGAATTTTTTCTTCAGCGCAGGTGCAGATTAGTCTGGGCACCGAATCGCTGCTCTCTGAATTGACACTACAATATGGAAGTTGCAGTTATGGACAAATAACAACCAGTCAATACATGGCTGACAAATCATACGTACCCCACAGCACACACAAACATCCCATGGCATATCAGCGGCATGATCAGCATGTACAGCATTCTAAATGGGAACAAAGAAACAAAGCTATCCTGCGGCCTGCTCCATGGAAATAAACAGCTCATGAAACAAAGCATTATAAATGAGTTTACAAAACCAGATGAATACATAGACCGGAGCTCCGCGGTCCTGACTCCTGAGATGTGATGAGATATACTCCTTTTTTTTCTGTCTGTTGCTGCATTATCAGTTTTTTCTCTTCTGGTTTTGCTTGACAGTTTCAGCACACAATGTAGAACTGGGACTGTGGCCTTTTTGCTATAAAAACCCGGGTGAATAAGTAATGGGGAGTGAGCTGTGTTGTCTTCCATTCCTTGGGCGCCCAATTCAGCGTGGTGTTATTGGTCATGTCACCTGAAGCACCATGAAGCAACTGACCAGGGTTCAGTGATCCTGATTCCTGAGACAGCACAGTTTTTAACTCCTTGGACGCCAGAATTTTGCACAGGCAGGGCGAAGATGCACGACAATATCCACATTAACAATTATAGAAAGTCAAAGCAGTAACACAGTAATTATGGAAAAGTCTGTGGATGTCAGAACTGACGGGGAATATATAGCAGGGGTTCCTCTCCTCGGGCAGAAGAACCATGAAGTTTAATTCCTTTCTGAATTATACAACAGTAATTATTGACAAGTCATGTGGATGTCATCTGTATATTATTATGGCAAGATGAAAATTGCCTGCAAGTTGAAGAGAAAATTTTCAAGTTAAGTAAGCAGTACAAACAGAGAAGAGTACTAATAAAAAGTTGTATTCGGTCTTTCCAAGCCATGAAAGGTATGTCCCTTTACTTGGTTCTTGGATGCAAGTTCAGTTTCTAAAAGTTCTGAAGATTAGCTAGAACAAACACTGTGTATTATATGTTTCTGCCCTTGAAAACCTTAATACTCCCCCCTTTCTGGTTTATATAGGTCCTGCGTGTATCCAAGGTCGTCAATTTTATCAATGTAATGTGAACTGAATTGTATATCACAAAAGTTATACCATTAGAAAATATAACATTTGAAGTTTCTAATGGTATAATTTTTGTGGTATATAACTCATATTACGTTGCTCAAATTGTCGATCTAGAGATACGTGTAGACCTTATAAACTGAAAGGAGGTAAGTAGTAAAAGGAGAAAAAAAAGTGTTAATGCTATAATCCATTTTGATTTGGGCACAGTAGGCTTGCAACACTTTGAAAAAAAAGGCTCCTAGCCGCTTACCTCCTCTGCAGCACCTGGGACCAACAAGACAACCTCCAACACTAGTTGCACGGCCAGAGCGAACAAGTATGGAGTATATAGGGTAGAGCACCATGTATGTCTGACACCGGAGCAAAGATGGAGAGGTGTGCGGCGACGATGGCCTCAGAGGAGGAAGATGAGGAACCAGGGTCGTCGGTGCACACCTCCACCTCGTCGCGCCCTGACCAAAGGGCAGAGTGAGTCCATAATTTCCACCCTGTTCCTCTCCTACACTTGGCCAAGTGTTTCCCAGCTCTGCACAATTTTGTAGTACAACAGAACAGCACGTTGCTCCACAGTTTTTAACTCCTTGGACGCCAGAATTCGACTCTGGGGATGTGACGAATCTTGTGGGCATTCTCCCCTTCGCACCTGGCAACTAGACTTGGACATGCAACAATTTTGAGTACCTTCAAAGCAGAGAGATTCCGTATGCTTTCAGGCAAATATGTCAGGTTGGGAGAAAGGCCGATGATAAGTTCTTCTAGGCAAGTCAACTGTCCCAACCATTCCGGTAACATCTCCAGGCCATTGCACCCTAACAACGTCAGATCCGTAAGAGCGATGAGGTCCTTCATGCTTTCAGGCAAAGATGTTAGTTTGGGGCAATCGTCGATTAAAATTTCTTCTAGAGAACTTAACTGTCCCAACCATTCCGGCAGCATCTCCAGGCCGTTGCACTTTTTTAACTTCAGTTTTTTAAGAGCGGCAAGGTTCTTCATGCTTTCAGGCAAAGATGTCACGTTGCAACAATCTCGGATGTCAAAGACTTGTAGCGAACCCAGGTGGCCTAACCATGTCGGGAGTGTCTCCAGGTCCTTCAACGACCATAAATGTAGTCCAGTGAGAGAGGTGAAGCATAGGATGACCTCTGACAAAGTCCGGAAACCACTGACGGAGTCTAAATGAAATATCTCAAGTGAAGGAAAGTATTGAAGTCTATCCCACTTGTCTTCAGTGAAACTACAATGCTTTAGAATCACCTTAGAAGGGCGAACGGAAGACGAGAGTTTTCCAAATCCCCGTTCTGGCAAAACTGTCTCGCTGTTGCTCAAAGCCCAAATCATACTTCTTGGGGGATATGGTAGAAACTTCAACCTTGGGCAGTCCAGTACCTCCAAAAGATGCAAATTAGGGATAAGAAACTCTTCGTTTTCTGTACTTGACTCTGTTGTCCACCATTCCACCAAATTCTCCATCGACACCAATATCAGCACTCTTAGTTTCATACAAGTTCTGCCATCTCCGTAGAATTCCTTACCGACTTTCCTAATGTTGGGAATGTTCCTCACACACAGCCTTCTTAAATTTGGCAGTGCCCCGAATGGAGGAAGACAATCACATGCTTCCAAACCATGAAGGGTCAGTTCACTGAGAAAAGGGAGGTAGGACGAGATGTGCAACATCCAGTCAGGGAAATCCTTGCTCCTATACCCAAGTAACCAAAAGTTTTCAAGAGTCCGAGGAGGTATGAGCCTGTCCAGCACAGATTCAGCTCCTTCACTTTCCCACTGAAGTTTTAGTGCTCGAATATCTGATTTATCACGCAGTTTGACTCTGTCTGCATCTTCTGGACGCTTGACATTCTGAAGGCCTCTAAGTAACAGATCTGAACAAGTCAATCCTGCAAGATCCACTATACTGCTGCATCCTCTACTCTCTATCTCATGTACCTGATGCACTATTGTGCCCACAAGATTTAGACGCTTTCGAATGGCTAGAACCTTTTCAAGCAAATTAGAAGTTGCACTGTCAACCACCAACTGGGTGAGACTAGTCATGTCGCCAATGCTATCAGGGCAGTTATACATTTTTGGAAGGCCATTCATGTGCAGTATTTGAAGCTTAAGGTCACCAAATGAGGAGGGGAGCTCACTGAGCCCTAGACAGTATGACAAATAGAGACACCTCAACTTAAACAACTTGCATAGCGACTCAGGCAATTGTTGGATCTTAGGACAATTTGTTAGGTTCAAATATTGAAGCTCACAGAGGTGATCAAAACATTCAGGGAGTTCTTCAAGGTTATGACAATCTGAAAGATCTAGGTATTTCAAGTGACTAAGTTGGCAGAATGATCCTGGCAGCATTGAAACCTTGTAGCAACCAGAGAGGTTCAGGAACTCAAGTTTCCGAATGTGGCCGAAATCAGTTGGCAGGTTTTCTAGCTCATGGCAACTTGATAGGTTCAGATGTTCTAAGCATGGAAAGCTAACATTGTCAGGTAGTTTGGTGAGCTTTGAACAACTCGACAAGTTTAAGAATGAGAGTTTAAGAAGGCTACCAAATTCATCAGGGAGCTTTTGAAGACCACAACAGCCTGACATATCTAGGTGATGCAAGCATTTAAGCTTGCAAATTGATTCAGGCAATTCTTGCAGTGTACAACACCCGGATAGATTGAGAAAAAAGAGTTGAGAGAGTTCTCCTAGCGGTGCAGGTAGCTTACTGAGGCTGCTACTGAAAGATAGGTCCAAATAGCAAAGTTTGTTGAGGCGACAAATACTGTCAGGCAAGGTTTGAAGCAAGGAATTGGACAGAATAAGAGTTTCCATGTTTTGAAGTGCATGAAAATGCTTAGGAAGTGATTTTATTGGCAAGCCTGTGGCATCAATATACCTAATTAGCTTCAATTGATTAATTGAAGATGGCAGCACCACACTCCTTGGAGCAGATTGGCCTTTAGCTGAATGCCCACTTAGGTCCAAGACACGTAAGTACTTGGATCGAGAAAATGCCTTTTTCGGGAGTTGCAGTACCCCCAAATCCCTGAAGTGGAGGGACCTAAGCTTGCGTGGAATATATTTGAAAACCTTGGGATCATTCTTAAAGTTGGTTAACTGTGCATGTCGGCAGTAACGAGCTTTGTTCCAGCTGGTGCTTTTGGTAGCATCCAGATCAATAAATTCATCAGCAGCAATTATTGATGCAAGATCATGAACCAAATCATGCATGACGAGATCTGGAGGAGCTTTGAGATGCAATGGACTTGGACTAACCTGCAGAGGTAACTACTATCAATATAGTATTGCAAATGGAAATGTAGAACCCCTTGAGAATAGGAAATGTTAAAATGGAGTTAAGAGTTGCAATTTCCTCAAAATCTGTGGAGCCCTTATACAGAATAATTTTCCTACACACAATTATTTTTACTAGAAACCATGGATTTTCATAAATTGTTTTTATGGCATTAAAATTTGGATAAGAACAGAGCACGTAAAGCTAATAAAGCATATGTTATATACAAAGAATATTCATACATATTTCTCTAGATATGTTTTATGATATTTTTTATTTCTTTGTATGTCAAGTTTGATATGTTTACTAACTAGTTCAACAAGTTTCAACTAATTTGAAATTATACGTAACTTGCTTACTAACTATAAATTATGAAGATGAGTGACTATTGAAGGGTGATTATTAAAGGAACCACCCCCTGCCGCTCACTAGGGGAAGTCCACACATGCACCGACTTCCCACCGCCGTTATCACCAACGGCGCCTCCACTACAGTCATGCTGCCCCCCCTGACATGTGGGCCCGCCATTGAAACACTCAAGGCCTAAACCAATATCCCTTCCCCGAAGCTCAGCCTCCATGTTACCTCAACCCCTCCCAAAAGCCGGCCGCCAACCACCTACAACTCTCTCCTCCCCTATTCTCCACGCGACCACGCCACGACTCAATGTCGTCACCTCCACCAGTACCTCCACTCACCACTTCGACAGCTGCCGCTAGCCCAACACTGGGATGGTGCTCCAACAACCCCACGCCCCACCTCTAGCAAATGATATCTTGTGGTTTGATACTCTACCAAGCGAAGTTAGAGTTCAAAAGCCTATTTTCTAAATTTATTGAACTAATATACATGTAGGGTGTTGTACGGAGAGAAATGTATCTTCCTTTCCTAAGTAAGTGCCGGGTCGCACAAGTAATGCCACAAATTCTTAAGAGCAAAGGATAGCACCATGCACATAATATGGTGGACTCTAACTAGGATTAAATCATCAATATGTCATATTAGTATAGGGGTCCATAGCAAGAATATAAAAAAACATATATGACATATCCGATTCAAAATCAATAAAAAATAAATTATTTAGATTAATAGATTGAATAAAAATTAGATTTTAATTTTGTGGCATATAATCTAGATATTAGATCCAGGAAGCAAAGGACAAGAATCTAAAACTAAAAGAATATATAAACCTGACATGAGTCAAAAACAGAAAGTACAAAACTGAACTTATCAGTGCTAATAACAAATTAAAATTTAGAGATGGATATACTAAGTCACCAACATAAATTAAAAATCAGAGTGTAGGACCTAATCTAGAACCATAACAGAGTATAATTTATGAAAGCTTGTCCATAACAGAGTATAAAGAAACAAAAAACATAGTAGTAAAAATGAACCAGCCATATAAGAGAAATTATGTCTATAGGTACTAACCGAAGCGGATCCTGGAATCCGAAGAAAGGACATCCCTAGAAGGTAGTTGATACACCTTTGGCCATCGTAGCCCGGACAAATGTATCCAAGTGCATTCCATTGCTGGATTAGACGATTTCTGTCCATGACAAAGCCCTTGGGGAAGGCTGCCAAGTACGTGAAACACATTTTGAATTCTAGCTTCATGTAGTAATAGCTCAGCATTAGCCTCTCTAATGTTTCTTTCTGATGTCCTTCTCTCAAACCCAAATCAACCTTGGTGTCTCTTATATCTTCCCATGCCCCCGCGGTCTTTATGTCCGACATTACTTGCCCAAGAGCATTTGCCACGAGCGGTAAACCCCCACACTTTGCTGCAATCTGCTTTCCAATTTCTTCCAAGCCACTGTGGTCATCATCAGGCCCAAATGCCCTTCGTTTTATTAATTCCCAACAGTCACCAGGTTCTAAAACACCCAAATCGATTATGTCAGACTCAGGAACTGGGACAATTTTCCTCTCATTTGCAAGAAAACCAGTGCGCAATTGTTGCACTACCCGCAGGTTTCGTGTAGTTACTATAATACGACTACCCTTGCGGCCATGCTGTAACATCTCCTTCAACCTTTCAAGATTATCTCCATCTTCTTCCCAGAGATCATCCAGAACAATCAAGTATCTTCTAGTAGAAAGTTCTTTTTTCAGATGAAATTGCAAATCGCAGTTGTCAAGGTTAATAGTGCTATTCATAATGCTTCTCAGGATTGCACTCCCAATTTTGTGCAAATCAAACTGCTTGGACACATTAACCCAGATCGAGATGTCGAAGACACCGACCCTCTTGTCTGCAAAAACCGATTCAGCCAATGTCGTCTTGCCTATGCCGCCAAGGCGAACAACTGGGATGATGGAGATATCCTTGTTAGCTTCTTCACTTGTGAGTAGCAGGCTGATTATCTTTTCCTTCTCGACACCCCTCCCCACCATTCCAGTTTTCATGCCATGACCATTCCAGTTGGCTGCGAAAGTTTCATTGTTTCTGTTCCCTTCTCCCCTTGCTTCTAGAGGCACAAGACTGAGCCTCCTCCTGCCCTCCTTCTCAATTTCGTCTATTTTCTTGGTCACTTTCTTCATCTTGTGGGGCATGGTTATTCGCTGCAGGAATTGATTGTTCCTGGAAAAACACAAATTGACCTGCAAAAACAAAAGGTGAAGTCAACTTCAGTCCCCTGCACGTTTAATTAGTTACTCAAAAATAGACAAAATCAAAGAGATCACTATCTTACTTTCTACTATAGATTAGATAAAGAAGAATCAAACATCTTAATGAATTCCTTCGGTTTGCTCTCTTTTTTTAGAAGATTCAGGTTTTTTTTTTTTGGAAGATTCAGATTCCTTCACCCAGGCAGAGCCAACTAACTGTACGAGAGAGACAGATGTGCCAGTACAAAAGCAGAAAAATACGGATTAATTAGCCTCCGGAGGCCTCTAGACCCGCCACCCGGAACCACCCATCCCTCGCCGCCAGCACCAGGATCGGCGAGATGGTGCTGGGATCGAGGATCTACCAGAACGCCGCCGCAGCAGGGAGATGGAAAGAAAAATTGTATGGTGTGTGGAGAGGAGAAGAGGGGGAAAGCAGAGGAGCTACCTTGGATTGGGTCTTGCTGATGAGCTCATTGGCGTCCAGCTCGTCCAGCACATCCTCGACGTCGTAGGCGACGCGCTTAAACTTGGTAAGCCACCGCTGGAACACCATTCCGCCCTCGCCTCCTCGGCGCGACCTCTCGTCGGCGTCGCCCAGCACGGCCTCCAGATCTTTCATCTTCTCCGCCATCTCTAGCACGTCCTCCCGGTACCTCCACTGCAGAGTGATCTCCGCCGCGGCGTATTCGCCTCCGGCAAACAGCTTGCCGACGATCTGTTTCGCCACGGCGCCCGCAATCACACCCCCGAGCCCGCTCATCGCCATGGCTCCCTCCCCAGCCAACCCAAGCTACTGCTCTCCTCCCTCTGAACCCACGAGAAGAGAATGGAGTTCTGCTGCTGCTGCTGCTGTGTGTGCAGTGTAGAGACAAATGGTGAAAAGGGCCTGTCTTTAGTTTTCTATATCTTTCCGGGTGTTTGTATCACTGGAAATTTACTAATAGATCTGGGGCTTTTTGCAAAAACAAACGACTCACCTTTTCATTTCACAAGCATAACCATGGACTGAGCGTCCTCCTTTTCTTCACAAGCACAAACATAGTTGCCAACTTATTGTATGGGACATCACCACTTTAATTATTCAACCAAAAACATAAGTTGGGATACATGCAATATCTGAGCAGGTGGCGCCTCACATCAAGTGATAAACTGGCCTTAGCTAAATTATGAGCTTTCCTATTAGCTTCTCTAGGTTCAAACTTCACATGACCTAATTCAAACCTACCAATCCAGTATTTGAATGTCGTTTATGATTATTGAACTTGGACCTCCGTACTCTGCCTCCAGATGATTCACCGTTGATTTACAATCTGTCGCCACCTGAATCTTCTGAATATGTAAACCCAGAGCCAGCACAAGAGAACGACCATGGTTTCTAGTACTTCCGACTCGATAATTCCCCGCACAGCAGCGGACGTGGCATCCCGTGCTTTGCAAATAGTTTCTCAAGACCAACCCTCATTTATGAAAGTCAAACTAAGAGCATCTATAATCATACGTCTCAAACCGGTATCAAACTCCCGACAAACCAATCATTGACCAGTTAAAAAAAGCAAGTTGAACTCCTCAAACCGGGCCCAAATGCCCAGGTTGTCCGACACCCCTCATATACAGCCTAAATCTATGACGGATATGGACGTGTCCGCCACGTCAAGTCGGCCCATGCTAGCTCACCATGACCCTTCTTCGTCCCTACTAAAAACCTCACCTGGAGAGCAAACAGCTCCACTTCGTTGTCGCTCCGTTCTCCACCAATTTGTTCCCCTCCCCATCTCCGTCCACCATGTCCAGCACCGGCAGTCACTTTGGCGAATACGGCGGCGAGTGTGTAACGCCCCGGTCATAGCCACCGGTTTTTGGCCATTACGCCTGGCGGGATCTAGACTGGCCTAACAGATCAACATTAGTATTTCCTACACACTTTGTCCTCTCGTGCGCACCCGGGGTTGGTATCATGGATTAGGGTGTGCTAGCCATGTCGGCCCGCTGGTCATGGGCCAGGCGAGGACCCACCGAAGATTGATGAATGGGCCACGCAGACCCTGGCCTTCGGCGTAATCAAGATGAAAATCTCATGGAGGCTTGGCGTACACTTCAAGCGTATTTGAAAGATCACCATGTTTATCCCTAGATTGAAACAAACCATGTGGAAACCCTAGATACCCCAGTGCCTATATAAGCCCTGGGGTTTAGTCCGTAGAGGCACGCATATGCACTTTTATAGCTTAGAACATCTTCATACGTTCTCAAGGTAGATCATCATGTAACTTGCACCCCAACACAATCAATATATAATAAGTAGGACGTAGGGTTTACCTCATCAAGAAGGCTCGAATCTAGGTAAAACATAGTGTCCCTACTTCTCTTGTTACCATCTGACTCAGATCACCAAGCTTAGGACCCCCTACCCGAGATTTTCCGGTTTTAGCATTGACATTGGTGGCCCATGCAGGTCCCATCGTATGATCACATGGGCGAAGTTTCACCTGATCATCAAATCCGTTCCGACATCTCACCCAAGCTGGCCACTCACGGCTTTGGGTTAACTGAGCACCCGAGTGACGAGTGATATTTTTCCACTCATTTCAACATTGTTTAAACTGAGATATTTCATTCAAAGAGAGATATTTGAAGGAAATATGCCCTAGAGGCAATAATAAAGTTGTTGTTTATATTTCCTTATATCATGATAAATGTTTATTATTCATGCTAGAATTGTATTAACCGGAAGCTTAGTACATGTGTGAATACATAGACAAACAGAATGTCAATAGTATGCCTCTACTTACTAGCTTGTTGAATCAATGATGGTTATGTTTCCTAACCATAGACATGAGTTGTCACTTGATTAACGAGATCACATCATTAGAGAATGATGTGATTGACTTGACCCATCTGTTAGCTTAGCACGATGATCATTTAGTTTGTTGCTATTGCTTTCTTCATAACTTATACATGTTCCTATGACTATGAGATCATGCAACTCCCGAATACCGGAGGAACACTTTGTGTGCTACCAAACGTCACAACGTAACTGGGTGATTATAAAGGTGTTCTACAAGTGTCTCCGATGGTGTTTGTTGAGTTGTCATAGATCGAGATTAGGATTTGTCACTCCGATTGTCGGAGAGGTATCTCTGGGCCCTCACGGTAATGCACATCAATATAAGCCTAGCAAGCAATGTGACTAATGAGTTAGTTGCGGGATGATGCATTACGGAACGAGTAAAGAGACTTGCCGGTAAAGAGATTGAACTAGGTATTGAGATACCGACGATCGAATCTCGGGCAAGTAACATACTGATGACAAAGGGAACAACGTATATCGTTATGCAGTTTGACCGATAAAGATCTTCGTAGAATATGTGGGAACCAATATGAACATCCATGTTCCCTATTGGTTATTGATCGGAGACGTGTCTCGGTCATGTCTACATAGTTCTCGAACCCATAGGGTCCGCACGCTTAACGTTCGGTGACAATCGGTATTATGAGTTTATGTGTTTTTGATGTACCGTAGGTAGTTCGGAGTCCCAGATGTGATCACGGACATGAAGAGGAGTCTCGAAATGGTCGAGACATAAAGATTGATATATTGGATGACTATATTCGGACGTCGGATGAGTTCCGGGGGTCATTGGATAATTATTGGAGTGCCGGGGGTTATCGGAACCCCCGGGGGAACTAATGGGCCAACATGGGACTTGTGTGTGAGAGAGGAGGGGCCAAGGAGGGGGGCGGCGCCCCCTCTTTCCCTCCCTCTCTCCCTCCTCCTTCCTCCCCCCTCCCTCCTCGCGCCCCAAGGCCGGCCGGCCTCCCCCTTGATCCTTTATATACGGGGGCAGGGGCACCCTAGGACACACAAGTTGATTGTTTCCAGCCGTGTGCGGTGCCCCCCTCCACCATAATCCACCTCGGTCATATCGTAGCGGTGCTTAGGCGAAGCCCTGTTTCGTTAGCATCATCATCACCGTCATCACGCCGTCGTGCTGACGAAGCTCTCCCTTGACACTCTGCTGGATCATGAGTTCATGGGACGTCACCGAGCCGAACGTGTGCAGATCACGGAGGTGCCGTACTTTCGGTACTAGGATCGGTCGATCATGAAGATGTACGACTACATCAACCGCGTTGTCATAACACTTCCTCTTACGGTCTACGAGGGTGCGTAGACAACACTCTCCCCTCTCGTTGCTATGCATCACCATGATCTTGCGTGTGCATAGGATTTTTTTTTGAAATTACTGCGTTCCCCAACAGTGGCATCTGAGCCAGGTTTATGCGTAGATGTTATATGCACGAGTAGAACACAAAGGATTTGTGGGAGTGGGTATATACATATTGCTTGTCGTCACTAGTTGATTCTTGATTCGGCGGTATTGTTGGATGAAGCGGCCCAGGCCGACACGCACGCTTACGCGAGACTGGTTCTACCGACGTGCTTCGCACACAGGTGGCTGGTGGGTGTCAGTTTCTCCAACTTTAATTGAATCGGATTCAATGAAGGGTTCTTTCTGAAGATCAAAAAGCAATCACTATACCGCGTTGTGGTTTTTGATGCGTAGGTAAGAACGGTTCTTGCTCAGTCCATAGCAGCCACGTAAAACTTGCAACAACAAAGTAGAGGACGTCTAACTTGTTTTTGCAGGGCATGTTGTGATGTGATATGAAGACAAGATGCTAAATTTTATTGCATGAGATGATCATGTTTTGTAACACAGTTATCGACAATGGGTAGGAGCCATATGATTGTCGCTTTATTGTATGAAATGCAATCGCCATGTAATTGCTTTACTTTATCACTATGTGGTAGCGATAGTCGTAGAAGCAATAGTTGGCGAGAAGACAACGATGCTTCGCTGGAGATCAAGGTGTCAAGCCGGTGACGATGGTGATCATGATGGTGCTTTGGAGATGGATATCAAAGGCACAAGATGATGATGGCCATATCATATCACTTATATTGATTGCATGTCATGTTTATCCTTTATGCATCTTATTTTGCTTAGTTCGGCGGTAGCATTATAAGATGATCTCTCACTAAATTTCAAGGTATAAGTGTTCTCCGTGAGTATGCACCATTGCTACAGTTCATCGTGCCGAGACACCACGTGATGATCGGGTGTGATAAGCTCTACGTTCACATACAACGGGTGCAAGCCAGTTTTGCACACGCAGAATACTCGGGTTAAACTTGACGAGCCTAGCATATGCAGATATGGCCTCGGAACACTGAGACCGAAAGGTCGAACGTGAATCATATAGTAGATATGATCAACATAGTGATGTTCACCATTGAAAACTACTCCATCTCACGTGATGATCGGACATGGTTTAGTTGATATGGATCACATGATCACTTAGATGATTAGAGAGATGTCTATCTAAGTGGGAGTTCTTAACTAATTTGATTAATTGAACTTTAATTTATCATGAACTTAGTGCCTGATAGTATTTTGCATGTCTATGTTGTTGTAGATAGATGGCATGTGTTGTTGTTCCATTGAATTTTAATGCGTTCCTAGAGAAAGCTAAGTTGAAAGATGATGGTAGCAACTACACGGACTGGGTCCATGACTTGAGGATTATCCTCATTGCTGCACAGAAGAATTACGTCCTGGAAGCACCTCTAGGTGACAAACCCGCTGCAGGAGCAACACCAGATGTTATGAACACATGGCAGAGCAAAGCTGATGACTACTCGATCGTTCAGTGTGCCATGCTTTACGGCTTAGAACCGGGACTTCAACGACATTTTGAATGTCATGGAGCATATGAGATGTTCCAGGAGTTGAAGTTAATATTTCAAGCAAATGCCCGAAGTGAGAGATATGAAGTCTTCAATAAGTTCTACAGCTGCAAGATGGAGGAGAATGGTTATGTCAGTGAACATATACTCAGAATGTCTGGGTACCACAACCACTTGACTCAACTGGGAGTTAATCTTCCTGATGATAGTGTCATTGACAGAGTTCTTCAATCACTGCCACCAAGCTACAAGAGCTTCGTGATGAACTATAATATGCAAGGGATGGATAAGACGATTCCTAAGCTCTTCGCAATGTTAAAGGCTGCGGAGGTAGAAATCAAGAAGAAGCATCAAGTGTTGATGGTCAACAAGACCACCAGTTTCAAGAAAAGGGGAAAAGGGAAGAAGGGGAACTTCAAGAAGAACAGCAAGCCAGTTGCTGCTCAAGTGAAGAAACCCAAGTCTGGACCTAAGCCTGAAATTGAGTGCTTCTACTACAAAGGGACTGGTCACTGGAAATGGAACTGCCCCAAGTATTTGGTGGAGAAGAAGGATGGCAAAGTAAAAGGTATATTTGATATACATGTTATTGATGTGTACCTTACTAATGCTCGCAGTAGTGCCTGGGTATTTGATACTGGTTTAGTTGCTAACATTTGCAACTCAAAACAGGGGCTACAGATTAAGCGACGATTGGCTAAGGACGAGGTGACGATGCATGTGGGAAATGGTTCCAAAGTCGATGTGATCGCCGTCGCCACGCTATCTCTACATCTACCTTCGGGATTAGTTTTAGACCTAAATAATTGTTATTTGGTGCCAGCGTTGAGCATGAACGTTATATATGGATCTTGTTTGATGCGAGACGGTTATTCATTTAAATCAGAGAATAATGGTTGTTCTATTTATATGAGGAATATATTTTATGGTCATGCACCCTTGATGAGTGGTCTATTTTTACTAAATCTTGATAGTAGTGATACACATGTTCATAGTATTAAAGCCAAAAGATGCAGAGTTGATAATGATAGTGCAACTTATTTGTGGCACTACCGTCTAGGTCATATTGGTGTAAAGCGCATGAAGAAACTCCATTCTGATGGACTTCTGGAATCACTTGATTATGAATCACTTGCACTACAAAAAAAGACACATCCGTGACATTTTGGGCTGAACAAATTTTTTTTTCTGTCATACTTATGACACTTCTATGATGATAATTGTGACAAAACCCAGTATCATCATAGATGTGGTGGGATCCTACTTCTATGACAAAAAATCATGACAGAAAATGGGCTTTTCGTCCTGGGCGGGCCGGAGACGCAGCTGCATGACATTCTTTGGGCCGTCCATGACGGAAAAAATAGTGGTAGAAGCGAGGGCGAGGAAAATATCGGGGTGTTCCCGGTTACGGTGGGTGGTCGGGATGATGCACGGAGGTTTGCGCGTTTCTTTCGTACACGCACGCGCGTGGGTGCGAGGCGTTGGGCTCTAACTGAACCCGAGCGAGGCATTCGCCTACTGAACCCGAGCGATTGCACCTGCAGGCTACGCGTTACTGAACCCGAGCGATCGATCGATGGCTGTTAACTGAACCCAATCGAGCGATTTCTTCGCTACTGCTGCTAACTGAAGCCGATCAATGCTGCCTCTGGATGAACAGTGAGCGTTGCTGGGGGGGGGGGTTGGATGAACAGTTCCCGGTGGGGGTGGATGAACATGACCCCGTGGTGTTGCCTCTGGATGAACAGGACCCGATCGATCGAGCCGGTTGGGGCAGGATGAACAGGACCCCGTGGAGGGCTAGATGAACAGGACCACCCTGTGGAGGGCTGGATGAACAGTAGATGGTGGAGAGCTGGATGAACAGTAGCCCGTGGAGGGGTGGTTGAACAGGAGCCCGTGCAGAGGGCTGGTTGAACAGTAGCCGGTGGAGTAGCGCGTGGTGGAGGCTGGATGAACAGGAGCATGTGGATGAACAGTCGCAGGTGGAGGCTGGAGGAGGTCGACGGTGGATGAATAGTAGCCTGTGCAGGCTGGAGGGGGTCGACGGTGGAGATGAACAGTATCCCGTGGAGTCCCGTTTTGCGGTACGCCATACCCCTCTCGATGAATAGGACCCCCATTTCAACCGTAGCACTCCAACACAAGTCCATTTCCTCCGTTTTGCGGTACGCCACACCCCTCCCGATAAACAGGACCCCCGTTTCGACCTTAGGAGGTCCGTTTCCTCCATTTTGCAGTACGCCAGACCCCTCCCGATGAACAGGATCCCGTTTTGATCGTGGTCGGTCGAATACAAGGTCGTTTCCTCCATTCTGCTGTATGCCAGGCCTCGTTTCCATCAGCTGTTCTGTCCAAGCCCTCCTGATGAACAAGACGACACATTCTGTTCCGACCCAGCCGGTTGGCTCCCCATAAACACGACGACGACGCTGTTTCTCCGTTCCGACCCAGCCATGTACACGAGCCCTGGCCGTACATACGCATGAGTAGGCATTCGAGACCCTGCCCGTATGTACGTACGTTGCCGTATTTACTTTCTTGCACCCTGGCCGCTATACGTATGTGTACATGCTACGTGCGCGCCTCTACTACGACACGTGCGCGCCTCTACATCGACCAGTATGTACGTACACGTTGGCGACCAGAATGATAACGCTGCGTATGCTTCGACCAGGTGGGTCCCGACTGTCAGGCACTTCCCTGCGTGCGAAGATGTAGCTGGTGGGTCCCAGCAGTCAAGGGGGTGAATCGTTTTTTTGCCCGGACACACTTCCTTGCGTGCGAAGATATAGCTGGTGGGTCCCATCAGTCAGGGGAAACGTTTTTTTCGCAAAATACGGTGGTCCGTCTGGTGGGTCCCCGCTGTCTGGTGGAGGAATAATTATTTTGCGTGTAATAAGGAGACACTTCCTTGCTGCGGCCGTGGACCCAGCTGTCAGCCTCTCCACATACAGTCCACGTCCAATGGAAGCCGTTCCTTGACTATGTTGACCACGCCATGCCGAGAGCACCAGGGCGGTGGACAACGGCAAGGCCTAGGAATGAGACGACATGGAGCCGAGGAAGACGCGACAGTGGATGCCCACGCGTAGAAGAGTATGAGGGCTCACTGGTTCGTTGCGGTGTGAGGCTGTCGTCGCCGCATAATAATAGGGGGTGTGGGTGAGTAGAGGGTGGCTTGGCCAGTGGTGGGAGTAGTAGGGGGCAGTGAGGCCTCCACCGCATCGCAGCCGGCCACGGGAGGCAGGAGCACGAGGCATGACCGGTGCTAGTTTGTGCAGCTGGAGCAAGAAGACCAGAGGTCGAAGAAGCACTACGGCCGTTGGATGGACATCGTACGGTCAATGGAGCTAGAATCGTGCATATTGACTAAGTTGACAAAGCCCTCTGAGGGAGTCCTGGATTAGGGGGTGTTCGGGTAGCCGGACTATACCTTCAGCCGGACTCCAGGACTATGAAGATACAAGATTGAAGACTTCGTCCTGTGTCCGGATGGGACTTTCCTTGGCGTGGAAGGCAAGCTTGGCGATGCAGATATTCAAGATCTCCTACCATTGTAACCGACTTTGTGTAACCCTAACCCTCTCCGGTGTCTATATAAACCGGAGGGTTTAGTCCGTAGGACAACCTCATCATATGACAATCATACCATAGGCTAGCTTCTAGGGTTTAGCCTCCTTGATCTCGTGGTAGATCTACTCTTGTACTACCCATATCATCAATATTAATCAAGCAGGACGTAGGGTTTTACCTCCATCAAGAGGGCCCGAACCTGGGTAAAACATCGTGTTCCTTGCCTCCTGTTACCATCCAGCCTAGACGCACAGTTCGGGACCCCCTACCCGAGATCCGCCGGTTTTGACACCGACATTGGTGCTTTCATTGAGAGTTCCTCTGTGTCGTCGCTTTTAGGCCCGATGGCTCCTTCGATCATCAACAACGATGCAGTCGAGGGTGAGACTTTTCTCCGCGGACAGATCTTAGTCTTCGGCGGCTTCGCACTGCGGGCCAATTCGCTTAGCCACCTTGAGCAGATCGAAAGCTACGCCCCTGGCCATCAGGTCAGGTTTGGAAGCCTAAACTACACGACTGACATCCATGGGGACTTGATCTTCGACGGATTCGAGCCACAGCCAAGCGCGCCGCACTGTCTCGATGGGCATGATATAGCTCTGCCGCCGAACAGCGCTTTGGAGGCCGCACACGCACCGGTTCCGACCATTGATTCAGAGCCTACTGCGCCGATCGAGGATTAGCGGTTGGACGCTGCCTCAGGGGCTGCGATCTCAGAGGCGATCGAGCCGAACTCCAGCCCCGCACCCCGCATGGCCCGTGACTCCGCGGAGCCGGATTCTTCTCCGAACTCCAAGCCCCCCGCGCCCCTGCCGATCGAATCCGATTGGGCGCCGATAATGGAGCTCACTGCCGTGGACATCTTTCAGAACTCGCCCTTCGGCGACATCCTGAATTCCCCAAAGTCTCTCTCTTTATCAGGAGAGCCCTGGCCGGACTACGGTCAGCAAGGTTGGGATACGGACGATGAAGAAATTTAAAACCCACCCACCACCCACTTCGTAGCCACTGTCGACGACTTAACCGACATGCTTGACTTCGACTCCGAAGACATCGACGGCATGGACGACGATGCAGGAGACGAACAAGAACCAGCACCTGTAGGGCACTGGAAGGCCACCTCGTCATATGACATATATATGGTGGACACTCCAAAGGATGGAGATGGCGATGAAACAGCGGGGGACGATACCTCTTAGAAACAGCCCAAGCGCCGGCGTCAGCGGCGCCGCTCTAAATCCCGCCAAAGCAAAAACGGTGATTCCGGCACGGGAGATAATACTACTCTGGATAGCGCCGAAGAACACCCCCTCCAGCAAGATTTAGCACAGGAGGACAGAGAAGCTAGCCCTCACGAGAGGGCGGCGGACCAAGAGGTTGAGGACGATAATTATACGCCTCCCTCCGAAGACGATGAGTTCGTCGTGCTAGAGGATCCCGCCGAACAAGAGCGGTTTAAACACAGGCTTATGGCCATGGCAAGCAGCCTCAAGAAAAAGCGGCAACAGCTTAGAGCTGATCAGGATTTGCTAGCTGACAGATGGACTGAAGTCCTTGCGGCCAAAGAGTATGAACTCAAACGCTCCTCCAAGAGTTATCCAAAGCGCAGGCTGCTACCCCGACTAGAGGAGGAAGCACCTACATCACCAGCGCATGACACGGCCGACCGGCCACCTCGTGGCCGCGACAGAGAGGCCTCTTGGCCCTCCACTCAAGCCATGCCCCGACGCCACGTCAAGCATACTAAGGCATGGGAAAATGCGCCCGACCTGCATGACATACTGAAGGACAAGGCAAGGCAAACAAGATCGATCTATGGATCACGCAGGCGCCCCACGGCACGTGACGGTGATCGTCACTCAGGATGCAATAAATCCGGCCGGGCCGAACTCAACAGACAAAGCTCCTTCGAGCTGCGTCATGATATAGCCCAATACAGAGGCGCCGCACACCCACTATGCTTCACAGATGAAGTAATGGATCATAAAATCCCTGAGGGCTTCAAACCCGTAAACATTGAATCGTACGATGGCACAATAGATCCCACGGTATGGATCGAGGATTATCTCCTTCATATCCACATGGCCCGCGGTGATGATCTACACGCCATCAAATACCTCCCACTCAAACTTAAGAGACCGGCCCGACATTGGCTCAACAGCTTGCCAGCAGACTCAATCAGTTCTTGGGAGGACCTGGAAGCCGCATTCCTTGATAACTTCCAGGGCACTTATGTGCGACCACCGGACGCCGATGACCTAAGCCACATAATTCAGCAGCCAGAGGAATCGGCCAGGAAATTCTGGACACGGTTCCTAACAAAGAAAAACCAGATAGTCGACTGTCCGGATGCAGAGGCCTTAGCGGCCTTCAAGCATAATATCCGTGATGAGTGGCTTGCCCGGCACCTGGGACAGGAAAAGCCGAAATCTATGGCAGCCCTCACGACACTCATGACCCGCTTTTGCGCGGGAGAAGACAGCTGGCTAGCTCACAGCAACAACTTAACCAAGAACCCTGGTAATTCGAATACCAAGGACAAAAGTGACAGGTCGCGTCGGAACAAACAAAAGCGCCGCGTTAACAGCGACAGCAACGAGGATACGGCAGTTAATGCCGGATTCCGAGGCTACAAATCCGGTCAACGGAAAAAGCCATTTAAAAGAAATACTCAGGGCCCATCCAGTTTGGACCGAATACTCGACCGCTTGTGCCAGATATATGGCACCCCCGAAAAGCCAGCCAATCACACCAACATGGATTGTTGGGTGTTCAAGCAGGCAGGCAAGTTAAGAGCCGAAAACAAAGACAAGGGGCTGCATAGCGACGACGAGGAGGAGCCCAGGCCGCCGAACAACAGTGGACAGAAGGGATTTCCCCCGCAAGTGCAGACGGTGAACATGATATACGCAACCCACATCCCCAAGAGGGAGCGGAAGCGTGCGTTACGGGACGTATATGCAACAGAGCCAGTCGCCCCAAAGTTCAACCCATGGTCCTCCTGCCCGATCACCTTTGATCGAAGGGATCACCCCACTAGCATCCGTCACGGCGGCTTCGCCGCACTGGTTCTAGACCCAATCATTGATGGATTTCATCTCACAAGAGTCCTCATGGACGGCGGCAGCAGCCTGAACCTGCTTTACCAGGATACAGTGCGAAAAATGGGCATAGATCCCTCGAGGATCAAGCCCACCAAAACGACCTTTAAAGGCGTCATACCAGGTGTAGAAGCCAACTGTACAGGCTCAGTTACACTGGAAGTGGTCTTCGGATCTCCGGATAACTTCCGAAGCGAGGAGTTAATCTTCGACATAGTCCCGTTCCGTAGTGGCTATCACGCACTGCTCGGGCGAACCGCATTCGCAAAATTCAACGCGGTACCGCACTATGCATACCTCAAGCTCAAGATGCCAGGCCCTAGAGGAGTGATCACGGTCAATGGGAACACTGAACGCTCCCTCCGAACGGAGGAGCACACGGCAGCGCTCGCAGCAGAAGTACAAAGCAGCCTCTCTAGGCAGTTCTCCAGTTCGGCCTTCAAAAAGCCGGACACTGTCAAGCGCGCCCGGAGTACCCTACAAGAAGACCGCCTGGCACGTTCTGAGCTAGCGTAGCAATGCGGCCCCAACCCTAGCCCTCGCGATATAGCGAAACCAGTGCTTCGCGTACATAACTACGCTCTTCAAATACCATGGGCACAGGGGAAGGGGCACTATCACGGCACGCCCGAAATACGGCTTAAACCGCACCAGGGGCTCTTGGATTCCTTTTTTTTCTTTTTTTCTCTTACTCTCAGGACTCCATACTTCAGATGACCCGTTCGGCAATTCAACTGCCGCACAAACGATGCAAGATCCAGGAAAGCAGACAAGCCACGCCGCATTATGGAACTCCCAGGTGGTCTCTATTGCGAGCAGTATACCTGTTTTTTAATACAACTCCGCGGCCTGCCCCTGGCCGGGACATGTTAAATAGTCCAATTTCTTTTGCTTATCGCACTATTTGTATCGTTCCACTTTCATAGCAACCTTTCTATAAACAATGCATAGCTTTTTGTCTATTTTTTGCATTATCCTCTTTTTATATATGTTTATTAATAACATGTCGCATCCGTACACTGTGGTACGGCAAAATACGCCAGGGGCTTCAGTACCCATCTATATGGCGTGAGAAGTCCATACACTTTCACAAGTGCGGCACCCCGAACTTATAGCACTATATGCATCGGCTCCGAATCATGATTTGGGTCAATGGTTGGGTTTGCCCGGCTCCTATGTTTTGGTGCCTTACGTTCCGCTATATCGGCTAAGGTAGCACTAGGAGAACTACTGCGATTGTGCCCCAGTTGAGCTGGGCTGAGCACCTCAGTAGAGAAAGCTAAAACCGACTGCCATGATGAAGCGAGAGACCGGTCGCTGTTCGAGAGGTTTTTTGAGTCCTTAAAGACTTATGCCGCTTCAAGCGAGGAACCGGCTTTGTCCGGCCAAGGCGTGGATAGCGCCCCGAACTCGGTCTTCCGAATACTAGGGGCTTCGCCGAAATTTAAAATTATAGAGTTCTATGGCTAAGTGAGAGTGTTCAAGCATTATAGTCCGATTGCCTTGTTCGTTGTGCTGATCGCCTCCCTCGACGGACCCAATCATGGGAAAAAGAGCGCTCAGGTTTATCCCGAACACCCCATCACTAGTGGCATGGGGGCAGAAGCCGACGGCTGGCCATCTCTCAATTTTTTGATAAACGGCCGCACAGAAAGTAATATTTTAAATTCAACAAGCATTGCTTAGCGCATATGAACAAGTTTTCAGTGCACAGGATAACACGAGCGAGTTCATTCAAAAATTACATCCTTGGTACATTCATCCGCCATAAGGCGGGCACCAGCCAGAACATCCTTGTAATAGTTCTCGGGCTTGCGATGCTCCTTCCCCGGCGGCGGCCCGTCCCTCACAAGCTTCTCACCGTCCAGCTTACCCCAGTGCACCTTTGCACGGGCAAGGGCCCTATGGGCACCTTCGATGCAGACGGAGCGCTTGATGACCTCGAGCCTTGGACAAGCCTCCACCAGCCGCCGCACCAGTCCGAAGTAGCTCCCAGGCAGGGCCTCTCCAGGCCACAGCCGAACTATGAAGCCCTTCAGGGCCTGTTCGGCCGCCTTGTGGAGCTCGACCAGCTGCTTCAGCTGGTCGCTCAAGGGCATAGGGTGTCCGGCCTCAGCGTACTGAGACCAGAACACCTTCTCCGTCGAGCTGCCTTCCTCGGCTCGGTAGAATGCGGAGGCATCGGATACGCTGCGGGGAAGATCTGCGAATGCCTCTGGAGAGCTCCGGATTCGGGTAAGTAACAAGTAGTTTACTTTTATATGTCTGCTTTGCATAGAGAATGCCTTACCCGCCGCTATCTTTTTCACCGCATCCAATTCCTGGAGGGCCTTCTGGGCTTCGGCCTTGGCAGATTGGGCAGTTTTAAAGGCCGCAGCAAGCTCGGACGCTCGCGTCTTCGAGTCTAGCTCCAAACTCTCATGTTTTTTCGTGAGAGCCTGAAGCTCTCGCTGCACCTCGCCGACCTGCGCCTCAAACTTCTCCCGCTCAGTGCGCTCCGTGGCCGCTTTCTTCTCGGCCTCGGACAGCGCCTGCTTGAGGGTCGCCACCTCAGTCGTGGCCCCTACAATAAGCAGTGTACTCCTGTCATTTTTTGCAATTGCGTCTTCTTATAGGCACTTTTTCTATAAGGTATTTCTTACCTTCTTCAGGGCACCCACCTCCGCAGTCAGTGCGGCGGTGGCCAGCAGCGAAGCCTGCATATGTATATCGACTCCTTTTTAGTTAGACTCCTGTGATATTTAATAGATCCTCTATTCGGCTTTTCTTTCCGAACGCCAAACAGAGCATCAAGGGCTACTGTCTATGCGGTAATATTTTTACATATTTTTACTTACCTCAAAGCCTGTTAGAAGGCTAGCACAAGCTTCAGTCAGTCCACTTTTGGCGGACCGAACCTTCTGGACCACCGTACTCATGATGGTACGGTGCTCCTCGTCGATGGAGGCGCCCTTAAGCGCCTCCAGCAGATTGTCCGGTGCCTCCGGTTGGACGGAGGATGCCGGCTCAATAGGCTTGCTCCTCTTGGCAGGAGTCCACCTGCCGCGGTCCGGAACCGTTGATGATTCTGGCGCGGTGTCCGGCTTAAAGCCAGACTTGGAGCCCTGGGGGGTCTTGTCCCCTTTACTCCTGGAGTCCGGGAGGTCGCCTCACGGCTCCTCCTGGACCACCTCCTCTTGCCCAGGAGCTTGTCGCGACGCCACTTCGGCGTCATCTGCAGTACAGGGGGAGGCAGCGGGCGGAACTAAATTCACATCCGATGAATCTAGGGAGCCGCTCGACGACTCGTCGAGCCCGTCCTTGGGCGGGCTGCATGATTATATTCGACATTAGGGAAAGCTGTGCAACAAAAGGAATATCATGAGTTACTCTAGTATCCGAACACTTACGATTTCGCCGGACGCTTGGCCCTGTCCGGCCACTCCTCTTCGTCCTCGTCGGTGTCAGGGGCGTAGTCCGGCGGAGGGGTTTTCCTCTTCTTGGACCCTTCAGCCTCCCCTACTGGGGTGGCCTTCCTCTTCTTTCCTCCCCCTGCTGGAGGGGGAGAGGTTTCTTCTTCCTCCTCCTCGTATTCACGGGAGGAGTGCGTCTCGGACTCGTCGGACGACGAGTCCGACACCACCATATGCCGGGAACTCTTTCGAGTCCCCGTGGCCTTCTTCTTCTTGGCCTTCTTCTCCGGCACCACATAAGGTGCCAGAACCAGCAGCTTCACTAGGAGAGTAGGGGCTGGGTCTTCGGGCAAGGGAGCCGGATAATTAATCAGTCCGGACTTCGCCTGCCAATCCTGTCAAAGGTGAGGGAGTTTAGATCCCGCATAGAGTCAAACTATGAAAAAACTTAACATCTTGTAAAAGATGAAAATATCTTACCTCGCCAGCAGGACGCTGCAAGCTGAATCTGCGGTCTTCAGAGGCAGATGCGGGAGCCTCGGCGCCTTTGGTTAGCCCCTTCCAGACATCTTCGTACGTCATGTCGAAGAGCCTGCTCAGAGTTCGGTGCTGCGCCGGGTTGAACTCCCACAAATTGAAGTCCCGTTCTTGACACGGAAGGATCCGGCGGACGAGCATGACCTGGACTACGTTGACAAGCTTGAGCTGCTTGTTCACCAGGGACTGGATGCATTTTTGCAGTCCGGTCACCTCTTCTTCGTCACCCCACGACAAGCCCGTCTCCTTCCAGGACGTGAGCCGCGTAGGGGGTCCGGATCGGAATTCAGGGGCTGCGATCCACTTCGGATCGCGTGGCTCGGTGATGTAAAACCACCCTGACTGCCACCCCTTCAAGGTCTCCACAAAGGAGCCCTCGAGCCATAGGACGTTGGCTATTTTGCCTGCCATGGCACCTCCGCACTCCGCTTGGTTGCCACGCACCACCTTTGGCTTGACATTGAAGGTCTTGAGCCAGAGGCCGAAATGTGGGCGGATGCAGAGGAAAGCCTCGCACACGACGATAAACGCCGAGATATTGAGGATGAAGTTCGGGGCCAGATCGTGGAAATCTAGGCCATAGTAGAACATGAGCCCGCGGACAAATGGGTGGAGAGGAAAACCCAGTCCGCGGAGGAAGTGGGGAAGAAATACTACCCTCTCATGGGGCCTTCGGGTGGGGAGAAGCTGCCCCTCCTCAGGAAGCCGGTGCGTGATGTCTTTGGACAAGTATCCGGCCTTCCTTAGCTTTTTGACATGGCCCTCCGTGACAGAGGAGACCATCCACTTGCCTCCCGCTCCGGACATTGTTGGAGAAGGTTGAGGTAGGAAGTGCGGACTTGGGCGCTGGAGCTCGGGTGCGCAGAAGATGGATAGGCAAAGGAGGAAGAAGGCGTAGGTAAAAAGGTGGATCCTTATCCTCTTATATGGGCGGATGCGACTGCGCGTCCCCACCAGCCTAGTAAAACTCGCTTGCCTCCCAAGCGCCGTGATAAATGGCGCGGTTGGGTTACCCACGTCCGTATTAATGAGAATCTCGTAAATAAAGGGGACACGATCTCTGCTTTGACAAGACGTGCCAAGGAAACCGCCTCGCAAAACACGCTGAGGTGGAGAAGTGAAAACGATTCGAATAAAGGCTTGGCCGTAGTGTGATGTCACGCTGCGGAATACGTCAGCGGATTAGATTTGTGTTAATATTATTCTCCCTGTGGCAATACGTGGAAACTTATTTTGCAGAGCCGGACACTACTCTTGGTGTTCACAAACTTTTATGAAGAATTTGGAGGAACCCGCCTTGCAATGCCGAAGACAATCTGCGCGCCGGACTCGTCGTCATTGAAGCCTGGTTCAGGGGCTACTGAGGGAGTCCTGGATTAGGGGGTGTTCGGGTAGCCGGACTATACCTTCAGCCGGACTCCAGGACTATGAAGATACAAGATTGAAGACTTCGTCCCGTGTCCAGATGGGACTTTCCTTGGCGTGGAAGGCAAGCTTGGCGATGCGGATATTCAAGATCTCCTACCATTGTAATCGACTTTGTGTAACCCTAACCCTCTCCGGTGTCTATATAAACCGGAGGGTTTTAGTCCGTAGGACAACCTCATCATACGACAATCATACCATAGGCTAGCTTCTAGGGTTTAGCCTCCTTGATCTCATGGTAGATCTACTCTTGTACTACCCATATCATCAATATCAATCAAGCAGGACGTAGGGTTTTACCTCCATCAAGAGGGCCGAACCTGGGTAAAACATCGTGTTCCTTGCCTCCTGTTACCATCCAGCCTAGACGCACAGTTCGGGACCCCCTACCCGAGATCCGCCGGTTTTGACACCGACACCCTCCATCCCCGTCAACTTAGTAGGCCCACAATTCAGCCTGCCACTATACTGGGTCCCAGCTAGCAGGGGGAGTATTCATTTTTTTGTGCGTAATAAGGAGGCACTTCCTTGCATGCGAAGATATAGTTGGTGGGTCCGAGCTGTAAGCGGCGGTAACGTTTTTTTCACGAAATACAGAGGCCCTTTCGGTGGGTCCCAGATGTCAGGTGGAGGAATCATTATTTTGTGCGTAATAAGGAGGCATTTCCTTGCGTGCGGCCGTGGACCCAACTGTCAGCCTCTCCATGTACACTCCACTTCAGATGCATGTCGGTCGTTGACCACGTTGACCAAGCCGCACCGAGAGCACCAGGGCGGTGGACGACGGTGAGGCCTAAGAAGGGAACAACACGGAGCCAGGGAAGACTTGGCAGTTGTTTCCCACATGGAGGGGAGTACGACTGTACAAGGGTTTACTGGTTCGTCTGCCATCGCCGGAGAATAACAGCATGTGTGGTTGAGTAGAGGGATGGCTAGGCCAACGATGGGAGTATGGTGGGGCGGTGAGGCCTGCGCTGCAGCACAGCCGGCCGCGGGGAGGAGGGAGCAGGCAGTCCCGCCGGCGCTTGTTTGAGTGGCTGGAGCAGGAAGAGCAGAGATTGAAGAAGCACGACGGTCGTTGTATGGACATCCAACAGTTACTGCTTGTGCGTCATCCTTTTTTTAGGGAAGCCTCAAATTTGTGGAAAACATCATACAACCTATCTGCCATTATTTCTAATAATTTACAGTCCATTTGCTAATTCTTAAGGTGTTTTTTGGAGCCCATCTTTTTTTGTTAGCATTACAGCCCATATTGTGGCCACGGTTAAAAAATTATACGAAATTTTGCATATTTAGGTGCGGTCTGAACTGTTTTTAGTTCCGAAATTTCGAGTCACATTCAAACTGATTTTAAAAATAAATGTGTATCAATATAAAATTCAACAAATTGTCCACGCATAAAAATCAATGCAATTTAAAATCTCGAAATGAAAAAAAGAGATTTGAAACTAATTGCCGGTTTGATGTGTTTTAAAAATGCACAACCCACAGATAGGCCATTTTCTCGGCCAGCCGAATGAAGCTCTTCTCGTCTTGAAAGATTTGCAGCCCAACAGGCATGACAAAGCTACTTACTTGGCAAATCAAAAAAAAACTGGGTTGTGGCCGTGGACCCAGCTATGACCGTGGACCCATGGTCAGCCTCTCCACATATAGTACTCTTCCGGTGGAAGTTGGTCGTTAACCACATTGACCACGCCGCGCCGAGAGCACTAAGGCGGTGGACGATGGCGAGGCCTAGGAAGGGGACGACGTGGAGCCGGGGAAGACGTGACAGTGGAAGCCCGTGCGGAGAGGAGTACGAGGGTTCACTGGTTCGGCTGCGGTGTGAGGCTGCCGTCGCCGCAGAATAACAGGGGGTGTGGGTGAGTGGAGGGATTGTCTGGCTAGCGGTGGGAGTATTAGGGGGCGGTGAGGCCTCTGCGACAGCACAGCCGGCCACGGGAGGCAGGAGTAGGCGGCACGACCGGCGCTGCTTTGGGCGGTTGGAGTAAGAAGACCAGAGGTTGAAGAAGCACTACGGCCGTTGGATGGACATCGTACGGTCACTGCAGCTAGAATCGTTTATATTGACTAAGTTGACAAAGCCCTTGGTACAGGTGAACTTAGTAGGCCCACAAGTCAGCCTCCGAAATGGTGCGCCCCAGATGTCAGGGGGAGGAATCATTTTTTGCACGGCCGAAGCTAGAATATCCGAGATTGAAGAAGAAGCACGACATACGTTGGATAGACATCCAACGGCCACTGCTGCTAGAACAGTGTGTTGACTATATGAAGTTGACAAAGCCTTGCATACGCGTCAACTTGTTTTTTTAGGGGACGCATCAACTTAGTAGGCCCACAAGTCTGTGGCAGAGAACTTATAGCCCATTTGCAATTTGTAAGAATGTACAACCTATTTTTGGATTCTAATGAAAATTACTACAGCCCATTTACAGTTTGTTAAAAGTACAACCCATTTTCTAGCTAGACAACGATTAATAATTTCAACCAACCGTTCAAGACAGAATTCAATAAAATTTCCCACATTTTGATGGGATCCGAAATATTTTTATCCTGAAATTTCTAGTCAGATTAAATATAAATTTGTATTACGTAAAAATCCAACGAAACATTGCGTGTGCAACAATTAAAAATTTAAGATTTTCAAAATACATAAATAATATTTTATAAACTAATTTTGTGTTTGGTGCAATTTTTTTATAGTTATTGCCTAATTTTTATAATTGCATGCCATTTATTATTTTTTAAAGCTCATTT